>NC_060081.1:28442600-28746210 GCF_922984935.1 Meles meles
CCCTGAGATCAAGAGTCACATGATCCACCAACTGAGCCAGCCAGGCACCCCTCTACAAGTAAGTCTTAAGGTAAGTTAGTTGGACAATAGAGAATTACATAAAGTAAAACATAAACATTCATTTTATCCCCCACCCTTTCCCTTTTCTCTCTTGAGAATGACTTTTCCTATGAATTTATACATATAAATACACTTTTTACATAGATAAGAATAATTTTCACTTTCCCTTACTCTCAGAATCCTTTCCACTCGATTCCTCTTTGCCCACAAATATTAAGCTGTGGCCTCCTGAATAAAAATTCTCTCTGTGGCTGCATCTAAATGTGCCCCCCACCAACCACCTCAATCTTAATGTTCAACCTCCCCTAGGAGGGATCTTGGGTTTCTTTACCCCCATCTCACAGCATCCTTTAGTCATACCTGTGACTCTCCAGGCCTTCATCATCGAAGAAATACCTAACAATGGTGCCATCTGCATGACCAGGGAATTCCTTTCCCAGAGGAACTAAAAAAGTGAGTGAATTAAAAGGAAGAGGAAGAGGAAGAAAGAGATTACTCTGTCTCACCAAGAAATCCCGCTTCTGCGTCAAACATTACCCTACCTGGGGCTCCCTGCTACCACTCCTCCCCATCTTCCATATTATAGTCTCCCAGTCCCGACATCCCCATCGCTTCTTCCTATGTCTCCAAGCTTGGGATACTGCTCTTCCGTACTCATTCTGTTGTCAGTGATACCACGTAAGAATCTGTCCCATAGATGGTAGATGATTTATTAGTTTTAGTGTTTGCTAAACGAACCTGAAAATGGGAAAATGGATACAAGTCTGGTTAGGTTCCTTTCAATCCCACCCAGATCCTAAGGAAAGAAAAAGAAATAACAAAAAACTGGTCCTTCTGTTTTCCCCCCAATATATAACTTGACCCTAAGGAAACATTTAACCGTATTTCTCTCTCCAGAACCATTATCCCCACCCACAACCTCTCTTGTGTTTCTCTTCCTTCTTTACCTTCCCTTCAGCCAGTCCAAAAACAATGATGTGCTCTGCCGGCCACTGCAGACAAGTGCCAGCACTCTGTAAGGAGGAAATCATGAAAAGGATAACTCTGTCCATGTAGCCCAGTGCATTTATAACAAACTGAACCCCCACACGTGCCACCACCCCAGTCGCCTACAGCAGAGAAGAGGACACAGCAGGGCTCAAGGAGGAAAGCAAGGAGGATGGGCAGCCACGCAGCACCATCCTCTATCCTCTCAGTTGGAAAAGTCAAGACTGACAAGTTTTAAAAATGCAACTTCTGGTTACATTTACAAGTAGATATATTGATATATGTTTGTTCATCCAAATCTCCCAGAGACAGGTCTGAACTTTACCGTCTGGATGAATTTCTTACAGATGACTTTCTTGTCACCCCTGCCACATAAAAGGAGGGAAAACACATTAAAAACACTTTCATAAATAAAGTGCCACACGTGATGCTGGGGGAAGGGAGGAAAGACCAGGTACGTTCCCTGCTCCCCCTAATGTTTCCTACCGTTCCATAGGAGCCTTGAAAGGAGGCATACAATGAAGCCCGAGCAGTGTTAGAATAATAACAAAGATGCTGTGTCACCAAGGGCTCCCATCACAGGTCCTCATGCTGTCCTTAGGCTGATCCCACCAGGGATGGGATCTCACAACACATGAGGCAGGCACAGATAGGGAAGCAGCAACAGACTCGGGAAGGCCTTTGCTCTCCACGTCCCAGCCTGGACCATCATCTTCTCTACTCCCCTTTCCCCAATGAGACATTTCTTCCTGCCTTCCCCTTCTTTTCCAGGTCACCCCCACCTCCCAGTCTCTATCCTCACCAATCTTCTCCAATCTTGTACACATAGATGATGTTGTCGGTCTGTCCTATGGCAATTTTAGTGGAATCGGGAGAAAAAGCCATGCCCTTCACCATATAGCTCTTCCTGCCATATTAAGAGTTAAAAAAGGAAAAGGAAAAAAAAAGTCATGAGTACCCATGGTAGAGAAAAGAGAAGAAAAGGTGTTTGTGTGACTGTATGGAGCGTGAGGGATTTATCCTGAGAAAAGATGGGGCAGGCCATTTCCTATGCAGATGGCTGGGGAAGTTAGTTAGGAAGTTTTCCAGATTCATAAGACCCCATGAACAGGTTAAGGACACACAGAGTACTCTCTTCACCTTCATTTCAGCTGGTTTGGTGGAGAATTTCTCTCTCCACTCCCCATGTTCATCGTATAGCAACACCACTCAGTCCACTGTGCAGACGGCAAACTTGGCATTGTTCTGGGAGCAAGCCATGCAGGTCACCTTTGCAGCTCCATCTTGCAGAGGCAGAGGGGGCAAAAATAAGCCCAGGTGTTCATCCAGAGTGACAAAAGCATTTCTAGTTCCTTTAGCTCTAGTGTGACTTTGGTCAATTCTCCAAATCATAGTTCTTAAAACAAAAGATGCATCTTGGTCTCCAAGGCTATAAAACCCCTGGCCCAGGAGAACAAGGTGCTTTAGAAACCCATAATGCAAATACACTTTGAGGTGACACACAGTATCAACTGTACCAATGTGCCCCTGCAATGGTCTTGCTCCTTCATAGCTCAATTGAAATAAATTCATTTGGTCTGATAAGTTTTTCTTTTTTAATAGGTTCTGGTCTTTGGCCATTCATTCAATATACACATTTTTTTTTCATTCAATATTATTTTTTAAAGGTTTTATTTATTTGACAGAGACACAGCGAGAGAGGGAACACAAGCAGGGGGAGTGGGAGAGGGAGAAGCAGGCTTCCCAGTGAGCAGGGAGCCCAATGTGGGGCTCAATCCCACGACCCTGGATTATGACCTTGCTGAAGACACTTAATGATTTAGCCACCCAGGCACTCCTCATTCAATATTTTTTGAGTACCTTACTGAGAAAGGCATGTAGCCAGGGGCTCAGAGGAAGACAAAGAGCAAAATACAGTCCCTGCCCCCAGGCTAATAACATGGTGCAAAACAGAAAAAATCCCATTAGAAAGGCATGTACAAAGCCATGATAGTTTGGAGAAGTCTGAAATCGTTTTATGTTTAAATGACCCAACTTTAAGGTTTGAAGAATTGGATGTAGTTAAATGGGGGAAGTTATCTGAAGTAGAAGGAATGATAGGAGCAAAGGCAAATCTCATTAAGAGACAGTAATTTAATTTAGCTTAAACTATCTTACAAATAGAACAGAAGAAGGAAGACAGGAAAAACAGTGAGGCCAGCACAAAAAAAAAAAAAAAACTTTGGAATTTGGCCAAGGAGTTTGGGCTTATTTGGTAGGAAAAAGACAGGGAAAGTTCTGGAATGGGGAGTTAAACAATCAGAGTTGAGATTTAGGATGAAAAGCCACCAGCTTAGTTTTTTTTTTTTAATCCCCCCCACCCCAAACTATGCACTGCTCAGAAGTCCAGTTTTGAAGTGATCATCTCCCAGTCAATTATTCTCTTCCACATCTGTCCACCACCTGGTCCTCAACGGTTCTGAACTAAGGACTTCCCTCCTTGAAATAAAACATTCGGCTTCTGCTCCAATAGTGTGATTAATTACTTGGGCTCCAGAGCTCTGGTTTGAAACTTTGTTACTTTTCACTCCTAACCCACCTACCTCCAAAGTCCCAGGTTTAAAAGGCCTATTTTTTTTCTTCCCTCCATCAAAATCCTCAGAGTCAGAAAATAGCCACACCACCACCTTTACCCTCCCCCACCGCTTGATTGAATTAGGTTCGAAAGGCTGAGGTTCCTCATTTTCCTTGCTCATCATCTTCCCTCATCATTTTGCCAATCCTGGGCGTTTGCCCTACCCTGCAACATGACATCTTATTTTGAAAGATTGAAGGGGATTTTCACTTCCAATTATTCCATTAGGGTAAAGGAATTTTTAAATTACAATTTCGGGGGCAGTGTCCTGAGCAATGAGCACTTCTCTCTTTTGTTCTAATTTCCCTCTATTCTCCTAATACCACATTCGCTGTGAAGCCTTCCTCATGCCTCACAGCACTGTGGTGAGGATTAAATGGGGGCAGGGAGTAGAATAATAAAAACCAACCTTTAACAAGATCTTACCATAGACTAGACATTTTGATCCATGCTCAATATGCATTGTCCTTTTACTTCATAATGCTGAGACAGATATGATTATGCCTATTTTACAGATGGGGAAACTGAGGTTCAGAAAAGTTAAGTAATTTGCTCAAATTGACATACACAGTTTCTAAGGGGATGGAACCAAGATTTAAATCCACGTATGTCTGGCTCCACAAACCACAATCCTAACTCCTTAAATTATGCTGTTTTGCTACATAGGAAACATTCACTGATGGCAGATACTATCATTAGCTTTGTATGAGTCTATCCTTTGAATTTTGAATGTTCTCTCTCGTCTATCAGTTTCTACAGGGTTTTTTAGTTTGATAAGGCTATGGGCACATGACTTTCCTTAACTCTTCCTCCAAACCCCCTCAGGCTGCTATTATTGTTACTCCCATTTTCCAAATGGAGTAGTTGGGTGGGCCTCAGAGACTGTGTGCCGAGGGCTTGAAGTCAGCGCGATTGGACCATTTATTTAAAGTGGAGCTGGCACTAGGACTTGAATGCTGGTCTCCTAGCTCCAAAACCCAGCCTTCCTTTAGCATGGTTCCTCTCCCGGTGCCCATCCTTTTCTGAATCTGAGATCTTCATCAACAGAGCGCACGTGAGGTCTTCCGCACTCCGTCTTTGGGGCTTTTGCCTAAAGCGCTTGTTTATCGGGGCGCAGACTTAGGTTCGTTGTTTACACGTGCGCCCAGCACGGGGCCTCGTACACAACTGAGGTCAAATGAAAAGGAATGAAAGCTACCGAGGTTAGTGGTCCGTCTTGACTACCGCACACTGCCTACCGAGCAGAGATTCCGCATACAGTAGGCGCTCAGCATGGTGAGATTTCAGTTCCCCCACTTCTCTGGGAACGTTAAGGCTGGCGAGGGAAGGAGGAGGCATGCAACTCCTCACCTGAGGGCTCAGCAGGGTCCTCAGATGCTTCAACTGCCTGAAGAACACCTGTCTCTCTGATGCCACCAGTCAGCGACAACTCCCGTCGTTACCTGGACAACCCGCCACGCAGCCGCAGAGACTGCCGCTGACGCAGATGCTAAGAGAGCCGAACACTCTACACCAGGTCCCCACCTAGCTTCGCCTTGAAGCAAACAGAAGGTGCGCAGGCGCAGTGAGGTCTAGGGCGGGACCCCGAGAGGACTGGAGTCCTCTCTTCAACCAATCCTGTCCTTGCTTGCAAACTCAAGATCAAGCCACGCCCACAAGCCCTCCACACACTCCAGGTCCTACCTAGGTAATGGCGGTCTTTCTCACACCGTGATTGTGAGTAAAGTGTGGCCGAATACTTCTTTTAATCCTTACAACCCTGGAGGAAGGCAGGGCGGTTGCTTTCACACGTTTTGCAGCGGGCCGGTTTTAACCGAAATAGGCTATATGATTTGCACGGGGTATCACAAGGCTAATCATGATAGCTAACTGAATACTCAGTATGCCTCTGCCAGGTACTGGGCAAAAGGTTGTAGATGCATTATCTCATTTAATCTCAAAGACACCTTTTGAAGGGGATGGCATTATTAGTTCCATTTCACATCCCAGGAGACTCAGGATTAGAGGGGTCACTTAACAAACTAACAGTAAATGATGCAACTGGGATTCAACCCAGAGCTGATGCATTTAAACAGCCTTTATATTCTGAACTTCTAGCTCCCTATATCAATGCCATGCTTCTATACCCGGTGCCACCTCCATCCCAAGAGATGAGGTGTCCAGAGTCCAGAGATGTGAGTGTTTCCGTGCCAGTGGCCAGTGAGAGGTACTACTTCAGAACTGGGTAGCAGTGGATCAAAGACTGCTGCCCAGATCTGGATGCTTTTGTGGTTCAAGGCAGAGGGCAAATGAGAACTTGGTTTATCTGATAGGATGAAGTTAAGTCTTGTGATACCTGGGGTTGGAGCTAGGTTAAGTAGAAAGGATAATGACTTCTTGATCTATTTGGATTGTGGTCCCTTTCAGAATTACTGGCCTAAATTCTTGTAACATGCCAGAGAGACTGAGATGCAGAAAGGAGAGTTCATACACCTCCTCTGGAAAGATCCGAAGTTGAGAAGACCTCTGATTCTCCAGAGAGTATAGCATATGATGTCCAGATTCTGGGTTCTGCAGCCTTTCCCCCATAGTGCTTGCAAACATCAACAGGTATTTCTCTCATTGGCACCATTCCCCACCCTTGGAATTTAGGAAAGAGTAGAGGAAAGCCTCTACTTTCACAGGAAGGAAGTAGCCCCAGAGCCCAAAGTATAAGTCTTTTGACAGGGGAGTTCCAACCCCTCAGTTTTATTTCCATAATCCTCCTCTGGATATAGTGGCAGAGAGTGAATATAAACTCACTTACACTTTACAGTTATTATTGACTTTGACCGAATCAGCAGAGACAGAGGCAGACAGAAACAAAAGGAAGAGTGAGGGCGGGGAAGACTCTAAGTACAGGAGGCACAGGGTAGGAGCACGTGGACTGAAGGACCATTAGTGGAGCTGCTCTTTGATTTGTCCCAAACACCACTCAGTCCTTTTCTGGAAATTAACTGAGGTTGATGGAGGAGTCAGAGGAATAAATGGTGAAAAGCTTGGGTGTCAATGTGGGCAGTGAACGTAAAAAGGTTACCGGCCCCTCTCGTGTGGTATAACCTTCGTTTCCATGGATGCAGGAGAATTTATATCCCCCCCCCCTTCTTTTCCTTCTCCGCCCTTCTCACTGAACAAAACAAAAGGAACTAGGGCTCTAGTTTTCTACACCCATTTCTGTCCTCTCCCCACCCATTCCAGGTTATAGAATCAAAACAAATGCCTTAAAACAATGAGAGTGTTCCTGTGGAGTTGATGGTGGTGTGAGAGGCCCTTGTGGTCAGGGGAGAGACAGTGGGGAAGTGTCTTCAGCATACTATACAGTATCCCACGCAGTCATCTCCAGTTTGTCCAAGAACGTTTATTGGAAAAATGTCCAAGGGGTGAGGTCACCAGCAGCAGCTGGGGGAGGGGGGCTACCAGGTGAGAGGGGGAGCACCTGAGGCTCCGTGGAAGACATAGGAGTAGTGCAGTGCAGCATCTGCCCCAGACCCAGACAATTCCTTTGAGTTGCTGGGGGAGGTGGAGAACCCCAAGAAACACCCCTCTCTGAGACCCAGAGGCAAGATGTGGGGGCAGCTGGGGATGCCGAGAGACCTGATGCAGGTGCGATGGGGGCCCCATCTGGGACTTAGTGGGATACAGTTGAACAGGTGTCTCTCCCCTTGACCTGGGGGATGGAAGGACATATCCCATCTGATAGCCATTCCCCAGGTCCAGGGGCACAGCCCCTAAGAGACCTACCTTCTGGCCCTGCTCACAGTGGAAAGAGGATGGGTACCAGGCCTGAGATTGTGGGAGTGTCATTACCCTCTAAGAGATTATGGGATCCTTCAGTCTTGGGCAGATCACCAACTGAGGCTCTCCCTGACCCTATCCCCATCCCCAGGTTGTTAGTGCATCTGTTTTCGAGTACGGTTTCTTCACTCATACATCAATGGTCTTGATGGATGGTGACTTTTTCTGTTTTGAAAAAAAATGGCTTGAGTCTCATGTCAGGAAGGTAAGAGCCTCCTTCATCCCAAATATCCATTTCCTTTCTCTTCCTGCCCCTCTTTGGCCTTCTCCCTTTCCCTGACTGCTTCTAGAAGCGAAATCACCCTTCCCTCCCTCACTGGCCCCACATCATATCACCTGTCTCGTCCCCACTGGCCTTCCCTGAGGACTCTGTTCTGGCCCCTTCCCATTCTCCTTGGGGTTGTTGTTGGAGTCGTTGTCCTTGATGATATCATACTGACAGCAGAAGAGCCCAATTACAGCTGAGACACAACAATACAATCTGCACCTTGATCTTGACCTCCCCACTCACAGCCTTGAAGGGCAGTGAGATACCCACACGGTTTCTAGAAAATCTGAGAAGAAAACCCTTGAATTTCGGGTGCTCATATGCGAGCACCACCCTCTTAGCCTTCCTCTCCTCAAACTTCTGCTCGCCCTCAACTAAGCATCTCTCCTGCATTTCCCTCCCTGCCTTTTCCCCTGACAGCCTTCACCACCTCCCACCCTCACTGAGCCCCCACTCCCCCAATCCTTGGTGCCCCGTGCAGCTGCTCACTCACTGGCCCACATGAGCAACACCACCACAATAACCACTTCCCCTGTCTGCAGTGGTCGCTGTCCATCCAGACCCTCCACTGTGATGTCACCTGAGAAGAAAGAGATAGACTCCAGGTTATGGGGAGCGGCCACAGAGCTCTTCTATGCAGACCCGTAAGGATGGAGAGTCTGGGGGCAGGGTTGCCCCTGCGAGCCCCTCTCTAGGAAGGTGGGACAGGTAGTTAGAGACCAAAAAAGCAGGACCGTTGCGGGCAAGTATTCACACAGACTGCGGCAGCTAGGAACAGACGGTGGGGAAAAGGAAGCTTAAAAGCCCTTCTCCCAAACAATTCATTATCAGCCTGTTTATACCCAGTCCCCTGCCAACCTTATTCCTTCGTTTCTTGGCAGTATGATGAATTAAGTCATCCTTTTATTCATCTAAGCTAGACTGGCTTGTTTGGGGGGAAGTAAACAAGAGGCTAAAGGGCAGGTAAAAAGCCAGAGAATCCAAAGCTTTTGGGAGTGGAGGATAGCTGAGCCTCTCACCTGGGCTTGAGCTGTTGGAGGGTAGCCGGTCAGAACCCTTGAGAGTTCAGAAGTGCACCCGAGGCCTTGGGGGGCTCTCTCCCCAAAGGCCGATGCTCCGAACCTGCATCGCGTAGTCGCTGTCTTCAGCCAGTCCCCAGAGGGCACAGGCCCACGTGGTGGTGTTCACCTCCCGGATCACACGCTGCCCAGGGCCAGTCTGTCGCTGCGGGGAGATGATGGGACAGGAGGGCGGTCTCACACCAGTCCCAGGACTCAAACATCCAAGCACTCCACGGAGTAGGATGACAAGGGCAGCTTGAGCCAGGGGACACCAGCTCCCAGATTCCCCCACCACGGGGAGGGGAGCTTTGGTCCCCACTGGGGGTAACGGAAGGAAGGCTCAGAGTTCCAAGGACACAGGCTGAGGGAGCAGAAGGGTGATTCGTACTTGCTGGGAAATGGAGTAGCCAATGACAATGTTGCCTTCTGGGATGTCCCAGGACACAGTGGCCGAGCTGGCTCTGAGGTGAGTGACTGTCACATTCACAGGAGAAGGAGGCCCGTCTGTTGGGTGCCAGAGTGAATAGGTTAACAGGTCCCATGTACGGACTAGCTCTGCTTGATCCCACTACCCCTTTACTCACCTGCTTGCACAAAGCCCAGGTCCCAACTGACCAGCAGGAGGACCTAAGGGCTTAAATATGGGGAGAGGGGCATCAGCGAAGCCATGGAACCCATTGAGTCTGCTGGGAGGCACTGGGGCATCCACTTGACATCCAGGTGGGGCTCCTGAAGGTGGCCGGAGTTGTTGGGGGCGGGTTCCAGGACTGCTCAGAACGCATGGGTGGCAGCAGCTCTCCCGGGCTCCCCACCACCCACAGCAGCCCCGGATCCCCCTACCCCCGGTCTCCCTACTCCTTCCCCGCCCCAGCGTCACCCAGGGTCCGCAGTGCTATGTTCTGCCCTGCCCACACCGACGTCCGCGAGTCCTCGCGGTAGGTCAGGCCTCGGCAGGCTGCTCAGTGCCCAGAGGGCGGCCCATCACCCGGCTCCTTGGCGCTGCCCCTACCCCATCCTGGCGCGGGCCCCGTGCAGCAGGCAGCGCATGACAGAGCTGCGGGCAGAGGGCAGGCGGAGGCCGAGTGGGAGTGGGCCGCGGGGCTGCGGGGTGGGGGGGCCCAGAGCTAGGAGGGGCCGTGTAGTCTGTCCCTGAGTGTGGGGCGGTGCAGGCGCTGCCTGGCTGCTGGCAAGAGTCCTGGTACAGAGGCAGTGCGGCTGTCCCCCGGGCCCTGCAGTGGGATGTGACTGTCCAGGCTAGCTAGCCTCCGCCTTCTGCAGAGCTGGCCCGGCTCAGTCCACCGCAGCCCGACCTGGACGTGCTGGCCAGCCCTGCCCCGCCAGGGTTCTCGCTGCACTCATCCCCCTCCTGCCCCGTCCCTATTCTCCCGGGGCTCCTCCAAGGACCCCTCTTACCTCTGATCCCGGCTCCTTCCGAGGAGCCTGCTGCGTGCATAGGGAGAGGAGCAGGTGCAAGGGTCTAGGGCACCTGGGAGGGCCCCTCCCTCCCGGGGTGGAATTAGCCAAGTTGGAAGGAGGAATCCCACTTCCCCTGCGGGAGGGGACAGAGTGGCCAGATAATTGTTCTAAAAATCTCCTACTTGTAGACTGTGTCAGCTTTTAAATCTCTTCCCCATTCATAATGTGATACTGATTCTCTTCACTCTCATTCATTCTTTCATTTATTAAACAAATAATTTATTGAGTGTCACCTAGGTGTCTGGGCATGGGAAGAGCTGGAGTACAGCGGTTAAGACAGCAGGCTGGGTTTATAGCGGTGGGAGTCTAAAGAGTAGCAACCTATGTTTTTAGCTCTTCTTCCTGCCTGGCGTGGAGAAATTGGTCGTCTAAGTGTCAGGTTTCCCAAAATCCGAGCGTCCAGAACCTCATAGGGCTGTTGGCAGGATCCAGTGAGAGAATGTTGGGGAATGTCGTTATAAATCTTCTGACACTGTGTGAGTGAGGGATTGTCATGAGTTTGCACCAGTCTGTTAGTTACTTCATTCTTTTAGCAAACATAAATCCTTAAACTATTTTGTGAGATCTGGAGTAACAACCTGGGTGTGAGTCCCCTCTTGTCAACTGTGTGATCTTCAGCAATGACCTAACTTCTCTGAGCCTCTGCTTTACCATCTGCAAAATGAGAGTGTCAGTATGGTCTCCTTAGTGTGAATGTACCCAGTGAGATACCGTATGTGAAAAGTGCATTGTGCAGTGTAAATAAATGTTGGCTAATGTTGTATTTAGGGCAGATACTTTGGTTTCTAATTCTCATTGCAGCATTTCTATTTCTGTGGCACTTTTTTTCCTGTAATATTCAGTTCAGCATGTGTCCCTCTGGGGCTCCAAAGCTTCTGTTACCTTCCTTCTGAGTTGAAAGAGTGAAATGGAGCAAGAGGCGCAGGGAGGACTCTGTGTTCTGGACTTGTGATCAAGCCATGGCTCAGGTCCTCTGACCTCTGCTGTCCCTGAGGACCCTGATCTCTGGCCTCCTGTTGCATCCTGGACCCAGAGCACTCTGCTCAGGGATTCTCATTGTCCTGGGACTGTGTATTATTCTGCACTTCTGAGCTCCAGGCCCTCCAGAGAAGAGGTCATTGTGTCCAAAGGTTAAGAGCAATGAACCTCAGGTTTCCCCCTTCATGGGGCAAAGCAGAGCCTGGGACGTCTGCATGCATGCAAAGAGGGACCCCTGGAGCTTCCCTGGGGTGCCCAGAGGGCTGGGGGCCAACTGGTCAGGAAAGGGTGCGGGGAGAGATACTCAGAGGCGGTGGTACTCAAAGAGGCCAGGGTACCTGGGTTAATCATCACTGTGGCTCAGATGAGGCCCCACCAGCTGGAAGCAGAGTTAGCGTGACAGAAGGTTTTGTGTGGCTGAAGATGCAGGCACGACAGGGTGTCCACAGCGTGTGACCATGCCAGGCACAAAACGGTTTCAACACGTGATTGAGACCCCAGAGCCTGGCAAGTGGGAGGTGAGACCCCCTCCTTCCGCCTTCTCCATGTTGGTCTTCTGCACTGATTCCAAGAATCATTTCTCATCTGGACTTCCCTCCACCCTGGGTTTCTGTTTTCCCTCTCCTCCTTCCCATCTTCCTTCCTGACCTTCCCCTATTAGGCCCAGAGTACCAAGTTCAGGCTAAATCCTTGGATGGTGTGTGTGTATGTGTGTGTGTGTGTGTGTGTGTGTGTGTGTCCCCAAACCTTGTGCCTGCTGCCACTCCCACCTCCAGATCAAGAGGCATGAGTGAGGCTTGGTCTTTCTAAGGGTGATACGCAGCTGGCCGACAGGTTGAGGGAAAGATGCTCAATGTCATCGTCAGGGAAATGCACATCAAAACCACAGTGAGATGTCACCTCGCACCAAGCAGAATGGCCACCATCAAGAAGAGAACCCATAGCAAACGCTGACCTCTTCTGGTCAGAGGAGCTGGAGAGGATTTGGAAAGAGGGAATGCAGTGCCCTGCGAGTGGGGAGGCACCCTGGTGCAGCCACTATGGAAAACAGTACGGAGGGTCCTCAAAAGATTAAAAATAGAGATACCCTATGATCTGGCAATCCCACTTCTCGGCATCTGTCCACAAGAATGAAAACAGGAACTCAAAGAGACGTGTGTACTCTCGTGTTTGCCGCAGCCAAGACACAGAAAGAACCCGCGTGTCCCTCGTCCCAGGAATGGGTAAAGGAGATGCGGTCCAACCATGGGATAGACTATGACTCAGCCTCAATAAAGGAAGGACATTCAGACACTTGCTACCACACGCAGAAGCCCTGAGGACACTACGCTCTGTGGGGTAAGCCGGTCACAAAGGGACAGATGCTGCATCCCTCTGCTTATATGATGGACCTAGACCCGGCACATTCACAGGGACAGAAAGTTGAGTGGTGGCTGTCAGGGGCTGGGGGAAGGGAAGGAGGGACTAGTGTTCAATGGGGACATCACACAATTTGGGGAAGACGGAGTGCTGCAGGGGGACGGAGGGGACGGTTGTGTCACTGTGAATGCTCCTGATGGCGCAGAACTGCAGACATAAAAACGGTTAGGATGTCCTCATATCAGGGAGAGGGGGAGGGGGCTATGGACATTGGGGAGGGGAGGCGAACCATAAGAGACTATGGACTCTGAACAACAACCTGAGGGTTTTGAAGGGTCAGGGGTGGGAGGTTGGGGGAACAGGTGGTGGGTAATAGGGAGGGCACGTTTTGCATGGAGCACTGGGTGTTGTGCAAAAACAATGAATACTGTTATGCTGAAAAAAATAAATAAAATGGGAAAAAAAATGGTTAGGATGGTAAATTTTATATCATGTATATTTACCATTTCAAAGAATCACTTCAGCTTTTTCTTCATACTTCTTCAGAAAAAGATTTATTTATTTGAGAGAGGGCGTGAGCACGCATGCCCAGGGGCAGAGAGGCAGAATCCTCAAGAAGATGGTGACGTGGGGCTCGATCTCATGACCCATGAGATCAGGACCTAAGTCCCAAACCTAGAATCAGATGCTCGACCGACGGCGCCACCCAGGCACCCCTCTCGGTACTTGCAGTGTGGCTCCCAGAATATTTAAAGGTGCCCGTGGCCAGCACCTACTGGGGCTGGTGAGCTCTGTAGGTCTACCTCCCATCCTTGTGCCCCAGAGACTTGGGCCCAACAGGTCTGGGACGGGGCTGACAAGTCTCCAACATTTCCTGGGGAGATCCCGAGGCCACTGGTCTGGAGACCCTGCTTGAGAACCACTGCCAGGGGCACACGGAGCAGCCCCCACTTCCCGGTGGAAGTCCTGAGACCTCTGGTTGGCAGAGGGCCAGCCTCTACGGTTGTACTGGCAGAACCACCATGAGGGACCCAGGTGGGAATCTCCACCTGAACCGGTCGCTGAAAGACACCTGAGCACCAGGGCGCAGGGGGACATGGGTATCGCCGCTCCCTAGGGAGACCTTCACCAATGGGGCGGGGGGGCCACCTGGGTGCTTGTCCTGATTGAGCCGAGGAGCTGTGTTGACTTCAGCGGTAGGACAGCAAGCGGCTTTTTTCTTTCTTTCTTTCTTTCTTCCTTTTTTTTTTTTTTTTTTTTTTAAGATTTTACCTATTTATTTGTCAGAGAGAGAACACAGGCAGGGGGAGCAGCAGGCAGAGGGGGAAGCAGACTCCCTGATGAGCAGAGAGCCCGATGCGGGAATCGATCCCAGGACCCTGAGATTATGACCTGAGCTGAAGGCAGAGGCTTCACCAACTGAGCCACCCAGTGTCCCAGCAAGTGGCTTCTTGACGGGCTTCAGATTCGCCTCCCACCAGGGCACGACTGACAATGGCTGTAACTGGAAGTCCAATTCTGAGAGCGGACGGCACCTTCCACCCCTTTCTCCCATGCTGGCAGGAGACCGTGGTGACGGGCACTGTGAGCATAGCCCCCCAGTTGCGGGGGATGGCACAAGGCTCTTTCCTGAGAGCCTGCTTGCCAGCAGCAGCACAGGCCTCTGCCAAACCCCAAGCTGCCTGGGGATCCACAGGTTCCCCCACCCCTGCTGAGACGGCCCCGCCGAAGCAGCCAGCACGACGAGCTGACCAAGGGCTGGGGGAACGCATGGGCCCCGTCCCAGGTTGCCCACCGCAGCAGCACAGGCCTTCGCCCCTGGGTGACAGGTCTGCATCCAGCAGGCTGCTGGGCAGTGTTACAGGCTGCAACTGTGTCTTCCCAATTTCCTGTGATGGATTTCTCCCCCTGCCACACAGGATCTCAGAATGCGACTGTGTTTGGAGAGACGGTCTTTAAAGGCAGAATTAAGTTAAAGCAAGGTCACAAGTGTGGGCCTCATCCAGTCTGACAGGTGTCTTTACGAGAAGAGACTGGGGCAGAGACACACAGGGGGACCAGCACATGAGGACTGGGGAGAAGAAGACACCCTCTACAAGCCAAGGAGGGAGGGCTCAGGGAAACCAACCTGTCCGGGCCATGACCTCGGACCTCCAGCCTCCAGACCACAGACATACGGGTGTGTTGCTGATGCTGCCCCGTCTGTGCCCCGTGTCACCCTGGCCTGAGTCCATGCACACAGGAGCTGCTGGGAACGTGAAAGATGTGGCACCAGGAGACACCTTTCACGATGAGTGGGCTTGGTGACAACCCGTGGCAGGTAGTCGCTGGGGTGGGGAAGCAGGCCATCATGACCACCTCGGTGCCTACCAGGTGCCAGGCCGTGATCTCTCATAAGTCCTGTCATTGCGGCAGTGACGGGCGTGATCTGGGCTCCACCACTGTGCAGGGGTGTCAGGCTCCATTCGATCCCCACCGTGGCACTGGGATCTGCACCTGCCTACAGGTGAGGACACAGACCCAGGTCACTGGCCAGGAGAGCGAGGAGCGGCCATCTCTCTCCCAGTCCAGGTTCCGCCTTGGAGCACAGAGAGCAGGTGTCGTGCTCTCTCTCCCACTTACGCCCTCGCCCAGGACGACAGCCCATGCTGGCAGCTGGGGGAGGCAGGGGGCACTGCCATGACCTGCAGCTGCTTCCGTCCAGCAGAAGGTGGGGGGGGTGTGTGAAGGGGGAATGTACAAGGGGGTGCAGGGGAAGGAGGCAGAGGGCTCAGAGGCAAAGGAGAGATGGGGAAGGCGCTTGAGAATGGTGGTTTAAAATTATAGCCAACAGAGATGGGCGTCCTGCACAGACATCACGTAGAGACAAACAGCCAGGAGCACAGAAAGGAGAACGGATGAGAGAGACACAGCAGGGAGAAACGCAGTCGACCCGGGGTCTGGCCCGCCCTGCACGCACACCCCTTCCTCTAGAGTCAGGCCCAAGCCTCCCTCTGCCCTGGCCCTGGAGACTTGGCGGGATTGCCTCTGCCCCCAGCCAGGGCGCAGGCCTGGCCACCCAGAACATTCCATCCAGATCGATTAGTTCAAGGGGAAAAGAAGAGATAGATCAAGGCCATGAGATGTAGCCCCACAGCTCTGGCTAAAGCTCCCAGAGAAGAAAAGCCATTTCCCTGGGTTTGCTGATGCTGCGGGCAATGTTGGAGCGGACAAGGCTGGGGGACGGAGCCAGCCAAGTCCGAGGACACAGTCGGAGTACCTGGGCACATCTCTACCATGACCTACCACGGGGGCTCCAGGTATGGGAGCCAGTCAATCCCCTCTGTAGCCCTCTTTTCTTTCTTCTCTTTAAGTCACCTTGAGCTGAGTTAGGAAAACAGGAGGGGCCTCGAATGCTTTGCTAAGGAATCTAGACTTTAGGAGTCCAAGCCAGGGGGGTGCTTGCAAATGTCAAAAACCAGCTCGCTGGGAAGGAGGCTCATCTACAGCATTTGCAAATTTCTATGGTCACTCTCAAGTCCCCGCCTGTCACTAGAGATGTGTGTTGTGCCCATTCCTGACCGCACCACTGGGGACAGACTGCACAGTTGTCTCTGGGGAGCAGTCAGGAGCCAGGCCTGGCCATCCTGGGTCAGGCCCGGGGGACCCAGATTTTCCTATCAGCATTCACTGAGACTCCCCTCAGTTTGTCTCAGTGTAGACTAGAGTGAAGACAGAGACATTCACCTACCTAGCAGGATTACGCAATGAACCAGACACGGGGCCGCCCCACGACAGAAAGGGCCGCTGTCTGCAGGCAAGGGCGAATTAGACCAGTGGCCAAAAGGCATCCTTCACCGGCTCTGCTGGGCGGAGTGAAAGGAGAGACCTAGCAAGGCTCGGCCATAGGCAGGCCCCTGTGCTCCGAGGGCTGGGAGACTGCATCCCGTCTTTCTAGATGAGGTGGGAGGCTCGGAGAGGTGAAGAGATGGACCCACGGTCCCGTACTGAGACGTGACCCTGTGCCTGGTCTCCCTGCGCGACCATGCAGAGGAGGGAGTGTGCTGACGGCCTCATCCTGTGGGCACTGACGCTTCTCTCCAATCCATGCACACCCGCGGGCTGCCTGCTCTGGTCCGCCCACGGCGCGGACCCCTGTCTGTCCCCACACATCCCCCAACATGCACATACTCCCTCCCTTCTGGCACTCAGGGTTCATTTTTATTTTTATTTGTTTGAACTCCAAGCTTGCTCTGCATCAGAGCTCAATGAAATGGGCTGTCAGTGTGGCCGCAGAGCATGCGATGGGCCACGTCTGAGACATGGCTGCGGTGGCATCTCGAAGCAGGTGACACAGTGTAGCCCAGCTGACGGCGGAGCCTCCATGTTGCAGCTGGGCCGCCTGGCCGCACGGAAACACTGCCTGTCTAAAAACTAGAGTAAAGAAGGCGAGAGGCTGTGCTGGCAGTTATCCAGGCATGGCCTCTGCTGAGGTCTTCACATCTACAAATGCAGCTTTTCCTTGCATGAGGGCGTGACTAATGCAGCTCGAAAATCAGACTCACTACTAGAGCCCAAAGGTGGGGAGGCAGGAGTCTTCATGAGGACATGACATGGCTCCCCGTTTTGATGACAGCACAGGATGGTGAAGAAGAACTTCAGATCCATGAAAACAGGGACCTCATCGGCTCCATTGGTCACGGAATCCCCAATAACTAAGAAGGAGGGATGGTAAATGGACAGATGGACAGATGGATGAGTAGGTAAATGAAGAGATGGATGTATGAATGCATGGATGGATGGGTGGATGGGGGGAGGAGCAGATAGATGGATGGATGGGTGGATGCATGGACAAAAGGATGAATGGATAAAACGATGGGTGAGTGGATAGACGGATGGGTGGATGGATGGGTGGGTGGATGGATGGTCAAAAGATATTCTTTTTTTCCCTAATAACTTACAGGAAAGGCATTAAAGTGTCACTGGGCTTTCCTACAACTCCAACTCGTCTGTCTCAGTATAGAGCAAGCTCTGCTGAGATACAGCTGGCTGTTCCCAGGACTTAGATGGTTTAGATCCCCCACTGAGCCCTGAGCTGTGTGCCTTTGAGCAAGTCACTCCCGCTCCCTGAGCTCCCTAGTTCTCATCTGGGAAAGGAGGTGGAGTCACACTCACCATTGGGTCTGATCGAGGATGGTGTGCGGTGCCGTGAGCCCATGAACATTAATGATGATTATCAGTTTTCTGAAATGCTGAGTATTCTTAGCCACTGCATGTTTTATCTCTGGGAGTGGTGACTGATTCCCCTTCAGAGTTTCCAAACTGGGAATATTAAAAACTAAATGACATTTTACGGCCACAGTGAAGCTGGCAGCTGGACCAGTGCCAGATCTCTCTAGAAGGATTCTGGGGACTCGCTTCGCTCATTCGCAGCAGCTTCTACCTGCTCAAGATATGCTCGATAGCCCTGCTTCTTAACCTATTTCCTCTTTAAAATAATCCTAAAACACACAAAGTGTGTAAGAAACCAGGAGTCTCAGCAAAATGTCTGTGACGGTCATCTACATTGTTCTGACGCCTTCCCCCCATCATGGTGCCGGGATACCCCGCGGGAATATGCTGTGGCCCCTTGACCCATTTTCCTATGTGTGAGCCCTTGGACAGCTTCCGATCTGGGGTCAGAAAGCCCAAGGCTTCTAGGAACTTTCCTGCACATTTAAAAAAATTTTTATTGTGACCTGTGCACTCCTCTCTCCTGGGACTATATCTGGGGGTAGGGTTTCTGGAGAGACTTTGTAAAGAAGTTTATGTGCAGCTTTGTGAAAAGATAGCAAAATGCTGTCAAAGTGGTTGAGCCCCATCTCCCCGCCGTTCATGAGCCATGAGGAAGGCTCAGGGGTGCCACATCTCCCCCGTGCCAAGCCAGGGCAGCCGGGGCCCTGCTCTGTGGGTCGCTGGCAACCAGGTGCAGAACACGGCTGCACAGCGAGGTAGGCATGTGGTGGAGCACATGGGGGGCGAGGTATAGTCACACCAGGTGGACACACACGGATTGCCCCTCGAGGGAGCTGGCTTTCCAGTGGCACCCAACATGGTGGGCCAGAACAGCCCTGTGAGGAACTAGGGGAAGAAACTTCTAGAAGGAGGGAGACGTCGTTGGTGACAACCACCTTGTGCTCTGGGTGTCTTCACCGGCTCTCAAAGACGCCTAGAGGGATGCCCCCTTGTGAGTGAGCGTGTGGGCTGTGTCTGTCTCACGTGCAACCAGGCAGAGAGGGTGGGGTCCCAGAATCAACAGGGCATTACTGGCAAACCAGGTGGGGATCTGAGCCTGGTGGCTAAGGGCTGAACGCTCATGTCCCCCACACTTGCCCTGGTGAAGCCCTGGCAATGGGAGGTAATTTGGTGCGACGAGGTCACGGGGCTGGGGCTCCGTGGTGGGATGAGTGCCCTTAAAAACAGAGGAAGACATCATCCCCCGTCCCATGCTAGGACAGGGCCCCGGTGGGTGGCTACGGGTCAGAACTGGTCCTCACCAGGAAACACACTGGCTAGCACGTTGGTCTGGACTTCCAGGCTCCCTCCACGCCGGTGTTTGAACTGCCTGCTCGGGGTGTCTTGCAGCTGCCGGGGCTGACGCTGTGCCTTCAGAGCTCCTTCCCATCCCTCTGCTGGAATGTTCCTTCGCTGGCTCCTGTGGGCTGGCTCCTGGATGGCGCCCGGTCTCCGCTCAGATCCCCTCTGATCAGACATGCTGGCCATGGGCCCTCACACAGTAACACCCCGTCTGTGTCAATGTTCTCTCCTCCTAACGCATGACATTTGTCTTCTGACAGTGAACAAAGGGTGTGAGTCCCCCAGGACACCTGCCCCAACAGGGCAGCCCCCCCCTTCAGCCACGGCACAGGGTGTCCCCGGATCAGCACCCGTATGAATAAAAGAACCAGTCCGCCTCCTGTGCACTCCCTCCTGCCAAGGGAACTGCGTCCCGGGGTATGGAAATCCTGAAATCCTTCCCGGGAGCTTGAAGCCCTGGAGGCAAAGTGCAAGGTCTTCTGTCCAGACAGAGACCTGGGAGATACGCTGAAGACCCAGGGTGGGACAAGTACAAGGGACAAGAGGTCAACAGTGTGCCCCTTTGTTTTTGTTGGGCCTCGTCTTGATCCTTGTCGTGGAAAAGACCTGTTGCAGGGACCCTAGGATTAAATTCCTATCTCCGCCATGGCTTTGTTTTCCCCTCTGCTGCAGACGTGAGGACACCTACCAGCTGAACGGCATGAATGTGGGCCCCAGGGCCGTGGCTGGGCCACGTGTGGTCCTCCCACAGCAACTCCGTGAGCGGTTCCCTCGTTCTTGATCTTTACGAGAGCAAAGGGTGCCCTGTCCCCCAGATCCTAAGTGGGCCCCGGGCCCATCTCCTAGATCAGGAGCCATAATCACGCTGTGAAGCAGCCGTGCATGGGCACACGTGGTTTCTGGAACGTGTCCCAGGCACGTGCATTCTGGGAGCGCATGGCAACTCATGGGACAGGGATGGGGAGGCGCCGGTGGGCCGGGCCAAGGGGCCTGGCGTTGGCCGCTGAGAGGCAGGAGGGCAGGGCCAGAAGCCAACTGGGCTGAGAGCTTTCAGCGTGATCTCAAGCACCACCCCACTCCCGACCACCAAAACCAGCCTGGAAAGGTGCCAAGATGAGGGTATTAACAACATCGGTAACAACAACGGTTGTTTTTCTCAACAACGTTCATCCTCGAAAGAACACAACAGCCACCCTACTCCAAACCCCAGAAACCCCCAGGCATTCGTCATTTCCCCGAAGAAACAGCACTGAGGTCAGGGAAATCTGACTGAAGAACACAGTGCCATTTCCATGCGCAACCCCATCGCCGTGTGGCCGCTGTCCCTCGGTCTGGGCCACGTCAAGGACGCCCATGCCTCCCGCAGTCACAATCCCAGTTACATCCTGGGGCCCCAGGGCTGATCCAGGTGCGCGGCCGCTCCGAGCACCACAGGCTGTTTCAGAATAGGCAGGAAGCATGAAATTTCTCTGACGCCCTGACGGAAAGCACTCGACCACGTGGAACAGAGTGAAAGGTATCAAATTAGATAGATTAACCCAACTTCCCGGAGAAGCACCAGGTTTGGAGCTGGAACAGCTGTCCTCACTGTTTCCGGATATTAAAACAAAGAGAAGAGAAGCAGAAGGATGTGGGGAGGGTGCAGGAGCCTCTTTCCCTTGGCCGGGGGCGGGGGGCACCAGGTGCAAACAGGTGGCGGGTGGCAGGGTGCATGGCCCAGGGCCCTGCCTGCAGGTTTCGCGAGCCCGTCTGCCCCCTGCGACCCGCACGGTGCCAGCCCCAGGCACGTGCAGCCCCACCATCTGATCACTAGCGTGTGACAAGACATGGTCTTCTTGTTACCACTTAACTGGGGTTGTCAGTCACCTAATTGCTTCAGTAAAATATAATTAATTAAGAATAATGTGTCGAGACACATGAGCTGGAAATCGCATACGGCAGTTTCTAGATTTTTCCCAATTATCCGCATCCTGCCAGACTAACGTGTTCGTATTTAGACAAAGGGGGAAGCTTTCCAAAGTCAGTGATGGTGCTTTCCCTTTCCCTTTGGATTCAGGAATAAAGACAACTTGGGGTGTGTATGTGTAGAGAAACAGGGTCTCGTGAGCCCTTGGGAGCCTGAGCATGAGCTGCCGATGAAGACGTAGACGCGGGAGCGTGTGCTGTGAACACAGCCCACGGCCACTGGGAGAATGACTGAGAAGGGCACACGTGAGGGAGGGACATGAGTAAGCGAAGTACAAGGGGACCCCTTGCCCTTCTCTGAGTCCAGCTCACACGTTTCCCACGTGTGTGGAGGCACAGCACCCATATGGAGGTGGGGGAACAAGGTGGTCCCTTTCCAGAGTGTCCTGACTTCTGGGGAGGTGGCCACTCAGCTCCAAGTATGACATCACCCTGATGACAGCAACCGGAAGCCGATCCACCCCCACCCCAAACACACGTCACGTCCAGAAGAACAGAAGTCACGTGAGGTGACAACCTTCATGAGGCTGAGGGTCAGAGGTTCACACAGACTCCCTCAGACTCACAGGGACATCTGCTCACGTAATGCAGCCCAGGTTGGCAGTCCGGAAGGATTACAGCGGTCCGAGGGGTCATGCTGACCCAGCCCACTTCTGGTGTATGTACCTGTGGCTTCTACCTTCAAGGTTTCCTCCTGGTCCAAGGGAGCTGCTGGATCTCCAGCCATCACTTCTATGGTCCACACAGAAAAAAAGGAGGAGGAAGAAGGTTGAGGGAGAGGCAGAAGGGAGAGTTTGCACGAAAATTTTTCCAGGAGCTCCTCCCATAATCCCATGTAAATGCACTGGGTCAGAACTTAGTCGTGTGCTGACAGCCAACTGCAAGGGAGCCTGGGAAATGAGCCTTTTGTTGGGCCGACTAGTTGTCCTGAGTAAGTCCATGGCTCTGTAAATAAGGAAGAAAGGGGGAAAAGGGATTTCCCGCAATCGATTCCACTGTGGTGAGCAGAGGGAACACTGCCGAACCCTCCTGTTTTTTCATTTGTAAAGTGGCCTTCAGGTAAGACAGACTCGAGCTTTCAGGCTGAAGCAGCCGCAAATATTCATCAGGACAAAAATCTGTTCTTCACTAAAGAGCTAAGTCATGAGGACAGGTTTCCAGCCTCACAGGGCAGAGGACCCCAGCAAACCTTCACATCTGGAAGGCAGCCGTCCATGGAAGCCCCCAGAGGAGCTGTCACGGACAACCGCTGGGCTCGGGGGGCGCTCTGTGTGCCGGCAGCTCCTGCACCCTGAACAGCAGGGGTCACCCGTGAGCCCTCGGCCCCTGCCTGGAAGGCCACCTCCTTGTCCACACTTCCTGGGGGCAGAAGCAGTCTCTCCGACACCACAGCACACGTGCAAGCAGGTGCGTAACAGAAGAGCAATCGAGAATCCCGCTTACAAGGCGGAGATGTTCAGTGCTTCACGTCAGGAGGGAGCGAGGGGGACGCTGCCCCCCCAGTTCCCATGGTGATGTCCCTTCCTCCTAGGAAGGAAGACAGGCTGTTGGGGGGACAGATGCGCAAGAACCCACGTTGGTGGAGAGAAGGTAAGAGACAGGTCTGGGGGTTGGGGATGCGGCTCCCTCTACTTGTGAGTATGTTTGGAATTTTCTGTTAATTTTTTTTTAAAAAGTCAGGTTCCTTTTTTTCTTCTCAATAATTGAAGATCCTGTTTCAAGAGTCTTGTGTTTGAAGAAGTTAATATGAATAAATATTTGGGGGTCCGTACACAACACACGTTAGGCAGTCAGGCCCAGTGTGACGTCCTCATGACCAGAGGTCGTGCAGGATCAAAATACTGGGATGGAGGAGCGCGCTGGCCCAAGGGAGGCTGCCAGGCTGGGCCCAGCTGGAGCACCCTGGGCCCAGCTGGTGGGCATCAGGCTCCACACCAAACAAGGGGAAGGGGCCCTTGGGAACACAGGACGGCTTTTAGACGGCAGTCCCACTGTCCACCGCCCAGAGTACACGCACAGTTTTCAGAAGCCCACCACGCAGTGCAGAGCCGTGCTCGGTCCTGACCCCCCATCCGGCTGTAGAGCACGTGAGGAGCTCTGCCAGCAGCTTCCTCATCTCCCAGGTCCGGGAGCGGTGACCTCACCAGTGCTCCCTGATTCCTTCCACGGTGGCTGCCCCTGCACTGGTCTCCAAGAGCCGTCTCCCTACAGCTGTTCATCATTACCTTTCTGCTCTGCTCGGGAAGTGGGAAAGGTGTCCAGAAGAAAGAAATTCCCCTAAGGCAGCTGCTTCCCTGGCTGCTGGAGCCGTGCACCCAAGGGCTTGCCTTAGGAAAGCGGCCTAGCCAGGGCGAACTGCGAGTGGGGCCGGTAATTAGGGACAGTCCGTGTCCGCAGAGGACAGTGTGCCAAGGCAGAAATATGGCTTCCCATTAGTATTATCATTTTTTTTAACCTAAGGATCATTCTGCAGATAGCACCTAAGGGAGAGAGTCTTACTACCCAATCACAAATACGCCAGAACCGGGGAGCATCCCAGGAAGTGACACGGTTGGGTATGAAGCACGCCTGTTTGCAGTCCAAGAGCCTCTGCTCAGGCAATCCCGGAGCCCGCGCACCGAGGCTGCAGGAACGGCGTTCCGAGGGACGGGGATGCACCTGCCGCCCGGACCATGCCCCTTAGCCAATACAGTGCAGCAGTGCAGTGCGTGACGGGGCTCTGGTGAGAACCGGCTGTCCCAGACCTCGTCCACTGCCAGGGTCACGTCGGCGTGTTCTGCTTGTACCCCAGGCCTGCCCAGTCCAGCCGATGTCTTCCAGGCCTCACAGCGCAATATAGCGGCTCAGCCCCTCGGCCCTAGATGAAGCTGAGTCTTGTCCATTTGGGTAAATTTCTGCTTTCTCGGCCTCACTTACCTGGCAGATCACAGAGTGGGCATATCTCAACGGTGTTTTCTAGAACATTCTCTGAGCTTCCAAGGACCCTGAGGCCTGAGGGCATGTGGGTTCAGACAGACCCCAGAAACTTCCCCAGGGACCCAAACTAGGCAGGTGGGAACAGAGAACTGTGACCAGGCCATTCTCAAGAACCCCTTCTTCTTTGTTCCCAGTGTGTCCTCATTAAAAATCTCTCCATAAGTAATTTTTAATTACAAAATTTGGTCAGAGAACATGGGGAATTGAAACAATGAAAAGGAAGGAAAAGGAGCTGAGATCTTATGATCCTGACCGGGGTTTCTCACCCTCGGCGCACCCAACATTTTGAGGCAGGCCACCGTCTGCCGTGGGGGCCAGCCTGTCCTGCAGGGTGTTCAACAGCACCCCTGGACCCCATGGATGCCCACAGCAATCCATCCCCAACCTGTGGGGACAACAATGTCTCCAGACGCCACTCCGGGTGTCCTGGGCCCCGTGAGAAGTCCTGACCCACACACCCAGAGACACTCTGGCGATGTGACTCGCACATGCTCCTCAAATCACACCAGATACTCATTCCACGAACGCTGGTGAAACACCTACTATGCGCTGGGCATTGGAATTCGGTAGGACAGCGGCTGAGATGAATAAGGAAGGCAAGCTCGCTTTCTCAGGTGGCAAACAGCGGCTTACAAGCCCCACGCAGCCCTGAGCGCTCACTGGGACACAGACAGGGCCCTGTAGTGACGAGGGTCTGGGATGGGCCACCCCGACAACTGAGTGGAGAGCCAAGTGCTGCACACCGAGAATGAAGCAGAGGGAAGAGGGGCTCGCCACCTCCACCGTCCCCGTGGATGCCACCTTTGTGCTCCGAGGCAAGTGCGTGGGGCGGAGGGATGTCCTCTGGTGCCCTCCGCAGGCATGATCCCTGGCCGTTTTCCTTCTCAGGAAACAAAACAAATGTGGGGGAGTGGGCGGCACACTTTCTCCTCATGTTCTTTCTTCTCTTCAAAACGAAAAATTCCTGCTCAGTGGATATTTTGGTTTATCGTGAACTACTGGGTTGAGTGCGATGGGCTAATTATTTCCACACAGTCTAAAAGAGGCCCAGAATAATTGTCTGGAAGATACTTTGAGCCCATCTGTCTGTCCATCTATTCTACTGCTCCTTAACTTCTACCGACAGAGTTGGGCCGAATCAGCGCAGCTCGTCACGTGGCACGTCTCCAGCCCGTGGCTCATGTCTCCCGCGTCAGCCGCCCTGCTGCTGTGAGGGGCTCCCCTCCCCCAACCCCAGGCTTACTTTATTCCACAGGTTATGGTCCACTCCTGTGGCATTTATTTCTGATTCTCAGATGTCCCCAGATTGAGCCGGGAGGGCCCGTCAGGCAGGGTTCTGTGTCCCTCTGCCATGTCCCCTTCACGGCTGGACGTACCGTCTACACTGCTGTATTTTCCCCGATCAGCTTCACTCACTTGGTTGAACTCTGAGGCTGGCTCATCGTTCTGTGTCCTTACTACTAAACGGTGTCCCACCATTGGTTTCTTACACTGCAGCTTCAGCTCCAGGAGGGTCTGGAGCAGAGCTAGCATCCAGCCACAGATGGCTGTCCCAGGCGTCAGGACGCGGCGGGCTTGAGGGAGCAGGTGTTCCCAGGAACAGTCATGGCCCCGTCCACAGCTCTGGGGCCCGGGTGTGGCTGGCGACTTTGACGGGCAGTTCCTGTGTCCACAGTTCTCCTTGGCCACATACATGGTAGGATCAACCCTAGTCAGTAATGGGAGAACACCCATCTCCTCCTTCCTGGCATTGGATTCCACATGGTCCCACAGGGGCCCCTAAGGGGCTAAGTGCCAGTTGCCTAGGGCCTTGACCCCGTAACATGCCCCTTTTTTTGGGTTTTCCTCCTTACGCTGCTGTCTCTCCTCAGGTCTCCTGGGATCATCCCCTAAATAAGATCCTTGTACCCCATTCTGGTAGGATACTTTCAGGGCTCTCTAAGCCAAGACAGGCACCTCGTCTTAGGATGAACCCCTGCCCCGCTGCTGCAGAGACCAGCTAGAAGCAAACTAAATGCAGGAGCTCAGTAACATCTCTTTGGAGGTTCAGCCTTCAAACGGAGAAGACAGCAAAGTGCAGAGACAAGCATTTCCGCAGCGAAGCCCGTGCTCCCTCCGATGATCTCACCGGAGTGAATGTGTCCCCTCCACGCTGCAGTGTCAGGGCCACTGGGGACAAGGGGAAGCCTTCTCATCAGATCTCTGACACCGGTCTCGTGCCCACCTGAGTTCTGCCTGAGCGCAGCTTGCTGGCGTTGGTCTTACCCCCCTCATGCCCCACGGTCACTAGAAAACCGCTTCCCAATCCCTCCAGCCTCCATTAAATTCCTGTCTTGCTTACTTACTTGCAGTCTTGACTCTGTTAAATAACCTATTCTGACCCTTGTTCAAGATGGCAAGAAAGACTTTACTGAAGGGGGACCACCATCATAGCAGGGGTTCGCGGAGGTGAGAGAAGGGGCTGACATCTCCCCAAATGTCGGGACAAGTCGAGGGGCCTTGCAGCCAGCGGGAAGGGACATGCTGCCTGGACCTGGGAGACTGAGTTCTGACCTGAGGGCTCTGAAAAGCCACGTGCAGGAGCCCGACCAGTCTCCTCCCCAAAGTGGGTGCGGCACGCCCTCAACACACCACTGACGAGGAGCCTTGGGGTCCCTGATGCTCTGAACATCACTGTCTTTGGTGGACTCATCTTCACAGACACACGGGCCCGTGGGGTGCAGATGCTGCTTCCATCCCCAGCCCCGCCCCTTCATGCCTCCCCATTTCCAGCCTACCTTCAACCCTACCTCAGCCAGGAAGCCCTTCCAGTCATCTGGGTCAAGGGGGTGCTGTCCTCTGCGACCCTTGGTCCCCTCTGCTCCTCTGCATCATGGGACCCATCATCATCTGCCTCTTGTCCAATGGGAATGACTTGTGGGCAGGGACTGTCCACTTCCTGGCTAGCCCCACCACCTCCCCAGGCTCTGGGGCATCCTAAAAGATGTGTGCAGGCGCATAGAGATGTCGGGCCCTGCCAAGGACCCAGACAAGATGAGGATTATTCAAGACAATCCACAGAAAAACTGTGAATCCTGCCCAAAGAATGCAGAGATGAAGAAACTGTGCCCAGGCTGAAGGACGCTGCCATGCTGAGGGGCCAGCGTGTGTGAGGACAGAGGCACCGCCCCCAACAAAGGCAGGGACGACCACCATCCCCACGTTCCCTGGAGTGCTCCCAATGCTCCCGAGGTGAGGACGCTCTGGTTCCCACTGATCCCTTTATCCCTTCACCCGAGGCGGGGGGATGATATTAAGCCCTCCCTCAGGCAGACATGTCACCATGTCAGGACTTCCATCCCAGTACTCTGTTCCCTTTTAGGACACCAGGGGACCCAGCTGGACTTGCGGGAAGGAAAGGGACTTGCCGGCTGGAGGGGTGGGAAAGGGCGTCTAGCAGGAGAGCAACAGGTCAGAAGGCACGGCCTCACAAGCCATATCCAGGGCTGGTGGGAACATCACACTTCTGGGGCTGCTGGCAGATCTGAAGGAAGATGCTCAGCAGCTGAGACATTCCTTGGTCATTCCAAAGCATTCACTGAGCACCTACTGTATGCCAGAACTGGCGAGGGATGCCAGGGTGAGCAAGGCCAATGAGTCAGTCGCGTTACTGCAGAGCTACACTCCAGTGGGAACGACAAAGGAAAAAAACCTTATTGACTGACAGTGTTCAGATGGAAATAAGAAATACACAGAAGTAGAGACCCTTCTGGGTGAGGCAGGGGACCAACCGTGAGCAGGTAGTCAGTGCAGGTCTGTCCGAAGAAGTGACATTTTACCATAGCTGAGGGATGAGAAGGCACTGGTATGCAAACAGAGGACAATATCCTGGACAGCAAAACTGTGTGTACAAAGGCCCTGGGGCAGGAAAGTGGTCCATGGATTTAAAAGTTTAAAAGACTGTGAAGCTGAGACTTAGTGATAATGTGCCCAGCAGAGGCCATGACCCCTCCAGCCCAGGCTTCAGAGGAAAGTCTTTGAGCTGTCATGACCTGGTTCATTTTCTCACATCTCTCAGCCTGGTTAGAAATCAAAGAGAACCTTTGGGGTAAATACCCAGTAGTGCAACTGCTGTAGCTCTATTTGTAACTTTTTGAGGAATCTTCACATCATTTTCCAAAGTGGCTGCACCAACTTGCATTCCCACCAATAGTGTAGGAGGGTTCTCCTCTCTCCACAGCCTCTCCAACACTTGTTGTTTCCTGTCCTGTTGATTCTGGTCATTCTAACTGGTGTAAGGTGGTATCCCAATGTGGTTTTGATGTGAATTTCCTGATGGCTAATGATGATGAACATTTTTTCATGTGTCTGTTGGCCATTTGTATGTTTTCTTTGGAGGAGTATCTGTTCATGTTTTCTGCCCATTTCTTGACTTGATTATTTGTTTTTTGGGTGTTGAGTTTGAGGAGTTCTTTATAGATCTTGGATAATAGCCCTTTATCTGCAGTGTCATCTGCGAATATCTTCTCCCATTCCATGGGTTGCCTCTTTGTTTTATTGACTCTTTTGCTGTGCAGAAGGTTTGATCTTGATGAAGTCCCAAAAGTTCATTTTTGCTTTTGTTTCCCTTGTCTTTGGAGACATGTCTCAAAAGAAGGAACTGTGGCCAATGCTGAAGAGGTTACTCCCTATGTTCTCTAGGATTTGGTGGATTCTTGTCTCACATAGAGGTCTTTCATCCATTTAGAGTTTATCTTTGTGTACGGTATAAGAGAATTGCCAGGTTTCATTCCTCTACACATAGCTGTCCAATTTCCCCAGCACCATTTATTGAAGAGACTGTCTTTTTTCCATTGGATATTTTTTCCTGCTTTGTCGAAGATTAATTGACCACAGAGTTGAAAGTCCATAGCTGGGCTCTCTATTCTGTTCCATTGATCTACGTGTCTGCTTTTGTGCCAGTACCATGCTGCCTTGGTGATCACAACTTTGTAAGTAACTTGAGGTCAGGCAACCTGATGCCCCCAGCTTTTTCTTTTTCAACATTTCCTTGGTGATTCAACATCTCCTTGGCTATTCAGGGCCTTTTCTGGTTCCATACAAATTTTAGGATTGCTTGTTCCAGTACTTGAAAAATGCCATTGGTATTTTGATCGAGATGGCATTGAAAGGATATAGATTGCTCTGGGCAGCACAGACATCCTAACAGTGTTTATTCTTCTGATCCATGAGCATGGGATGCTTTTCCATCTTTTTGTGCCTTCTTCAATTTCTTTCATGAGTGTTCTGTAGTTCCTCAAGTACAGACCCTTTACCTCTTTGGTTAGGTTTATTCCCAGGCATCTTATGGTTTTTGGTGTCATTGTAAATGGAGTCAATTCCCTAATTTTTCTTTCTACAGTTACATTGTTAGTATATAGGAAAGATATGGATGTAGTGAAAAAAAAGGGCCACATGCACCCCAGTGTTCATATCAACAATGTCCACAACAGCCAAACTGTGGAAGGAGCTGAGATGCCCTTCAGCAGATGAATGGATAAAGAATATGTGGTTCATATATACAACGGAGTGTTATGTGTCTATCAGAAAGGATGAATACCCACCATTCACATCAACATGGATGGAACTGGAGGGGATCACGCTGAGTGAAATAAGTCAAGCAGAGAAAGACAGTTACCATATGGTTTCACTTATTTGTGGAGCATAAGGAATAGCAAGGATGATATTACGAGAAGGGAGGGAAAACTAAAGGGGGATGGGTCAGATGGGGAGAAGAACCATGAGAGACTATGGACTCGGGAAACAAACAGGGTTTTGGAGGGGAGGGGGCTGGGAGGATGGGTGAGTCTGGTGGTGGATATTAAGGAGGGCACGGATTGCATGGAGCACTGGGTGTTGTAATGCAAACAATGAATCATGGAACACTGCATCAAGAAGTGAGGATATAGGGATGCCTGGGTGGCTCAGTTGATTAAGCCACTGTCTTTGGCTCAGGTCATGATCCCTGGGTCCTGGGATCGAGCCCCACATCAGGGTCCTTGCTCAGCAGGGAGCCTGCTTCTCTCTCCACCTCTGCCTGCTCGTGCATGCTCGCTCTTCTCTCTCTCTCTCTCTCTCTCTCTGACAAATAAATAAATAAACAAATCTTTAAAAAAAGAAGTGATGATTCAGTGTAGAGTGACTAACATAATAAAAAATGAAATAAAATTAGAGGAACATTAAAACAAAAGATATGTAGAAATGTGAGCGACCCATGAAGAATTATTTAACAACAATATCCATTCTTTGTTTCTACACCATCTTGGCTTCTAGAGATTTTACCTAAGAATATGTCACTCTGCTGGCCATTGTGATTCCTCTGAATGGAGATGAGAACCAAACCTATTCACTTTGCCTCATACAGACATGTACTTACCAATAGCCTCTCTAAGCAGCAGTTGAGGCGAACTCAGCACTACTGACCTCAACCGTGACCCTCATGTTTCCAGAGGCACAACTCTCAGGAGCTCATCAGGTCCACCTTAGAAAACTAGATGGATTTCTTGGTCATGACAGAAATGTAAATCACAACCACGGTGAGCTGTCGTCTCGTACCCATCAAGACAGCTACTATCGCTACACCAGGAAAGGACAGCGGGGTCATGAGGATGTGGAGAAATTGGAAGCCCCATGCACCGTTGGTCAGAATGTAAAACGGTACCAGTAAGAGGGAAAATGATATGGTGGTCCCTTGAAAAGTTAAAAAAATTACTCTGTGACCCAGCAATTCTACCACATTTATGTCCAAGAGAACTGAAAGCAGGACTTGGATGAGATATCTGCACACCCACATTTAGAACAGTGTTATTCCCCAGAGCCAAGAGGGAGAGACAACCCAAATGTGCCTCCATGGATAGAGGAATGGGTCAACAAAATGTGGTGGAGACACACAATGGAACATTTTTCCACTTTAGAAAAGGACGGACCTCGAGAACACTGTTACGTGAAGTAAGCCAGTCACAAAAGGCAAATATTACACAATTCCACTTATACGAGGCATCGGATTAGTCAAATTTATAGACGTAGAACATAGAAATGGTGGTTTCCGGGGGCTGGGGGTGGGGAGGGAGAAGCAGGGAGTGCTGCATGGGTAGAGCTCCATTCGCAGCATGAAACCGTTCTGAAGGTGGAGCACACAACAGTGCATACACCCAGCACTCGTGAATGGTACACTTCAATGTCGTTAAGGTGGTAAAAAAGGATGTGTGTGCGTGTTTTCCTGTTATTAAAGAAAGCCTCAAACTGAAAAGAGAAAGAGATAGAGAAATCAAGGAGAATTAGGGGACAGTTAAGAGCTGACTGCAGTTCCCAGGGTCTAATTGCTCAGTATCTGGGGCTCAGCATCATGGATTTACCTGAGTTGCTGGAAAGAAAGGAAAAATTAAGGAGACTTTAGCTCAAATAAGGTACATGAGGACTGGGTGTGGTGCAAAAACAATGAATACTGTTATGCTGAAAGAAAATTTAAAAAAATAAATAATAAAAAAGGTACATGAGAATATCTTCTTGGATCAGTACAGGTTTTAACAGGGTTTAACAGTATTGAAATGGCCAAAAAAAAAAAAAAAAAATTGAAACCTATACTTGCTCACAGCTGGTAAGTGAGTTGCAGGTCCGAGTGGACCAGCGGCTGAACTCCTGCTGATCCCAGAAGACGGAGTCCCAGGTAGTTCCTGAGTCAGAAGCCCTCGCCTTGCCACATACACATCCTAGATGTTGTGACTGCCTCACAAGTATAGACCATTTCTGCACTGGGATGGGGGCTCCTGTCACAGGGTAGAAGGGCATTACTGAGGTGTTGAAATCACACCCCAAGTAGTGGGATATCCAGGGAAAGAAATCGAAGCTTACCCTGTGATATGGATGATTTTAAGAAAATTCAGTCAAGACAAGATTTTAATTTTGTGACTTTCTCCCAGAGAGCAGAAAAGGAAGGACCACTCTCCCACATAGTTTCATGAAGCGAGTGTAAACTTAATACCAGAATTGAGCCAGAAAAGTAGAAGGAAAATCACAGGTGATCTTACCTCCGAAGAAATAAAAGTTACTAATTATAAAAACTGGTAAATTAAATCCAGCAGGGCATAAAAAGATCGTCTCTCATGACCCAGCAAAATCTACTCAGGAGTGCAAGTTTGTTTACTCATGCAACTTCCAATGTGAACAAACTGGAGAGAAACGTTATAAGATTGTCTTAGCAGAAGAAGAAAAATGCAATGCAAAGTCAGCAAACGTAGAATGACAGAACTTTCTAAACTCATAAAGGATATCTTTTTTTTAAAGATTTTATTTATTTATTTGACAGAGAGAGAGATCACAAGTAGACAGAGAGGCAGGCAGAGAGAGAGGAGGAAGCGGGCTCCCTGCGGAGCAGAGAGCCTGATGCGGGGCTCAATCCCAGAACCCTGAGATCATGACCTGAGCCGAAGGCAGCGGCTTAATCCACTGAGCCACCCAGGTGCCCCATAAACTCATAAAGGATATCTTTTAAATCTACAGCAAACATTGTACTTAGTGACAAATCATTAGAGCCACTGCCTTTAAAATCAGGAACAAGGCAGTTATCTGCTGTTAAAATATCTACTTAACAATGATTAACAAGAAAGAAGAATCCCAGCTACAAAGAAATAATTTAAAATGATGTTACTCACAGATGACATGATTATCTACATGGATGAATCCCAGAGAATCTACAATTTATTAGAAAGTAGAAACTGAATAGATTGCTAGGTACAAGATAAATTTACAAGTGTCCACTGCATTTCAACACTCTAGAATGGATGGAACAAGCAGTCTCATAAGCGATGACATTTCTGAACACACAAAAGATTTCTACGTGAAGAACTAGCATTGGAAATCAGTAGACAGTATTATACTCACCCAACCCTCCGAAGGATGCCATTCGTTTCTATGTAGAATAAATGAAGTGAAATTATATTTCTATCCCACATCCTTTACAAAATCAGTTCCCAAAGGTTGAATGGCTTAACCGTGAACTTGCAGAAGAATTTTAGAAGCAAATCTGGCAGAGGACTTATGCGACCTTTGCTTAAGGAAGCATTTCTTAGGTGAGACACATAAAAAATCAATACACATGGAAAACAATGAGTAACCTCCCAGCACTCCGTTAGGAACCTGTGTTCACCAAAGACAGTACGAAGAAAGCTGGACAAGAGGCCAGCTGGGAGAAAAGATCTGCCACATGTAAATGTAGGAAAGAATCAGTATCAGGAGCTCATAAGTAACTTTTACACCTCAGTGAGAGGACGACAACATAACAGGAACATGGTAAAAGACCTAAACTAAACTTTAACAACAGAAATAAAAGAAGAATGGCAAGCAAACATACGAAAGATGTTCAACCTCATTAAGAATGTTGGAAATGGAAATAAAATCACAATGGCACGGCAAAAGCCTTTTTAAAAGCTTGCCTCAAACCTCTGAAAACTATTTGAGGCCACAGGAATTCTGATACATCGCTGGTGGGAATGCCCACATCCCCAATCCCCTCAAAGGAGCACAGTGTGTTTTCCACAAATGGTGAAGCGAGCGGTCCTACGCTACACACCAGCAACTTCATGTGGCTCCAGAAACTTGGGAAGCTCTAAGCGCCTTACACCTCGGCACCAGGAACACGGGATGAGCACGTTCACAGAGGTGCCATTCCTAAAAGGAGAAAACTGGAAACAAATCAGGGTCAACCCAGAGCAGGTGCACAAATGGTGCCACATTCACAGATCGGAATCCCCTGCACAAGGGACCAGGCAGACACCGCAGCTCCGAGCAGACCGTGAACATGTCCCATGACCTCTGCAAAGAGCTATGCCACAGCTAGCTGCACATTACTGCCCCCGCGCTTTGGAAACGCACCAGGAAAGCACATTTCATGGTGAGGAAGCTCAGGCTCGCAAGGTTTAGTGGACTTGCTCCAGATCCGGGAGGCAGGGCTGGGTCTGGAACCCAACATCTGGCTCCGGAGTTGACATGGTTAGCTGGAGTCTGGGCGGGTTCTCAGCACCCGGGGGAGAAAGCCAGTTCAGAGGGCACGGTGCATGATTTTCCATTTCTCTAAAGCTCCATCAACGAGTGAAACAAAACCCTGTATTACAGGAAATGAAAAACTCTGCCTCCGAGGGGCAGGTGGGTCTGCTGGGGCGGGACCCCCAGGGGCTTCCACTGGGCAGGGAAGCTTCTAGCTTGACGTTGGGAGCTCATTTTTCTATTTCATAAAACATGTGTTTGTATTAGTATTTCATACATTGTTCAGAAACTATCTCAGAAAAAAAAACTAAAATGAAAATACAGAACACAAGAAATCAAAGGAGAAAGGCTGCCAGCCTGTCCCCTGATCTGCGTGGGCTGCAGCCCTGGAGGACAAGTGACCGAGCACCCCGGGGGAGGGCGAGGAGGAGGCAGGTCCGGTATGAGGTCACGGTCAATCACGGGCAGCAGCTCCTCACCCTTCATGGGCATCAGAATCCTCCGAGGGGCTTGTTGAAACCCCACTTCTTGTCCCCACCCCACGCGTTCCTGACTCAGCAGGTCCATCCAAGAGTCCGAGTTTCTAACAGGCAGTGCTAAGGATGGTGGTCACAGGCCACACCTTGAGAACCACTGGGGGGGGGGTCACAGGACCTCCCCTGCTCCTCATTATCTCTTATGGAAACAGCCTCCCTGTGGCCTGGGACTGAACCAGAGATGCTTCCCTCCTTCAACGTTCTCAGGCCAAGTCTCCATCCTGGGATCTTCAACGAGCAACACTTCTTCTGTCCGTGCCCATGTTCATGGATAGCACGCACCCCACACAGATGACCACACGAGCCGGGAAGTGGGGACAGGGCGGGCCCCAAGCCCCCGGGGAAGTCCTTTAGGGGGTACATCGGGGCACCTTGCCCTGATGTGGACACCACCACACGAGCTTCCCAGACACCAGGCCATGAAGCACCTGGAGCTCCAGGGGCACCACTGTCACCACGGGCCTCAAGATGGGGGGGGAGGGTCCTCAGGGAGGCCACTTGGGAGCATCAGCGGAGTTGACGGGAACAGCCCCGGGGACCCTGCCACCACGCCCTGCTGCCACAGGCTGGGTCTGCGGGAGCTTCCGCGTGGCTTCCTGTGACACGCCTCTTCGGAGGTGGAGGGTCCTGGTCAGAAGCCGGCAGAGGGAGGACAGTCCGAACCCCTTCCTTCCCAGGCCCTGCTCGTGATGGTATCTGGTCTGTGGAGTTGCTCATGGTGAAGACAGAGGGAAATGCCAGCCACGGTGACTCAGAAGTCACGGTTTGCAGGTCTGCCCTTATCCACGCCCCACAGACACTCACATGGGGGCCTCTGCTCGCTCTGCCATGCCCTGAGCCCCAGCCATACCATCCTCCAGCTCCCATAACGAGCTCCTCTGCCCTCGGGCTCCGCTTGCCCTTCATCCCCAGCTCTCTGGGCCTCAGGAGGCCCTCTGTGGCCACCCCGGCTGGGCCAGAAACCCCTGATCTACTGCCTGTGGGCCCAGGACCCAGGACCTCCTCACAGCATTTGTCAGAATCTTATCTCTGCATACATGTGTGCGGGTGTGTGCGAGAGGGGGATTTCTGACACTTCTCCGAGACTGGAACCCCACGGGGGAGGGGCACATCTGTCACATTGGCCGGTGCAGTCCCATCACCCAGTTCAGCACTTGGCAAACACCAGACGCTCAGCGAGCTGTCTGATGAATGAATGAGTAAGTGAGATAATGAGTGAGTGAGCCGGTGGCGGGGTGTGGAAATGGTCAGTTCAAGGATGCAGGTCAGACCCACTTGAGCAGTGGCTGCCTGGGACCCCAGGAAAGACTTGAGGCACAGGTGTTTCATCCTGGGAGGGGCAGAGTATTGCAGTTGGAAGGAACTGGGGCCTCACCCTCTACGAGACCACCAGAGCACCCAGCCCTGTATCCCCATGAGACCACCAGAGCCCCCAGCCCTGTACCCCCTATAAGACCATGAAAGCCCCCAGCCCTGCCCCCACGAGACCACCAGAGCCCCCAGCCCTGCCCCCCATGAGACCACCAGAGCCCCCAGCCACTCACCCACTCACCCGGGCCACGTATCTACTGTGTGCCCAAAAGGACATGTGTTGCGAGAGGTAATTAGAGCCTCCCGCTCACAGTTTGAAAGGTGAGGAGCGAGGCCATCGGGGTCCGCCGATGGGCTAGCGGTGCGTGTTCTTTGTGGCTTCTTCCTGTGTGGCTGCTGATTGTGTCTGTGGCCAACATGACCTCCTGATCCCAGAATTGTTCCGGACACCCTGCCAACCTCAGCCCCTGCATTCCACTCTTCAGACCCAGGCTGGACCCTTCCCTCCACCTCTGCGGCCCCATCCTAGCCAGGATCCCCTTCTCTGCTGGCAGCTTTCCTTGTGCCGTCCCCAAACCTTCCCATGGCTCACGTGCCTGGCACCCCGGACGCGTCCCCATCAGGCCCTCCATGGTCTGTGCTCTGGAGCAGGCCACCCTTCTCCCTGCCTGGCTCCTTCTTGCCACTCAGAACTCAGCCCAGATGTCTCCTCCTGGGAAGGACCCCATGGACCCTGTTGGCTGAAGGACGCCCAGCAGTCCTCTGACTTGCTTCGCCAACATCTGCCTACCGGGCTCGGAGCCACCACTGCTGGTGAGACACTGACACCTGGTCTCCTCTCTACGCCCTGCAGACTGTGGCCTCCGGGCAAGTGGGGCTCTGCTCCCAGGCCGTGCAGGAATCCTCCACGCCTGGCATGGTGCCTGGGTTGGGCGGGGCAGCCAGAAGCCGGGATGAACTTCCTGAGGGCAGGCACCACTGGGGACACGTCATGGTGTCCCCTCTTTACGCCCTAAGTTGCTGGCCCAGAGCACTGGGTGCTGCGTCCCTCAGCCCATGGAAGAAGGACGGAGGGAAATCCCTGTGCCTTGACCTCGCACCTGCACCATTTCCCCATCTTGGACGCTGGCTCCTGTCCTTGCGCCCTGTGCTGTGCTGGCTCGGTCACCTGCTGCTTAGCAGATGTCCTTCTGTGGGAGCAACCAGCGCTGGCCTCCTGCACACACCATCACCCGAAACCGAACCATGATGGGAGCGTTCTCCTCCTCGGAATGACAGATGCTGTGCTGATTAGAAGGACAAGGGCCAAGCAGCGTGTCTGACTCACGTGCTGTGATCATTGGTCATGCGCACCTGCCCCTGGAAGGCCCCACATCTCCACGATGTGCACGCTGTCACCAAAGAGCCAGCTGCTTCTCTCATCTGCCCGTTTTCCCGGGCTTATAATTCTCTTTCCAACACACATTGTCATGGGAACTAAGGGATGATTTCTTCCTCTCCTCCCCACCCCAACCCACTCATAAGGTGACGTGAGCACATGTCTTGGCAAAGGAAGGCATTCACACGCATGGCAGGGACAACCTAGAAGGGTCTAGAAGGGTCTCCAGAGCACAGGCGAGCCCCACGCTCCACTCAGATGGAGACCCAAGTGCTCAGAGGTCTCCTGTCTCTCATTATCATCAGGACAAGCGACTCCTCCCTCCAGCTTCCAGGCAGAGCTTCCCATCTCAACGCTGCTGCCTCCTGAACCGTCCCAAACCCTCAGACACCGTCTGATGCTGCCCATGTTCCCAGAGCCTCCAGCCTGAGCCATTCAAGCAGAGCCTCTTTCCCCGGGATCTGAGATCTCCCATGACATCCCCCCAGCTCCTCCTTTGCTGAGATGGGAGCAGCCGGCCTACATTCCTCCTGGGCAGCAGGCTGGGAGCATTGGTTCACGTGCACATAGCCTGGACTGATCAGAGCCATCTTCCCAAGGTGGGCTGATACGCCTTTGATCATTCTGGCTGTTTGTCAACAGACAAGTGTGCGTGCGTGTAAGTGTAGAAGCTCTCATGATCCACAGACTCATATCTGGTCTACATCCAGGCCCTAAGGAACATCTTTGGCCCTGACTTCCCTCCTCCCAGAAACCTTCCCTAGATGACCTCTTTCTTCTCCAATGATTCCTGCCTTGACCTCCCTCACCATGTTCACCAATGCCCTGTTTTGCATCCCAGTGCCCACGATCATGAACTCCTGGGTACGGCCCCCTGCCTGGCTCATGAGGAATAGGGATAAATGGTAATTATTGGGAATAAGTGGCCAACGGAAGGAGAGAGAAGCAGCCGGAGACCCTGGCCACCGCTCTCTCCAGCCCCTCCCTGCGGCCCCATGCTGGCCCCGCTGGAGTTTCTCCTGCCGCCTGCAGAGCCCTGGGAAAAGTGCTAGACCCTCTACATCGATGGGTCCCCAGCTGGGGACAGTGATGGCCCCAGTGTGAGAATGCATGCAGAAGTCCTCACTCACCACTGGGCACACAGCGGATGCTCTATGGATACCATTGCTTTTTTTTTTTTTTTTTTTTTTTTTACCATTTCATTATCTTTTTTTTTTTTTTAACCATTTCAGCAATAACCCTCAGCAGTGTGTCTAGGCAAACAAAGACAAATTCTTCAAGCACAAAAATTTGAGGAAAAAAAAATTTATACCCATTTCGGAAACAAACTTGTAGCAAGTGCATAAGCTTCTTTATTTCTAAAACACCAGGATGCTCTCCTGACAGCCCAATCATTTCCAGAACAATCCATTGGCATCTTGTTCCATAGATGCCAACGTCCTTAGGGGCTGTGAAGAACAGAGGGGATTTCCCAAATTTTCTTTTCAGTTCTTATGACTGCTGTGTGTCTGTGTCTGTGTGCGTGTCTGTGTATACTGACACATTCATGGATGGATGGTTGGCTGGCTGGCTGGATAGTTAGATGGACAGATGTGTAGATGGATAATATGATGGATAGGTGGATGGTTGGATCGACAGATATGTAGATGGTTGGTTGGCTGGATGGTTGGATGGACAGATGTGTAGATGGATGGTTGGTTGGATGGATGGATGCTTGGATGGACAGATGCGTAGATGGATTGTTGGCTGGCTGGTTGGATGGTTGGATGGACAGATGTGTAGATGGATGGTAGGATGGATAGACGGATGTTTGGATGGACAGATGCGTAGATGGATGGTAGGATGGATAGATGGATGGTTGGATGGACAGATGCGTAGATGGATCGTTGGCTGGACGGATGGATGGTTGGATGGACAGATGTGTAGATGGATGGTTGGTCAGATGGATGGATGCTTGGATGGACAGATGCATAGATGGATGGTTGGCTGGCTGGCTGGATGGTTGGATGGACAGATGGGTAGATGGATGGTTGGCTGGCTGGCTGGATGGTTGGATGGACAGATGGGTAGATGGATGGTAGGATGGATGGATGGATGGTTGGATGGAAAGACAGAGGTGGAAGACAGACAGATGCATACGCACACCTATAATGCCCAGAGAGATACATCAAACACTTGTGCAGACCATGTGTGTGCTCACATGCACACGTATGCGTCTATGGGCTTCTCCATCATCTTAGCTATCGGCATTCCTCAGTGTTCTCCATGGGCATGTCTCCATCAGTCTCCACGTTTCTGCTCTTGAAACAGACCAGAGGGCTGGAGTGTGAACAATGGCCCAGTGTCAGTAAAGCCCGGGCAAGGGCTCAGGGTGGGCCCTGTCATCCCCATTCTGTATGCATGTTTAATTCTGCTTCATTTTTTGGCATTTATCTTAGATCCAGAAGTCTCTGTAAGACGATGACCAAGGTGCACGCCACCACACCCCTCCATGGTCCTGCTCAAGTCCCTCCTGAGCCCCGAGGGCAAGGACAGCCCCCGGGATGGCTGACCACAGCATGCTTCCATCCACATGCACACTTCTTATGTTGGCAAAGGCAGAACCGAGTGTCGCCCCCACTGCAGCCTTTCCAAACCTTTGCTGGGGATCTCCTGACTCAGAGCTCAGTTCAGGGTCTGCAGGCCTTCAGGGAAGATGGTTCGATGTTTATTGCCTGGACATTAAAGGATTTGAGGGTCTTTGCTCAAAGAACTAAAATGTAGCATTTTCGTTGTTACTCCATGATACGGCCAATGATTGGAGGATTTTGATTCCCAGGGTGGCTGCATCAGATGTACTGAGTGTGAAGCCAAAACCCCAAAGCCAGCAAGAATTACATCGGCTTTGCTTTTCTTTATGAGAAAATGGCCTATAAAATGTTATCGCGCAGCTCCCAGTGTGGCCAATGATGCCTAATTAACAGGAACCCCTTAGGTACGGGAGCCAGAGGTGGGCAGCCAGCAAGTGTTCTGGCAGCCAACACCCGTCCTCACCTACGTCCAGCACACCTGCGGCCAGCTTCACTGAGGCAAGGAGTGTGGTGTGCAAACTGGAGCGATGGGTTGAGAGAGGCCAGGAAAGCCCAGTGCCAGTGTGGAACGAAGTCATGGTGGCGAGCTGGCCTGGACCAGCAGTGCTGGCGGCTCCCACTTGTAGCCAGGCCAGAAATGAAGGTCCAGGCCAGGGCCTGTAACAGGTCACATGTGGGGCCTGGGGCCAGGAGGGTCAGAAAGCCCCCATTTCTCCTCTGAGAGGATGGGTTCTGAAGGATGGCGGTGCTAGGAAGAGGGAAGGCTGGGAACTTGAAGGACAGCTATGTGACCCCCTACCCCCAGTCCCACAGGGCGTCCTCTCGCAAAGCATGCTCTCCCACACCCAGCACCGCCTGGAGAGCAGCCCAGGTCCTGCCGACACTGGGGCCTCGGCTGGGGGCTGTGCCGGGCTCCGAAGATGTTCACCACACCCCTGGCTTCTGCAGGCTTGCTGCTAGCGACATCCTGCCCAGCCACGACCACCCAGGCTATCCCCAGACATTGCCAAATGCCCCTGAGGGCACGATGACCCCCAGGAGAAACCCAGCATTGCATGCTCTTCCGAGTGACCACTCTTGCTGAGAACGGTTCACTCCCCACATGGTGAAGCCGGAAAACCACGTCTTCCAGCGTGAAAATAAGCCTCTCGACAGCAGGCGGGGCTGAGGGTGTGAGATAATCATTCTTCTCTGTTGCCCTCAAAGGTTCATCACACCAGCTGAGCTCAAACACACTTTTCTTTCTCAGAGGTTCCTACCGTGGCCTGTCCCAGGGGCCCGTGCTCAGGGCCACTGTTCACAGGAAGGAACTGGGACAAATCGTCCCCCCTTGCAGGCAAATCACAGAGAAAACAAGGCGAGGAAAGAAGAGGAGAGAAAATATGGAGAAATGAGCCTGAGCAGGAGGAGGAGAGGCTGATTGCAAAGGCGTCCATGCTCACAGCTCAGGAATAAAACCCGGCTTCCTACGAAGGCCAGTCTGTGGGGCTCTCGTACATGAAGGTCAGTTCACGGTGGACAAAGGAATGTACAGGCCAGGGCTGCAGGCCTTATGCAACCTGCGATGACTTGGCTTGCCACCAGAGCGGCCCAAATTAGTTGTAAGGCAGGAGGAAATGATGGCAGCTTTGGAGAGACCCAGCGAGTCCGTGGTCCAGGCCTGGGTGCCTTCGCAGCCCCAACCTACATCCACAACCGTGAGACCCTCCCTGCTGACCAAGCTTTGCCTCCAGGGCTGGAGGAAGCAAGTCTGACATCACCTGCTGCAGAAACCGTGAGCTATCAGGACAAAGTCCGGACCTGCACCACGGTGGGCAAGATGCACTCGGGCAGGTTAAGAAGCAGGGGGGCCAAGAGAGTCAGCGTTGGCAAGGAAAGGCAGTGCTCCATCCCTGAAGTGGTGGGAAAGCAAGAAAATGTAGCCAGGGCCCCGGGGGCCTCCTTCCAGCCCCAGCAGCCCAGCAGGACACAGTGAGAACAAGGTCATCTCCACGACATGTTGTGCTTGGAAGTTGGCGGAAGTTTCCAGGGTCTTCTGACCCACGTGCCTGAGTGGAAAACAGGCCCCATTTCTTGTTCTCAGCATTTCACACATTCATAAGGTGTGAGGTTACTGGCTGAGCTATTCCAAAGAACTCAGAAGAGCAGAAAAAAGCCTCGGGCTACAGACTGCCAGGAAGAGAATGTAGCATGTGCAGAAAATAAGGAATTAATGTCTAGCATATATAAAGAGCTCCTAGGAATCAATAAAAAAGCCAAACCACCCCCCAAAATACATTCATCTATGCAGAGGTACAAATAGCCCACATAAAACACGACACTTTCAATATTATTAGTTATCAGGGAAGTAAAGATTTTAAAAATATGCTCTAATTACCAGATGGTCAGAAATTCAAAGGGCTGAAAAAAACAAGTACTGGAAAGACTGCCTAGAAGGAGCACAGTCTCGGGGGGCATTTAAATGAGTGAAGTCTGTTTTCCAAGGCAATTTATGAGTTCAGCAGGGTGTGGAAAGGCATCAGTTGTAGCGAGGGATGACAAAGGCAACAACCTACATGTCATCGATATGAGTTAAACAAACAAGCCCAACACCCAGTCTGGAGGACCTTATGCGGTTTTTCTCAAGTGAGTGCACCTGTGCGTTCTGATAATGCATATGCTCCAAGGCACACGAGGTTTAAAAAGCAAGTTGCAAAAATATATGTATAATCAATCCCATCTGTGCTAAAATATTGACCTCGGTTCATGTATCCACGCAAACACATGGAAAGGTGCCAAGGGGGCCGGGGGTCGATGGGACCCTCAGGATTTGTTTGACGGGACTTCTGATGGTGACTTACAGTGTGGGAGAGAGAGAGGGGATCATGGAATGTGCGGGATGTCTTACTTCCATGGGGGGCCGCGTATTGGCATTCCGGGACGGGAGACTCTGAAAGGACACGTCCTGGGCTCTGACGCCAGCCAGGGAGGTGTCGCTGGACTCAGGCCACAAAGCGCTGATCTACACTCTTCTCAGGTCTCGTTTAAACTGTGGGTTATTTCTTTTTAAAGGAATTTTCATCACGCATTTGATGAAATGGACATGTCATTTCTAAGAATGTCCAGAATCTCCTGACAGCCCTGCTCGGCATCTGTCTGCTTCTCCGGAGTCTGAAGCACCTGCGTGTGACTCCACAGCACGGATATGTGGCCCCGTGCTCTGGGGGACGACCAGAGGCCGAGGCGGTGCAGTGTGGCTGGACAGGGCACGGCGACGGTGGCGATGGGCAGACAGGACGCCCGGGGCTCGGACTCCGCCCGTGTGTGGCCCGGCCCCTCCCGTGTCGGAAACACACGTTCCTGCCATCCTGCCGTGAGGCTGCCTCATGGACGGAGGGAGTGGACACACTTACCTGCATTGGCACCTGGATCCCCTCCCCCAGCAGAGCCGCCACCACAGTGGCCATGGGGGCCAGCCGGCAGGCACAGCCCCGTCCAAGCACGGTGTCTCTTGTGGGAACATGGCCTGTGCCAGGCCCACCTCGCATGGAGCATGTTCTCTGTCCTCCTGACTCACTCCCCAGTCTCTACAGTGTTTTCTTCCATACTTATTTCCAGAAAATAAAGGACAGCAATAGGCAGGTCCCCAGTTCCACATGTCTTATGAGGACCACGGGTTTCATGGCTCGAGACAGAGCCTGTCTGGAGGCCACGTGAAGGGAGCAGCTCAGCAGAGGCCAAGGGCAGTGGTCTGGCCTGGGCTAGGGCTCTGCTGACTGTGGACAGGGAGAGGACAGTGTGTGGCTGTCTCAGGTCAGAGGTCTCCTCCCAGCGGGGCAGGCTCCCCTCCTCTCTTAGGTCATGGTCCCCAAATGGGGCTGGGCGGTGGTCAGGGCAGCTCCCAGCACTGGGGATGTCCCCCGGGACCTGGCAAGGGCCCTGTCTGCTCTGTGCATGCTGCATCCCCTGCAAGTGCCCTGAGGGAGTGGTCCCCCTCTTTAGCACGTGCTTTATCCCGGAAGGCCTCACAGCCCAATCCAACCTGCAATGCTTTCCCCATGGAGCTGTTATGAAGGTCATTGTGTTATTCTCCAAGACAGGGCTCCCTATTCACTGTGGGACAAGAGGCTGCCCTGGAATGGGGCTCTGGAGAGCACAGTTACTTACGCACGAGCCCCCAGTGGAGGTGTCTGCACCCTGCTCTGGGCCGGCCCCCAGCCCAGCCCCCAGTCAACGCCGCGGGTCCTGGCACGGCCAGCGGAGAGCTGGGACACCACAGGAAACTGCTCCACTCAACCTCCACGCGGCCCAGAGGGATTTCTCCTCACCTACTGTGTAAATCAACTGGCTCACACCTCAAATGGGTGTTTCTTCCCTGTGATTCAATTCACAGCAAGCATTAGCCAGCGCTCAGGATGAGAACTGCCATGGTAGACCAGTATAGCCCACCCGCGGCGGGAGCCGGCCGCAGCCCTGCCCCGAGAACAGACGGGATGCGTGTGGGTTCCGTCCCTCGTCCCTGGAAACACCAACCCCGCCTCTTACCAAATAGCTCCTGGTCGGGGGCTGGCGGGGTGCTGTCTGTGGGAGCAGCAGTCTCCCCTGTACCTATCCGTGATGACAATGGCTTGTCCCTCCAGGACCCAGCCCAGTTCTGGACATTCGGTCCATGTGGAGCATGGAGGGGCACACTATCAGAGTGGGACTTTCCATGCACACAATCCTGGGTGCTGGGCCCACATAGCACAAAACAAAACCCGGGTGGGAAGACTGATAAGGTGTGGCCCTCCCTCCTCCCCGCCTCCCCATTCACCGAGGCCTGGGTGGCTAAGAAAGGACTGGGGCCAAGTCGTCCCAGGGAGGCGGAAGCAGGTGGGGCATCTCTGCTGCCCTTTCCCCCAAAACGCAGTTTGAAAACATACAGTAAAAGAAAAAAAACAGGAGTTTTTAAGATCCTATATCAATTACATTAAAAAGTCCAACTGGTTTTGTCTTTCATACCAGGGATGAGAGCAGTTACTCTCTATCACACAATCGCTTATTTTAAACCCTGGGGAGTCACCTCCAAAATGACAGGTCCTCTGTGCCTGCTGAAGCCTCTTTCCACCCTCATCCACGCCGCTCACACAGCCAGTCTCCAAGGCATTTGGAGAGACTGAGCCAGAGGACACCACGAAGTGTGAATGGATTCTGGATGATTTAAACACAGGAAGTGAAAGAGAACAAAAATGATGTTCTCCCTGGAAGTTCGGGTTTTTTTTTTTTTTTTTAAAGTCAAGAACTTATTTTATTTTAAAATAAACATTGAAGATATGCCCCCTTCCCCACCACCCTACAAAAAACTTTTTTATGTGGAATGTTCAACAGCCTATCCATTTTAGTAGGTTACAAAACCAGCAAAAACTCCAGTTGTCTAATAATGAATGTTTGAGAATAGTTTTGTGTCTTGTTTGTTTTTCTTTAGTAGCTGAGCACCTACTGGAAAAACTCCTTAGCTAAAGGCTAATAAAACAAAATTCAATTTCTGCACAGAAAATACCATTCACTTAGTATTAGTAGCCTTTGCTGAATAGATGGGATTAATTCTCCATGAAGTCAAGGTGGGATATGACAAGCAGCATTAAGTTCATAGGCACACAGAACTAGTGCTCAAACTGCTAGCACAAATTCCAACAGTACATAAATTACTAAACTGTCATCTCCATCAAACTTGTGACTCTCCCTATGCATCTAAGTGAAGGAATCACCACTTTGAATATAAATGCCTCCATGAGAAAAAGGTAATTCAATTAGGGTTAGACAAAAGATAAATGCAACTATAGAAATAGCTGCTGGAGATAACCATAAAATTTGAAACACTAACAGTGCATGGGGTGAACCACATAAGCTGCTAGCTGTTGAACACCAGTGTTTCAAGATACAACTTTTATAAACATGTTTTATTTGTTTTGCTTATACCATCAGAACTGAGACTACTGTCTGTCATTTCCCTAAAATAGGGAAATCAATCTAAAACACATACTGGTGCTTTGCAAAAGATAGCAATTTAAAAGGGTGGTAGCAGCAGGCATTTGCTATTTTTCTTTTGAAAACCTTCAGGCTGCAGGAAAAACATGTGACCAAGAGTGTTATGATTATCCATTAGATATTTTCATCAGTACCTATACCAATTTAGGTGACAATACAGCAAGATTCAAGGATTAGTGACAGACAATGTACATTATAAGGAATGATATATAGTACCAATCCTTACAAAAGTCATTGTCGAAGAAACTGTTAAGTGTTCAAAAAGGTATCTAAATACTTCACATTAAGTACAGAAGCGGCCATCCAGATTACATCCCGTATTTGTTGCATATTTTTCAAAAAGTGCCAATCAAAGCCTAATTTTGCATTTTGGCTTTGTCTTATACAGTATCAGCTGTTAAAAAGCAATTTACATGTGTTTTTAACCACAGTCGTTTGGCCAGAGGATGAATAGTGCTGTGTCAAAGCTGGTAGCCAGCCTTTTATATTAAGGGCCCATGCATAATTTGGTATGCATCTAACGTTCAGTGCTCCAATTTAACTGGAAAAGCTGTGAAATGCAGTTGTTCTGCCAAACCACACTCCACTCCTCCTCGAAGGGAAATATTTTAGTTTTGTCAGTTACCACTGAATAACTCTAGGGCTGATTTATAGATTTTGTCCAATGTCAAAAGTCAATCTTGCTTTTTCCAAGCCACTTCAAATAACTATGGAGATATCACCCTGTAAAGTGTATTATGTTTTACTCCTAAGCAAGGGTGAGGAATCTGAGTATCATGTGCAAGACTCAAGATGACGCTTAGGACAGAACATGCAGAATAAAAATAGTTTCCTTCCATATCCAGGTAATATGAAGCTGACAATTGTAGTCCTGTCTTTATGGGATGAAAACAGTCCCTTTACAATAAGTTTCCTGAAAGGGAGAACAAATAGATAATAACTCTTCTGGTAACATATTATGGTACACTGGCCAGTGTGTTTTTGGCATTTAAACATAATCCTGTGAATCAGATTAATTCACTTGCTGAGTGTTCATTTGCGGCATCCCTCTGTTGGGTCTTGGGGGCCCTCCACGACCTCGTGGGGCTCCCCGTGGTCCACTCTGCTCAGATCCTCGCTTGAAATTCTGCTGATATCCATCCCGCTGATAGCCAGAGTAGTCCCGGGGAGCACTGAACTGAGATTGTGTGTAACCACTGTTTGGAGTGTTAGAGAATGAAGGGCGGTAACCATCATATCCTCCTCTGAATCCATTGGCAGGGCCCCTATATCCATTCATCAAGCCTCTAGCACCACGGGAACCACCACGAGACACACCACGACTGTTGTAATACGGCTGACTGCTACGTGGAAATCCAGTGTTCTGCTGGGGAGGCTGCTGGTGGTTACCAGTCACCTGATGAGGCTGGTCCTGGGAACCATGGTAGGTTCCAACCACTGTTTGAAGCTGTTCTTGCTGAAGGTCTGTTTGTTCTACTTGGTGAGGCTGACTAGAAAAGCTCTGGTTGTAACTGGGCTGGTACTGATTTTGCTCTTTCAAAGTTTCTGGTTCATTAACAGGAGGAACTGGGGCATTCATATTGAACACCGTTTGCATGGATTGGAATGGAGCTGCATTTACATTGATTCCACTGCTATGTAATGGTTTGCTTGTCCCAGCCTGGAACACCTGAGGCTGAGAAGCAGCCAGAAGGGAAGATGATGCTGTAGTCTGGTCTGTATTTAAGGAGATTGTTGCCTGAATCTGGTCAATTGGTTCCTTTTGTGGTCGCTGCTCTGTAGCGTGAGAAGGCTGGTACAAGGGTTGAGGTGCTGTGTACCCTTCACTTGTGGATGAAACCAAAGGAACCTGTGTAGCTTCTGGTTGTACCGGAACTTGATTAGGCTGAGCAAGTCTAGATTCAGAATGAACCGGAGGGCAAACCAGCTGGGGCATGTCCATGTTTTGTGTCGGATTCATAGGCTGTGCAGATACAATGGCAGGATCAAGAGTCTGGTTTTCAAAATCCAGCATTGAATCCTGTATGAAATTATAGGGCCCCTGCATTTGCGCCATAAGGTCTTGGACTCGCTGTCTTCTCACAACGGGATCTGCCTGAGCCACTGGAGTCAAAGAGTGGGGCTCTGGCACTGAAGGAGATGCAGCCTGAGGTTGCTGCTGGAGTGAATTTACCACCTCAACTGTTTCGACTGTCCACTCATCTACCTGCTCCTTTTCACCACTGCTGAACTGTGTTTCTGCCATAAATTGTCTATTTACATACTCTGTTGATTCAACTTCACTTTGTTCAGTGTATTCTTCTGCTGGCTCAGGTTCAGCTTCAGCTACCTGGTCTTCAGCTGTAGGTGCTGAAGCTGCCTCTTCTTCCTCACACAGCCCATTCTGGCGGTTGTGGGTGCTGTCAAAGTAGTTTGACTGGAAAACACGCTCAACAATTTCCTTTAGAGCTTTATAGGTTGTTCCACATACAGATTTTTCCTTTCCTTCCAGCAAGTCCCATAGGTGAATGGAAGCATGTTCATACTGCTCATTCAACCTTAAGCTCATGTCCCGTTCAGGGTCTGCTAATTTGTAGAATTCATCCAACAATGACAATTCCTCTTCAGACAATATTGGCACTCCATTCAAACCTTGCTTCAGGTCAGTTCTCACCTCATCATCTCCCAATTTGTCCAAAACATACTGGAGCTCAAGTACAGTTTTTAAACGTTTTTGTTCGGCTTCTTCTCTCATAAGCTGCTCCCGACGCGCTGTCTTCTTTATTGTTTTCTGAATATCTTGACTTAATGCCATGAAACTCCTCTGTAATTCTTTCGCAAACTCCAAGTTATTTGTGACTTCCTGGTACTTAGATACGGCATCCAGCTGATCTTGATTAAGCCTTTCCCCTTTGTTCATTCGTTCCTGGTAATCATCAAGCTTGCCCTTTTTCTTCTCCAGGTTCCGAAGTTTCTTGTCGATTACCCCGAGGATCTGCTTCATGGCTTCGGTCTGGACAGCACCGGTGCCAGTTGCGGGGTGCTGGGAAGCCGGCGCAGCTGCCCCGGCCCCCGCCTCACTCCCGGAGGAACCCGACGGGGGTGGCGGTCCGGACGACTTGCTGCCGCTGCCGCTTCGGCTGTGGCTGGTGGCTGAGAGCATCTTTAGACCGTGAGAGGAGAGAAAGAAAAAGCGGGAGGAAGGAGGACAAGAGCGGCGAGTCAGGCTGCGGACGGGGCGAGACGCGGGACAAAAAGCGCAGCCGGCGGGAGCCTGCGCGAGCGGGTGGGGGTGGGGGAAGGGGCTGGAAGTTCGGTTTTAAAGCTGGAGAGCGTCTGGGCAGAATTCAATCTTCCTACATTTTGCAAAAGAGAATTATTGGCAATAACAACAGGTTTTCTGCTCTCTCCTGAGTCACTCGCTTCAAATGCAGAAATATTTACCACAATGGCGGGAAAACAGCCCAAAGGGAAGCCATCATATAAACGCGGACCAGCGGTACCCGGAGGAGAGTTTTCCGTAAGCACACGCATGGGTTTCCAGATGTCTCTTTAGTCATGTGGTGGGTTATCTCGAATTACGGGATGACTACTGGTAACCCAGCCATCCTACAATGTGAACGCCCTCGTTTGCACACCCCAGACGTCGAGGTCCCTACACCTGCTCGGCCAAATCAGCTGCCGCCCAAGAGACCAACGGCCTGTTCGAGACCAAGAAAATGCAGCCTGTTTGCACAACACACACGACTGTGCTGAGCAAAGCGAGGTGGGCTGATGTTTCCCCAACACCCAAGCTGGGCTCAGTTTGCCCTAGAAGCACCCGTGACCCCCAGCAGAGCTGAGCGGTGGACCTCCAGGTCTGTGAGCAGTGGGAGCAACCTCCCGTGTCTCTCTCAGAGCTCGGTATTGCAGGGAAGGGGGAAGCTCTAATTCATTTCAGATGACACTGACAGCTGCCAGTAAGGATCCCTTCTGTGATCTGTCATATTTGTGCTGAGTCACCACAGGAAAAATCGTGGGAGTTTATCCTGCTACCTTTTTTCCTCTTTGGTGAAGTATGAAAAGGGAAAAATGTGTTGATAGTTTGGTGTTGTTTTTTTTTTTTTTCTTTAAGCAAAATCCAAGTAAGAACATTTAGAACCATGTGAAAGAGAGGCTGCTCACCTGATCACATGTGTTCTGCTAGAAACGGGCAAGCCATCAGCCCCAAACTACATCGGCACCCAGGAGAGGTGCCCACTGAACGTGCTTCTGGCTCCAGAGTGGGGCATCCAAGGGAGGGGATCAGTGCCGTGCAGGGGATGAAGTTTTGGGGCTGGCTTGGCTCCAATAGCCAGAGTTGGGGTGCTCTGGGTTTCTACTGTGAGGTCAGGACCTAAATGGGATCCTGGAGATGAAACATAAGGAAAACATAACTCCTGATCTGGAAACAAAAGTATGAGCCAATGTGGTACATGGCTTATTGATTGCCTGTGCCAATCTCTTGATCTCTTGGAGAACAAGAAAAGCTGGTGAGTGACACCGTCTGGGCTGTGTGATGGAGATGAGGGGGACAGACTGGCCGGCCACCTGACTACGGAAAGAATGGGACTTACATCCTCTCCTGATGCAGTTCCCCATGGCCTCCCACCTGGGCAAGATGGAACAGGCAAGCCTGGCTCCCTGCTCCACTCCTGTTCCTATAACCCATTCTCTGCGGGTAGCACGGGGGTTCTCAGAAATCCCAATCGATGGTGTGTTCCTGCTTAAGACCTTCCAAAGCCTTCCCAGTAAGAATGGAACCCAGATTCCTGCGGACCTCTCTATCTGCAAACAGCCTCCTTCCTCTGATTCACCATGCCCAGCCACGAGGACTGCTTGTCCTTTGAGGACGTCTGGTGCATCCTCGTTTCAGTCCCTCTGCCTGTGCTGCTCTCTCTGCCAGAAATGCTCAGACTCAGGGCCTGAACCCAACCTCCTCAACCCCCAGGACCTGTCCTGAGCTCACAGTCAAAGCAGCAAACAGTCCCCATCACACCACCCTGCTTTCCTCTCTGGATCGCGCTCCCCTGCATGAAATCATCTTGCCCATGTATTTACTTGAGGGTTTTGCCTCTCCTCCTAGAATGTGACTCAATGAGAAGAGGAGAATATGAGCATAAATGCCAGGAAAGCACTGGGTCGAAGCAGGGGCTCAATAAACATTTGCTGGACGGAAGAGCAGAGTGTGCGTAAGCGTGACCCCGAGGAAACAGGTACCTTGCACAGCTCCCCGTTTGGGTCCCGGGTCTTTCTTCGCCACCGTGGCGCCCGCCTTTGCTACACACAGAAGTCACTGTGAAGGGCAGGACCCCCTCCTCAGGAGACACCAATGGTGGACACCCCGACCGCCGTCTTTCTTGCTCCCCACTTGACCCCCAAGTGTACGGATGACTCCAACTCTTCTTGTAATTGTAGTTAAAGGTGAAAGTCAACCGGGCAGAGTGGGCTCTCGGTCAGAGGAGACACATAAATCAGCAGCAGCGTCCCAGTGAGGACGCCCGACGCTGTTCCAGACCCGGCGCCCAGGTCCTCCCACGGGTAGGGCTTCTGCATCGACACCGGCTTCTCTCAGCTCCCACTACATTCCGCTGTGTAGAAACAAACCCTGACGGTTCAGTGAAACATTCTATCCCCCGTGAAACATGACTAGGGAATCACGGGGATAACAATGCACGTAAACACTGGAGGGTCTGGGTTTCGGCAGAGTAATACGTGCTACGTGGTATCAGGAGGCTTCAAAGCTACTCTGGGTAAGGGAAGAAAGAAGAGAATGGCATGCTGTCCGTTGTCCGCTTCCCCGGGGGAGAACCATCCCGCGGACAGAGGCAGGCGTCCTCTGACAGGTCAGTAAGAAGGGAGACAAGGAAGGCTGGCACAAAACGCACGTACACATCTACTCAGGTTTCTCATCGGGAGAATGTTAAGTCTTAGGGGAATTTGAACATTCACCAAGGCAAAGCCCAGACTGAAGACAACAGAGAGAGCGTCTCTGCACCCAGAGTCATGGTACGTGAGGGGCTCTACCCCAGGCTCCTCAGACAGTCTCACTTGCCACCCAACAGGATGGAGCATCAGGACTCATGCAGGTCCCCAGCTCTACTGGCAAACCAGCCTGCTTCAAGGCAGTGTGCCCCCACCTTGAGATTCAGTGACTCACCCTCCTGTAGTGCTGCTGATTTTGACCCTGACCTCATATCACCAATTCTAGATGCAGGAAAGCCTTACCCTGAGTATGTGTCTACGAATTTGTGTTAGCATTACAGAGATCACCAAGAAATAAAAATATTAATGCCAAATACAGGACACCAGGAAACAAGGATTCAGCCCAAAGTGGCAAAATGAAAACCTAATATAAGAAATGTCAGAATGGGGGCTCCTGGGTGGCTCAGTGGGTTAAGCTGCTGCCTTCGGCTCAGGTCATGATCCCAGGGTCCTGGGATCGAGCACCCCATTGGGCTCTCTGCTCCGCGGGGAGCCTGCTTCCTCCTCTCTCTCTGCCTGCTGCTCTACTTGTGATGTCTCTCTCTCTCTGTGTCAAATAAATAAATAAAATATTTTTTAAAAAAAGAAATGTCAGAATGTATAGAACTTCATAAATTAATAAGCAAGAGGGAAAAGCACCACTTCCTTCTTTATGAGTTGGCTGTTTGGCCCCTGGCTACCTTGTCACCGGGAAAAAATGGCAAAGCTAAACCCAAGAATACTGGAGGACATTCACAAGAAAGGAACAGACATGAAATGCCCCCAAGTTGCTGCTCTCTTTCCATTTTAGCAACCTTAATGTACATCCGTGTTTTACTCTAAATTACCTCGAATCTTTTTGGGATGTAGACAGAAGAAGAAAGACAAACAAATATGGAAAACCTGAAAGACTAGCTAAGCCATTCCCAATGCTGAAGCAGTTCCAGGGAAAATGTGTGAACTGGGGGCATAATCAACAGGATTCTCCCTCACTGCGATCCCGGAGGGAGGGAAGCCTTGGGGCGAGGACCTTCACGGAGACTGTGGACCATGGAAATACACAGAGCAACCAAGGCCCGTCCTAGCGCTGCTGGGAGGCCAGCATGAGCTCCTCTCCCTCCACTGGGCGCTCCCTCCCCCTGCACCACCGCTCTTGGAGAACTGGCAGGGAGTCCCGGGACCGCTGGGGTCTGTCACACCACCACAGCTCTGTCCAGAAGCCGGCGGCGTGCTCTCTTCACTCCTCACATGGGGAAAATCCTTTACATCTAAGTCTGGATTTCAGGGAGCCTCTCGCAGCTGTGCCCCTACAGAGGTTAGCCTCCTGTTCCTCCAGCTGATGGGACTGACTGCTGTCGCAGCGACCGGCACTCTGCCATGTGAGACACATGCAACGGCCCGTGCCCTCTTGGAGCAGAAAGTCTAGGAAGGACACATCAAAATTCACTCCTTTGACAGGACGCCTGGGCGGCTGAGGCAGCTGAGTGTCTGCCTCTTGGTCTCGGCTCAGGTCATGATCTCGGGGCCGTGAGGTCAGGCCCTGCATCGGGCTCTGTGCTCAGCAAGGAGTCGGCTAGAGTGTCTCTGCCCCTCCCCCTGCTCGCACATGTGTACACAAACACTCTCTCTCTCTCAAATAAATCTTAAATAAAGGGATCTTTGAAAGGCACAGCCACCAGAAGAGTGACTAACAGTTTGAGCCAAGATGCCAGAACAGAGATGACATGGAGGCCACCCGCAGCATGTTAGTGAGCAAGATTCCCCCCTTGTCACAAGCCCTGAGGGTCTGGGGTCATCTGCTCCTGCAACCATAACCTCCTGATGCTGACCGATGGCAGACGGTGGAAGGTTTTTATGCCACAATGGGGGTGCAGGATGCAGGGACACGGGAATAATTACACAAACTCTTGCTGCAAGATCTCACACACACGCACACACACACACACGCACACGCACACACACACGTGCACACGCACACGCACACACACAAGCACACATCTGCACGTGTATTTTCCCACATAACTATCTAAGAGTTCTAGTTAAATATTGTTCTTTTTATGTTCTTGGCTCCCAGACAACCTCTTGATATCATCGGAATGAAAATTTCTTTTTGGCAACAATGACTAACCTGGAGTTTCTTTGACCTTAATTCACAGGCCTTCAGCATCTCGTGTTCTGGCCTAGAACAGGTATCACCGACTCTTCCGCGTGACACCTGCCAGGTGAAAACAGTCCTCGGGAACACAACGCATCCCAGACAAACAAACAAATGCTCACTCTGCAGGGGCGGCTGCTGCGAGGGCGCCCACCTCTGAGGCGATCTCACAAACCGGCACACATGGGCACCCGCAGAAAGCGGAGGTCGACTCCTCACGGTCCATCTACTTAGTGACTAACGTGGTCATCTGTGAGGGTCAGAGAGAACGCAGACTGGACAGCATCAGGCCATGGCTGCCTGATTTCAAATATTTAGGATTCTTTGAGTCCTTAAAAAAAATAAATAAAGGCTCACTGTACAACTGGGTAAATTTCACTTAAGATGCCTCCTCTGTGTCCAACCCGGATTGCCAGGCAGAACTGTAGAACAGGGATCCTTCACACGTGAATCCATCTGCCTTTCCTAACCAGGTGCCCCCAGGCCCGGGGGTCTGGGGGAAGCACTGTCAAGTCCAGAGATGACCAGAGGGGTGGCCGCATGGGGTCATCACCTTCTGCATCTGGCTTCCAACCAAGGCAGAGCAAATGGTCTGATTTCTAATGTCTGATCGTTATAACCTGCGGTCTCGCGGGAAGCTGGAGCACACTGGCCTTCAGACCCGAGGCGCGGAGCTGGCTGTCATCCATAATCCGGCACAATGTCAATTCAGCCGATGGGCCTCACGCACGACAGCCTGTGCATTTTAAACAATTTTACGAGCCCTAGGCCCTTGGATTAAACAATCAGGCTTCAGTACGCACCCCGCCATCCCCTAGAGCCCAGGCCAGAAAAGGCGCCCCTAGTCCTTGGGAAACACTTATCCCGAAGCCTGCTCGGGGGAGGTGGGCGGGCCTGAGCCCTGCACACTTGGTCTGGGCACCACACAAGCTTCCACTGTGCGCCTTGAAGATGTCCTGCACCAAACATGGTCATATAAACGTAGCCAGCAGACGGGTTCACGAGACCTCCACAAGTCCCTTCCCATTACTCAGCGTCTATTAATAGCACACAGCAATTAACCAACAATGGTGCTTTCCACTGTGGGGGGCAAGCTTCGCGCGGGTGATGTACTTGCCAGTGTACTTGTCTGCCAGTTCCCGAGGCTGCCGGGACTCACGATCCGAGCTCCTTCCTCAACCTGAGTTCGTGTTAAGTAAATATGTGCACATGGACACGCGGGAAGCCTTCTCCTGGCTGTTCAGCAAACAACGGTAATGCCACGTTTTGGCTATTTCCCAGCTCCCCGACTGGGTCACGGTTAAGCCCTAAGACTGTTTTCTTTGTCACTGGAGTCATCTCTTTCTGCCCTGAGTTCACTCAGCTGAAGTGAAAATTCAATAAAACAACAACTGACATCCACGGGACCCAGCGATGGGCTGCGTTTGGTGCCAAACACCGTCCCACCTCTCTATGCATCACAGCCAAGGGCAACACCGCCACCAGTAACGTTTCCTCCTGCGAAACGTGGGAAGATTCCTGGAGGCACCGGCAACACCAGCTGCTGGATGGAGCGCACGTGCCCGGGGCTTCCCCTTCGTCACCCAGATCAGGAAGGGCACTAATGCACAGCGGGGGACCCTCCCTCTCAGGAGGAGGGACGGCCGGACCTGGGGTTTTCTCGAACGCCTCCTCTCGGGACCTCATAGGGCTGTGGCCACTTGCCGCTGCCGCGCTGTGGAAAACCGTCTGTGCCATGGAAGACACAAGGAAACACCTCAAGAGTTCACAGTCTACACTTGATCATGGCGCTCTGGTTGGCGTGGACCTCACTGGGCCCAGCACAAGACAGGATAATTCAGACTCACTGTGCACGGCTCTACAAGGAAGGGGCAGCAAACATAACCAAAATGGGCCACAACCATGCTTCATTTTAGGGCGTACTCTCAAGGATTGGTCCAGCGATGGTTTTATGATGAGTGCATTTTAATACCAGTTCTCACAGGACCAGATCTGGGAAATTCAAAACGCCATGCCACGGACCAACCCCTTTGGCAATACCCCAACAGACAGCACCTAACCTTGCTTTACTCCCCCAAATGGTGGCTTCCTTACATGGTAAACAGGGGCATCGGCTGCTGCCAGCGCTGGAAGGCCCTGGGGTGAGGGACTCGTCTGTGAACATCTCCTGGATGGCAGCCGTGCGTTTCTGAGATCTCTGGGCCAGAGCGACTCTCCTCCTCTAACCACCTGCTGTACCCCAGATGTCTGTCCCTCCCTCGCTCATTCTCCTTCCGCACCTCTGGACCCTCTTGCTGGGATGACTTATATTGTGTTGTTGCACAGTATTTTCCAGTCGCCCCTTCAATTTCAGGTTTTAATGATGGATTACACTTACCTGGGATTTTAAATTATGTCAAAGAGGCTTTCTGGGAATTACGATTTCTTAATTAACTCATCTTCTTAAACTCACTAATACTCTTTATATTCATAAAATGAGCCTGGAAACAATGATATGGCATTTAAAATCTGCAAGCAAGTAACTCTTTAAAGGTTGTGACTAATTCTGAGGGCTTTTCCCTTCCGACACCCTAAACTGGCTGCTGTAGATGGGGTGCTGAATTCACCGCTCTGACCCGGCAGGGGGAGGGGTCCCTTCTCAAGTGCTCCATCAGACGATGAATCACTCCGAGCCGTACAATACCCAGCCATGCCCAGGAGGGAGGGGGTCTGGCTTGAGGAGACACCAGGATGCCCACATCATAGGTCTTGGGCAAAGCAAGAAGACAGAGCTCTTCTGGAGAACACGTCTTTACAGACAGAACACACACCCTTCGTCATCCTCCCACTTCCCTTCTCGCTCAAGTCTTCTTCACAATCACTCGATCTGCCAAAATGGAATGCCCTCCTTTGAGGTCCTAGGTGCAGGAAGAGGCTTTTTCTCTCATTCTAAACCTCCGATTTTCTTCTCCTCAACTGCATCCCAATGTCCTTCCTTAAAGTACCCTTTTAAAGAGTTTTGAAGCAAAGTGCGTGGAAAAGCAAGGGTTGAACAACTGCTCTACAAAATGGCTGTTGTTTCTCTCCTTGGTCAAACTAAAAAGGCAAACCTTGCCCTATGGCTTTCTTGCAGACAGCTAGAGGTGACTCCAGCCTTCAAATCTCTCCTTGTGCTTGGCTTCTTTGTGAGCCCCGTCACTCTCCTGTCCAGCCCTGTGACTGAAACCTTGCAAAAGACCCCAGTGAGGAGTTGGAGTCCTTGGATATTTGCCCGGTTAATAAGAAAATAGTAAAGGCCATTGTGAAATAACCAAACTAAATAGCCCCCTTCAGTTTGAGAAAACTAGAAACTCTGGGGCAGAAACTCACACATTTCAAAATTATCAGAGGAAGGAAGGAAGGAGCGCCATTTCTGTCTTCACAGCAGTGCAAGTCATCGGTGCAGCATGGGGTCAGAGAGTAGGAAAAAGCCATACAGTAAAGGAAATATCGCAGCTCAAAGAAATAAAAATATCAAAGATGACAGAGGTCACAGAATGGGATGTCAAAATTCCCAAACAAAGATTACAAGGCACCATGGTGTGAAAGAGTAGGGGGAACGCCCTTAGAAGACAGACAGATGATATACTCTTGAAACATGGGAGAAAATTCAGGATTAGACCCAAGGGTATTGCTACCATCATTACCATCTTCATCACCATCACCATCATCATCACTGTCATTATCACCATCGTCTTCATCACCATCTTTGCTATCTGCATCATCATCACCATCACCATCATCCTCACCATCATCCTCACCACCATCATCTTCAACACCAGCATCACCATCACCACCATTACCATCACCATCATCATCACCATCTCCTTACCAGCATCATCACCATCACCATCACCACCATCATCAGTACCATCATCGTCATCATGACCACCAGCAGACCATCATCATCATCATCACCACCATCACCACCATCAGACCGTCATCATCATCACCACCATCACCACCATCAGACTGTCATCATCATCACTACCATCATCATCATCACCATAACCATCATGACCACCATACCAATCATCATCATTATCACCATCATCACCATAACCATCATTACCATCACCACCATCATCTTCAACACCAGTATCATTATCACCAACGCCAATATTACCACCATTACCACCATCATCATCATCATCACCATCACCGCCACCATCACCACCCAACAAAGCACTCTGCCAGCCATACTCAAGAAAACAGCTGATCAGGCTCTCAGGCATCCCCGGAAGGTATTTGCCTGCACTACCCTGCTTCACCGTGAAGCCCCAGCCCCTCAGAGAACAACAGTGGCTCACCCAGGGCAAGGAGAGCTGAGCCAGGGTTCCACCCCTCCCACCCATTTCCTCAGGCCTCACAGAGAGAGAGGGAGCATGGCTATTTCCTATCTTGACTGAGGCTAAAATCCCAGTGCCACTCAGACTGTCTGTCCTCACCACTCCACTCATGAGTGGCTTCACCTCTAAGGGGTTTTGTTGCCATGGAAGAGAGACAGGAAGGCAAGAGAGACCCTTACCTATAAGGTCTCACAGCAAACATAGAGCAAACAGGGCCCAGGACTGCAGAGTCAGCTGAGAGTCAGTGACTTGGACCCACCTGCCCTCTGCAGGAAGGACTGGCGATTCTACATCAACAACCTCCCCTGATGTGGATTAAAAAGAGCTGGTCTCTGCACATACAGAATCCTGGAAGGCACTGGCCTCCTCCCCACAAATGTTAGTGAGGCACTACTGTGCGCACAGGATTGGCACTAACCAAGGGAGGGGATCCTTCCTGGAAGGGGACAAAGGGATCGAAGAAAGACCAGGTACTGTGTTGGGGAACAGGTGCCAGGAGATAACAGGCCCCTGAGGATAACTGGATTTAAGACCATCAGTGCTGATGGTGGAGGAGGAAGCACACCTACTGTGTGCTGGGCACCGGGCCATGCTTTACACACGTGTCGTCACAGTGCATCCTCAGGCTAACCTGTGGGGGAGGCGGATGCTGTGTTGACCCCTGCTGGGTAGATAAGAAAGACGATTGTCTTCTGGACCTCACTGCCTGGAAGGGGGGGGTCATTTTGGGTCTCATGGGATTTAGACAGGCCTAGATGGAGAAGGCACCCCAAAAAGGAGATGCGCCCAGCAGGGGAGATCAACAGAGCCACACCCCTCCTCCAGGACACATCCAGGCCAGGTAAGGAGGAAAAGGTAGGCGAGCTGCTACGAGGCAACAGTGGTGGGGGAGGGGGTTCTGGTTTCATCGGGAGACAGGCTAAGTCAGGGCTGATTGTCCACAGACACGCACATCTAGCACTAGGACTCTAATCAGATTAGAGACGGAGTCCCCAGCAAGTACAGACAGCAGCGGGGGACCAGCTCCTACCAAAGTCACCCTGGAAATGCCCACCCACCCGAGACAGGAGGCAAGAGCCCTCTATGCCTTCCTCCCAAAAACTGCCAGGAGTACACTGTGGCCTCTGGCTCCTGGGCCCGTTACCCCTCATGTGCTCCAGACATCACAGAAGCACAGGAAAGGTGCAAGTAAGATTTCTAAATATGAGACCGATCCACTGGGATCATATAGAGCTCTGTCTGCGTCTTACCCCTAAGTTTCCCAACAAGTGAATGCAATTCCCTTCCATCTCCCTTGGGCTGGATCACGGCAACCCTGGCTGTTAGGCGGACCACAGATGGAACTGCTGACTCGGCCCTGCCCATCCTCCAAAACTGGTAGGGCCGCTGGGGTCAGAATCGATAGAAACACACTCACAGCCGTCCACAGCCATGCAGCCTCTGCTCGTGCCTTCGTGCAGGGGATGGTGCTAAGCCCAGACTTCCCAAGGGACAGGGAATTGCCAGATACACTTCATCTCATTAGCGGCCCGGAGCTGTGCTATCGCTGCCGCCGCGCTTCTTAACAAGACGCAGGATGCCTCTTGCATCTACCGGGGTCTCTGAGACTCCGTGGTGATGGGAGGCTCCGGGGCTCCTGCACCTGCTTCGGGGGGGGGGGGGGGGGCGGTCTGGGAGTCCATCTTCGTTCTCCTTCTGGGCGTGTTTCCTGGACAGGGTGTGGTCTTCCGCTCTGCCCCTGGAAGGCACGTCTCCTTTCCACACCACAAGGCAAGTGCCCAGTGGGGGGGGGGGGGGCGGGTTGGGGCATCTCCCTCACAATCACTTCGAGCTCCCGAGTCCCCAGACAAGAGGAGGCAGGGCAAGCCCAGGGAGTCATGGTATCGCTCCACGCCTCTCCACCCAGTGGGGCCAAGCACCGAGCAGAGAGCAGCCAGCAAACAGACACATCTCTGCCACAGCGTGTCCCTTCGCAGTGAGGACAGCAGACAACAAACAAACCTAGCAACAGGGGGGTGGTTTCAGGGTCTGACGAGTGCCCTGCAGCCCCAGGAAGACCATGGGTGCAGGGAGTGGTGCGGGCGGCAGGGCTCAGGTGGACCGCTTCAGACACGCGATACCCACCAAGGGGGCGTCTGAGCTGAGACCTGAGAGGACATCAACTTGGGGAGTCAGGAGAAGGGCACCAGGGGCCGAGCAGAGTCATTGGGCAGGCCGACTCCCGCAGGGGCGAGGGGAGGGGAGCCGGGGGGAGACCGGCGGGGTTGTGCACTTGAATGGACGTGTGGGTCACATTCCGGGCCGTGGGAGCTGGGGTCCTGGACACCAGGCATTATTCCAGCAGTTTCACAGGAATATAACTCAGCTGCCATCAGGTTCACACTCTGAAAGCCAACATCTGACTCTTAGTTTCAGCTCAGGTCACGATCTCAGGGTCATGAGTTCAAGCCCCGTGTTGGGCTGCTAGCTGAGCACGGAGTCTGCTTAAGATCCTCTCTCCCTCCCCCCCGACTCCAGCCTTGAAAAAAAGGACACGGTACAGTGGTTTTTAGTTCATGTAGAGAGCTGTGCCACCATTACCACTAACTAATTCCAGAACATTCCACCATGCCATCACAGTGGCTCCCCGGCTCCCCACAGCCTAGTGCCGGTGAGCACGGATCCACCTTCTGTCTCGAGAGACTCACCTGTTCTGGACCCTTCACAGGAATGGGGCCACCCCGCAGGGTCTGCTGCAGGGCCGGACCCCACTGAGCAGAAGGCCTTCACGCCTCACCCTTGCTCCAGCGCGTCGGGATTCACTCCTTGTTATGAGCAAACGATGCTCCCCTGAATGCATTTACTGCGTTTTGTGGATCCAGTCACCCGCTGATGGCATTTGGGTGGTTTCCTCTTGTGCTGCTACAAGCACCATGTCCCAGTCTGTGCAGACACGGACTTCCTCCTCTTGGGTGCATCCAAGGGTCATGGGGAGCCTCTGGGTTCACCCTTAGGAAGGCTTTGGGGCTCGGGCTCCTGGGCGGAGACTAGCTCTGGGCAGCGCATGGGGGCTAACCGCTGGCTCAGAGGCCTACCCTTCAGTTTAGAATGACGAGGAGCCCAAGGCGCGGCTCTCAGACGCATTTGGGAAAGTTAGGCAGTTTGCCGTGGGGGGAGGCAAGCGAGGGTACTGGGTTCTTAGGTGTGATCCAGTGTGACCCGGAGGCCGTCTTGCCACGGGCTCTCCAGCCCAGGTCGGCAATTCTAGGGAACACTCGGGGCATGTGAGTATGTGTGTACGTACAGACACATGCAAACATACAGACACACGTGTGTACACACACAACTCACATGTGCACACACATACACATGCTCAAATGCATATGTATGTAACACACACACAGACACACAGGCACACAATTCACACATATACATGTATGCACAGATACACACACAGGTGCATGCCATACCACAGTACACACACAGGTATGCACACATATACCTAGAATACACACACGCATACAGACACATAGACACAAACATGCATGCACACACAGGTGCGCACAGTACACACACATGTACACACACGAACACACTTGGACCCTTCCCTGACGAGCTCTGACCCAGAAGCTCTGCGAGGGTCCTGGAGGCCGTCACTGGCTTGTCCAGCACAGCCAGGCATGGGAGCCCCCAGCCATCCTTTAGGTGAGGAAACTAACAGCCTGAGGCCAGGGCACACCCCAGATGGGCTCCTGCCCAGGTGAGGGGCGGGTGAATGAGCTTGTGGTCAGCCCCGCCTTGCCCTCAATAGCCCACAACACTCAGGACATGAGGCTCGGGGGCACAGTGACCGGGGGGAGGGGGGTGGAGCACACAGGTGTCACCAGGCGTGGTGGCAGGGCACCCAGGGAGAAAAGGGGAAACTGAGCAAGACAGAAGTAAAAGGGGGCCCCCACGGGTTCATCTGCCCTGGGGCTCTCGCGGAGAAGATCACAGTGCAACTGCCTGAGGCCAGTCTTCTGCCACGGGACACACAGTCCCAGCTGTGAGCAGAGCCACCCCCAGCTCTGGCCCGTCAGGTGCAAACAGCAAAGACAGCACCCGGAGTGTGCACAATCCTAAATGCTTTAGCGACAAGTTAAGAAAGAGTCAAACTAAAGGGGGTGTGTGTTTTACTCGTGTGTTTTATTTAGCCCAATGCAGCCAATCTAGTATCATTGATGCAAGCACCCTACAGAGATGTGGCGAGAGGTGCTATTCCCTCTGTCCTCATGCTGAACCCTGCAGCTCCGCCAGCCTCCTCCACCCGCTGTGCAGTGCTCCTCGTGCTGGCCGGACCATACGGGATGTCATGGAGCTCATGCTCTAGGAGCATCGCTGGAGGGTGGTGCCCTGGTTTTGAGGTCGGGGGCAGAAAAACTCCAGCCTGAAAGGGAGTGGGGGCAGGGGAGCGGCGCCTCTCAGCAAATCCGAGCTCTTCAGTCCTGGGGCTTCCCCGGAGCTGGAGGGCAGAGGCTGAGGTTACAGGGAGCGAATGTCCGTGCCCGCTACGGACTGTGACGTGCTTCACCTGGGTACGGGGAGGAGCACAGACTCGGGCCCATGTGCCACTACACCGCCTGCCACTGTGAGACTCCAGGTGGGATTTGACCTCTGTGAGCCTGAAGGTCACCAGGAGGAACGACAGCTGTGCCTGTCCTTCAGCTTGGCAAGAATTACCTAAGGTTACATGTGACACAGACGGGGTCCATCAGGTCAGATGAGCCTTCATAACAAACAAGAGAGTTAGAGACAGTGGCAGCAGGAGGGAGACTGGGCTGGGCTGGGCTGGCCAGGGAAAGGATCCGATGGGCCCCTGGACAGCACAGCCCAGAGCACATCTTGGGTTCAGGCCCGCTGCGGGGGCATGGTTCCCTGGAAATCGTCCACTTCCCCTGCCCCTACCCTCCCTCTAGAGCCCGTCTGTGCCCTGAGCCATGGCTGCAGCCCTATCCCCTAGCTGGGCTGCTCCTACCCATGCCCAATCTGGGCAGGTGTGTCGTCCAGAAGGGGAAGGTCTGTCCACCCTCAGCCCGGGGCAGTGAGGACCTGGCCACCATCCCACCCACTCAACACCGAACACCAGCCCCACAGCTTCTAGGCTGCGAGAGCCCCTGCAGAGCACAGCAGGCAGGTGCCCGCCCCCTGGCAATAACCATCTAGGGCAGAAGGACCCCAGAGAGGAAATGGTAGCCATAGCAACTGCTTGGGGCCAAGGACAGGGGCCCTGACTGCAGGGCCAAGGGTGTGGGGATGAGGAGGGGCCGGCTGGAGAGCTGGAGAGCAGGAGAGCTGGAGAGCTGGAGAGCAGGAGAGCTGGAGAGCTGGTGGCAGTGGGTGGCCTTCCAGAGGGAGGGAACAGAGGAACAGGGCACGTTTGACAACAGCAGAGACAAGAACATTCTACCTATGACGGAAGGGTGGGAAGTCTGCCTCCGTGTAACCCCCAAACTCCAACAGTGACCAAGCCACCCAAGCACCTAGCAGGGCATCTGCCTTGCCCCCCGAGCTGGGCCGAGTGAACCTAAGCCCCCTTTGGTGGGGCAGCAGGAGGGCTGGGTCCCCTTTCTGGTCTGGAAAGGTCAGGCTCACACATTATGCCTGTTGTCCTCCCCAAGCGGAATGTCCCCTGCGACCCGGCCACCTCATGCTGCCCCCCCGGCCCGTTGCTGAGCGTCCCCAGGCCTCCGTGGTGGAGCGGGCCTCGAACGCAGCACAGACGTTAATTCCGACCACTCTGACACAAAGCAGTCAACTTGACATCATCACAAGCTTCGGCTGAAGTGCCGACCTGGGGCTTCGGCGGACGGGCCAGGTGTCTGCAGTCACGGAAGGCGGTTCCCTGCAGCCAGCGCTCCTGTCCTGCCAGGGGCCCCGGGCCACCTCCACCCGCATACGGGCGGCATCTCAGGCTGCGCCACGATGGCCTCCTCCCTTACCCAGCCAGACACGGCCCTGCCTGCTCCTTCCGCCACCTGAGTAGTAAGTAAGCCCTGCTGGGGGCTCATTCGGCCAGCCCCACGGACACTCTATACAGCCGCACCCCTGCAACACCTCCCATCCCCGAGGGACGACAGCTTAGACTTGGCCAAACGTTCCGTGTGCACACGCGTGTGTGTGCGACGGTGTGTGGGGTCGCACCTGCCCTGGTTTCTTCTCTTTATCCAAGATGCTGAAATGCTCCTAAAAAATGACTGCAAGAAATTATGCTGAGTGAAATAAGTCAAGCAGAGAGAGTCAAGTATCATATGGTCTCACTTATTTGTGGAGCATAACAAATAACATGGAGGACATGGGGAGATGGAGAGGAGAGGGAGTTGAGGGAAACTGGAAGGGGAGATGAACCATGAGAGACTATGGACTCTGTAAAACAACCAGAGGGTTTTGAAGGGGTGGGGGGGGTGGGAGGTTGAGGAACCAGGTGGTGGGTAATAGGGAGGGCATGTACTACATGGAGCACTGCATGTGATGCCAAAACAATGAACACTGTTATGCTGTAAATAAACAAATAAACAAATTTAAAAAAAAAAATGATACCTGCTCTCGAAATCCCTGCCAGCGGTCTCCACCCAGGCGGGCCTCGCAGGACAGCACTCCCCTCTCCACACACAAGTTTGGCCTCGCCCAAAAATACAGACTCCCTGGCGCAGAGGGGCTGAGGCTTTGTTTCCAGAGACGCTGGGCAGGACGGTGGGGGAAGGGAAAGAGCCTCATATCCCTGTGGCGATAAGCACTGAGGTCACAGGCTTGTCCCGGAGTAGCGGGTGTCTGAGACCACAGGGTGGGGCCCAGGAGGGCTGTGGCCACCGCAGGGAGAAAGAGGGACAGCCCCAGCCCATCTCTTGCCATGAGATGCTTGAGTGAAGAGCCCGGGGCTTCACAGAGGGAGGGGCCACCTGCCAGAGTCCCCGCATTAGCACGGATGGAGCCCATGTGCAGGTTGAGCCCTGGGCCATCCCCATGGCAGAGGGAAGCCAGTCTGAGGGCACACAGCCCAGCAGATGACGCTGAGACCCACGACGGCTGCTGGCCCCTGGGACACATCAAGAACCACCTCACCCCCCCAAATTGCAGTCAGAGAGGAAGGAGAATGCGGAGGTACCCACCTCTTGGCTCAGAGGGTCCCATGGGATGGCTGCAATGGGGACTCTGACCCCACGCAGGTGGGCTCAGTGCTCTGCACCCCTCCCCCCATATCAGGATCCCCGCCTGGTGGGCTGGCATCACGGGAAGCCTTGGGTTCTCTACAGACACAGCCAGCCCCAGTGGCTCTGAGCCCACAGCCACGGGGCAGCTCAGTGCCTGGAAATGTGGGATTTTCCTCCGCTACTTGGCTGACTTGGCTCTGCACTCCGACCTCTCCCCAGGGAGGCCCTAAGACATGCCTACATTCCAGCAGGCTCTGAGGCACTCAGAACAGTAATGGCAGCACGTGGGAAGGTCTTGTCCCTGTTCAGCATGGATGGCATAGTTTCTGGGTGTGTCTGTGTTACCACCGAGGACCGGCCTCTGCCCATCAGGGAAGAGCTTCTTGGGGCCGACTAGTGCCCGGCCCCTGACCTGGCTCTGCAGATACATGGCAGGAAAGCAGACAGACACCAGCACGGTCCCATGTGGGGCCTACAGTCTCGGCTCTCTTGGAAGAGTTTATGCCTGCCCTGGAGAAATGCTGACCAAGGGCCCCTCTAGCCAGACACCGCTAAGGATGACAGCCAGGCCTCGAGGTCCAGGCGGGGAGAGAAATAGTGAAGCCAGATGGTTTCAGATGTAGATTAGTACTAGAAGATATGAAAACAGCAAAAGGGCTGACACCAGGCCTCACCCCGGGGGTGGGCATGGGCCGAGATATGGACGACAAAAGGACAAAAGGCAGCCGTGGCCAGAGTTGGGGAGAATATTCCAGCTCCTGGGGACAAGCTGGACAAGTGTGAGGAATAGACAGGACCAGGTGGGGGGCATGCAGAGACTGGGGAAACGTGCTGGGGCCAGGCCAGATGGTGAGGGTGTGCCTGGGTTTGCCAAGCGCAATGGAGCCAGGTCAGACAGGAACACCAGAAGATTCATGCTTTTTAAATGGTCCCTGGGACTGCTGTGGGCAATGGACTCGGGCAGCGGTGGGGGCGTGAGGTCGTCCCAGCGGAGGGGAAGACAGGAGGAGGAGGAGGAGGAGGAGGAGAAGGAGGACTCTGGGGATGGTGTAGAAGCGGTCATGGCAGGGTGCACCCGGACCAAGCATGGGGGGACGGAGGCATAGAGCCCTCCCCACCGCCCAGCCGGCAGAGATCTCTCCTGCAGCGAGGGTCAGGAGCGGATGTTTTTGATGGCCACTGACAACGTCCACCAGGGTGGAAAATGCACACAGCCTTGGACCCAGCCATTCTGACTCTGGGAATGGATTCTGCGGATACACTCCTGGATGCCCCAGGTCATCCCCACTAGGAAACTCCCACTCCCTGCGCCCTCTCTGGCGGGAGCTGCTATAGCCAAGTACTGAGACCCACAGGGCAAGACACCAGCAGCCACTAAATGCAACAAGGCGTTACTCTATGAACGGCCGTGGAACTTCGATCAATAACTAATCTTAAGTGAAAAAAGCAAATTCACAAGGCATTGCACGTGGTGACCCTGATCATGGGGACGGGGGCGTCCTGCCAGGGCGTGCGTGTGCCGTACCCACACGGGTTTGTCCAGGCAGCACCATGGGGCCACAGCACAGCCGTGGCACCCCCGCCGGTGTGGCAAGTGACAATGCCCTGGGGCACTGGGGTGGGGCTGTGGGATGAGACTCTCTTCCTGTCACTGCAGCCAGAGCTCGGCTGCTCTGGTGACACACAGTCCAAAGCGACCATCCAGGGTCGGCCGATGTGAGTGAGGATCTCCGGGAGGCAAACACACCCCCACCTCTGATGCCTTCACAGGGACTGGCACAGGGGAGAGACGGTGGACGTGGGAAAAGGGGGGGCTCTAGTCTCATCGCACCCCAGAGCAAGGGGTGGACTGCCTCATGACCACCTCCGCTCATGGTCTTGCGGACACTGCAGCTGTGCATGCCCAGGGGGGCCGGGAGCACATCGCCCGCCTGCCCACCCCTCAAGCTCTAGGCCACCCAGCATGTCGTGACCCACACGGGCGTGAATCAAAACGCATGAGGCACGTGACTATTTCCACTACTTACAGAGTATAACGGGACTTCAGGCCACCGCCGGCACCGCCTAGAAAAGCCTCACTTCCTCCTTCAGCAAACTGCTGTTTAAATTAGCAATTTCATTAAAAACCAATTCAGAGTCACGTAAACCGTCTAAGGTAGGAAGTAAACACCCCCTTCTCGTCCGGCTCCCCACCCCTGCTCCACAGAGGCGTGTCAGCTTCTCTTATACCCTCTGAAAACGCTCCACGGACATATACAAGCACAGACACCAGCCAAGAGAGTCCCCAACAAATACACATCTTGTGAATTTGCTTTTTCACATGACATGAACAACTAGTCAAAATCCCACAGCGGCTCATAAGATCCCACCCCCTCAAACCATGAAGGCCACCTGGCTTCCTGCTCCGTACGAGCTGAGACTATTCTTTTTTTTTTTTTAAATATTTTATTTATTTATTTGACAGAAAGAGATCACAACAAGGCAGAGAGGCAGGCAGAGAGAGAGAGAGAAGGAAGAAGGCTCCCAGCGGAGCAGAGAGCCCAATGCGGGGCTTGATCCCAGGACTCTGGGACCATGACCTGAGCTGAAGGCAGAGGCTTAACCCACCGAGCCACCCAGATGCCCCGAGCTGAGACTGTTCTTGGCAGATGAACACTGGTCTCGTCTCCAGTTCCAGTGATCAGAACCCGCTGGTGAAGACGGCTGTCTGGGAGCACCTGCGGGGTAAGTTTCTGGAGGTGCTGTAGGACCACGGGCTGTGTCCACAGCACCATAGCCGACGCTGTCAAATGACCTCCGGAATTTTGACAGTAAACCTCCACCAGCCACCTGCACAAGGGCCAACAGCCCCACACCTCCGCATCCCGCACCCCCTTTTCCTCCCTGCCAACCCAGTTAGAGAAAGGGTGCATCACGGTTTTCATCGGCGTCGTGGTGCACGTGAGCACCTTTGGAAGTCGGCTCAAGCAGCTAAAACCCTTCTCCGTGAACCGCGGGTGCCTGAAGCCATTGCTTCTTCAACTACCCCGCCCCGCCGTCTGCACCAATATGAGCCCCTGGTCTCCTCTCATTGATTCTAAAAAGAACTTTACTTATTAAAGCACTGTCCAATATAGTAAAGACATTTTCCCCAAGTGCCTATTTTTTTCTGGAAAACTTGAGCGGTACACTTTCGACAGTCAGGAACATTAAGTGTCACATGGTCAAATGTCACGGTCTTTCCTCACGTGGCTTCTGGGCACATGGATCTCTCAGATAAACTAGACTTCCAGCGGACGGGGCCAGGCAGCACCCCCAGGGCCCGAAGGGCCACCCCCTCCCCCCCTGTTGCGGGACCCCTCAGGGAGAGAAGGAGCAGGATGGCCACTCTCATCTGGCCACGGCGAGTCCCAAGCCTTCCAGGCGGTGAAGCCGCAGTGGATAAACCAGTCATCTGGAAATGACACACAGGAAGGCGGCAGCAGGAACGGCCAGGTCGTTGCCGCCGGCCATCTCTCGGTCCTTCATATGCTGGCAGATTACTGCGATGACAAGTCATAAGAAGCAACATGCCTTGTGTCTGGTGACATCTTCTTGCCACTGAAAACCAAATAAATTTTTCTTGCAAGGAAGTGAAAAGCCACTCATTTTTTTTGTGACTGATTCATGTGACCTAATACATAAAATGCTCTCACCCCAGAACGCTCCGGGAAGAAGTCCGCTCACCCCGTATGCAGCAACGCCGAGCCCACAGCCTGCTCCCTGGGCAGCCACGGCACCTTCCAGGATTCCTAGAAGCCTTCTGGGCCAAGGAGACAAGTTTTATAGTCAGTGTAATTTTAATACTGATTACACTTCCTTATGCGGAATCGTAGGAAGATGGTCATTTACTCCATATATTGTGACATGCTCGGGCGCCCACCCACCCCCTCCAACTGGCCCAGACAACAAACAGGCTTGCATTTCCATGGCGCTCGGAAACCACATGGCACATTGGAGAGAGAATTGTGTATTTCATGAGAATAATCCTTTTTTTTTCCTCATCTAGCTTTCTGTTATGCATGCAGTTTTACATGAGTGAGCCAATATAGTTCAAAACATGTCACTCACTCATTTATGCTTCTGATACATATTCACGGAAACCTTCCACACGCTCAACTTTGGGCAAAGCCCTTCCTAAAACAAGTCACTCATGGGAGGGGTCTGGAAGGGACCCTCACGACCACCTACACAAAGATTCCACGAGAGGAATGGAAAGGGGTGACCTCGTCCCTTCACTGTATCTGTCCCCTCAAGTTGCTGTCTGGAAACAGAAGGGGACGGCATCGTTACAGCAAGTCCCCCCTGCTCGGTGTCCCTCTGGGGTCTGTCTGGATCTTCAGAAAAGCAGCCACTTGATGTCTGACGGGCTGGCAATGGCGCCATCACCATGGGGCAGTGGGCGTGTGGGGACGCGGCGTTGTGTGGACCAGGCACCACAGTGGAAAAGTAGGTTCAAGCTGTCCGATGAAACAGCTGTGACAGCAGCAAAGGCCTTGTCGAGGTTTTCTGGTAATTTCCTGACCAAGACAGTTGACACTCACAGAGGCAGCCCTACAGAGCTCATGGCTGTGGCTGCTTCACGGAAAGAGCCGCGTGGAGCAGAGAAGACCAGCACCTGCGTCTCTTCATACACCCAGGACGCGCCTGTGGACAGAGCACGGCACCCGCCTTCCTGTGCATGCCTCTCCCCAACCTGAGCCAGCGCTCCCGGGCCTTTGCACTTACTGCGAGACACAAACTCTATCCCTCCACACCTGCTCCTTCGGTCCCAGACACACTGACGCCATAGGCCGCTGCCAGTCCGAACTTCCTATCCCTCCTGAAACACACACGACCCCCCCACCGATGCTGCACAGTCTTACTCCTCATTCACCTTTTGTCAGAAAAGAGAAATTCCGAGGCACTGCGGTCTGCAGGTAAGGGAATATTCACGGGATTTAAAAGAGCAGCTTCACACGTGATGGGAAGTGTGTCTGTGGGTTTTCCTCATGCGGATGTGATGTGGACCCTGGGAACGTCGGGGTCCCCTGATCAGCTTCAAGAGACTCCGTGTGAGGAACACGAAAGCCAAGGCTGCTCTTTTCAGTGACCCCCCTTATTTGTGACCCACACAGGACAGTGTGTGATCTACACAGGAGTGATCCACACAGGAGTGATGCCAGGAGGCCCCCGAACCCCCAAGCCCACTGTCCTCTTTTCTGCTGGCTGACTCTGCCTGGAAACGGGCACAGCTCCTGTCCGCCTGTCTCCTTGAGGTTCCGCAGAGGCCCGGGGGGAGGGGCACAGAGCTCCTGCGGCTGATCTGAGGCCCCGGCAGACTCTGGCCCTGCCCGTGCCCCGTGAGCCCAGTGTCAGAAGCCAGGACTCACTGAGCTGCTTCCTCTACATTGAAGAGAAAAGCTCACCGGTGATCCCGTATCTCCCTATTTGATGGCCTTCTAGAGAGATCCATGGCCCAAAGCTCTCAGAGAACGAAAGGGTACACCTTCTCTGGGTGCCAGCCACTCTCCCTCTGCTCCCCTTCCACATGCAGGGAGGGGCAGGACGCTGTGTTAACAACATCTCCCCAGGTTCAGGTCCATCTGGAAGTTCAGGACGTCCGTCCTCTGCCAATACGGTCCTTATGGATGTGACCGAATGAAGAGGAGGCCGCACCAGGTTAGGGTGGGCCGCACCAGGTTAGGGTGGGCCGCGCCAGGTTAGGGTGGGCCGTGCCAGGTTAGGGTGGGCCCCAATCCAGTGAGCGGTGCCCCCCGTGAGAAGAGGGAAATCTGGAGGCAGTGTCCTCTCAGCCATGGGGAGGAGGTCGCGTGCTGAGGGATGTGGGGGCCCAAGGGAAGGTCACCAGGCCAAGGGGTTGCCAGGGCCTCTGGCTGTCCCTGAAGCTGGAGAGGCAGGAAGGACCCTCCCCCGTGACTTCCAGAGGGAGCACAGCCCCGCCCACACCTTGACTTCCCAGAGTCGAAGAGCCTCCAGAGTCGCAGGACAGACCACATCTGTCGTTGAAGCCGCCCAACACACAGTGATGTGTTAGAGCAGCCTGGAGATGCCCATGCACTCAGTCCCAATGTGGCATCCCAGCTCCTCCAGGAAGGTCTCCCGGGCCTACGGCACAGACAGAGCCTCCATCACGGATCCCCCAAGCCTCAGGGCACCATGATCCCTCCAAAACCATCCTCCAGGACTGGCACCTGCAGGCCCGGGGACATCTGGCTATCCTGAGCCTGTCCAGCATCTCGCACATTGTCCCAGGGAAGCGGCAGTGGGCAAGGACAAACGGGTTTTCCCACAGAGGTAAGTGGAACACGTGCTGGGTCAGGTTCCAGCTATAAATGCCTCTGTGGTCTCCCTCCAGGTGCTGACAGCAGAGCGACCATCATCCCGTGACCTCAGGAAAGCAGGCCCTGGCTAGGGGTGGGGCACACTGTGAGCTCCTCTCTCTCCCTCCATGTCTCGAGTTCGCTATTTCCCCAACAGAGAGGAATTAATTGCAATGAGCCTCTTTGAAACGTCCCAAAGATCTATGGCAGACGTAGTCTGCATATACCAAAGGTCACGAGGCTTGGGTACTCATGTGGCAGGTGTTAGGGTCCGTGATCAAAGGAACGAGACTGATACAAAGCGAAAATCAAGCAAAGTTTTATTTCGCGCCATGCATCAGAAACCAAACTGCATCAGAAACCAAACTGCATCAGAAACCAAACTGCATCAGAAACCAAACTGCATCAGAAACCAAACTGCATTAGAAACCAAACTGACCGGTAGGTGCCCGAGTCTTGCTGGGGACCACCGCCTCCCAGTCGCTGGGGTCCCTCCTGGAGGCTCCCTGCCTCACCCTCACCATACCACAGACCCACTCCCGGTGTGGCTGCACCGTTGGCTCCTGAGAGGCTGCTCCTGATGGCGGCGCTGCCCGAGGTGGCGTGGCTGCTTGCGGCGGCGCTGCTGCTGTTGCTGCTGCTGATGCTCTGGCTCAGGGCGGCGTCACTGGCAGTGGCGCCGGCCACTGCTGCTGCTGCTCTGGGCGGTGCACAGGGCGGCGCCGCTTGTGGTGGCGCCGCTGCTCTTGCTAAAAAAAAAAAAAAAAACCTTCCCACTCCAGCCTCACAGACCATCTTTTATAGTGGTGGTGGAGCCCGGCCCACACACAGGTGGCCAATCGGATTTCAACCTACCACAGTTAATATATGCACACCCCTCTGACTGAATAGGGCTATCTGGCCTGGCCCGCCCCTATATCCGGGGTTTTCAAGTAACTTCTTTTTGCTAACCAGGCCCCTACACAGGCAGGCCACTCGTCTGCCCCACAGCCTCGCTGGGGACCAGGACCCAGGACAGCCACAGTCCATGTGACGCATGGTCCCCATTCAGGAATCTAGAATGAGCTCAGATGGCCTGGTGGAGCTGGTGGCTCGACCCACGTGCACACCGGCTGGTTCAGCTAGTCACCGCCTCTGGGCACAGGGGCTGTTGGGCCCGGGACACACAACAGCGTCAACGGGACCCAAACATCAGAATCAGCGTGTTGCTGTATTCTGTGTTCAACGCACTGCTGTTCCGGTGCTCAGACTCACCCCACTGCACAGGTCTCTCCCCACAAATCCGCAAATGTGGAGGGCGTGGGCACTTGAGGCCATCCCTGCACAAGGAGCCTCCAAACCTTCATCATGTCAGGCTGACACAGGAATGCTGGAGAGTTCCAGCAGAGGCCAAGCCGAGGAGGGGGACTGACCCTGCCTTTTCCCCAGCACCCCAGACTCATGCCAGGGATCATTCTCAACGTGGACAGCAGGACACCTGGGCAATTCCGGTCCATTCCCAGACAGCTCAATGTCGCGGGGAACCCTGCCCACTCCTGGCACCCACCTGCCTCTACCAACCTTTATTAACATTCGGATGCTGGGAGGCGAGGGGCATGCTGGGCAGCAGGTGTGGGTGGACACATGGGGCTCCCCAGGTGGACTTGAACCCACCTCTCGCCCTCATGGGTCAACCCCACACGCGCTGGGGCCCAGTGTCTGTATCTGAGGGATGCACCTAGGTGACCCGACCTCCCGACAGCCTGGCCAGCGCATCAAGGGGACGACACTGACTCATGTTGCATCCTGCCCTGCACACGGAGCTCACCAGATATGTGCTCAGGAAGAGCATGTTCCGTGGAGACAAGCCTCCACGTCTCGCCTCCCCAGCCTTCACGTCTCACCTCCCCAGCCTCCCTCCAGCCTCCAGCCTCCTCCCCGCACTTGAAACACAGCTGGGCCGCCTCCTCCTCGTGCTTTCCTGTCTCGCTCTGTGGGTGAGTGCTCTGTCCGGAACCCTACCCTGAGGAGAGGCAGGGGGGAAGGCACTGCACTGTGTGGCTGGCACGCGCCCCCGTCCGGAAGGGGTGTGGGACTCTGGGAACGAAGCTACTCAGTGCACAGCTGCGTCTTGCCTCAGCCCATACCAGGGCCTCACCTACTGCAGGGACACACAGGACGGGGTCCCAAGTATGGAAGAGGGGGCCTATCATGAACCCCAGGACTCATCCTGAGGGGCACACCATGTCACCATGTGACATTTCACGTGGACCAGCCTTTGTCAAGGGACACCAGTGTGCGGCTGTACCATCCAGTCATGGCAATAGCCAGACGCAACAGAGCCAGGAGCCCTGTGTTCTCCACACGGTCTGCGTGGAGGTGTCAGCGTGCAGCATGGTCAAGAGTCAGGAAGTCACACAGCGTCTCCCAGATCAACTCGCTCTGGGTAGAAATCCCCACGTTCGCACACATATATGCACATGCACACACACACATGCATGCAAATGCGCACACACATTCACATGTATGCACACGTGTATGCACACGCAGTAACATACATGCACACAACCACACTTGCATACACACATGCAAACACACAACATGCACGCACACACATGCCCACATGCACCTACATGCGCATACATACACATGTGCATGCAAATGTATGTACGTGCACTTGCACACATGTGCATACATTCGCATTTATGCAGACGTGTACATATGCACGTCTACGCATGTGCACGCATATGTGCATGTATGCAATTATCTGTGCAGATGCACACACAGGTATGCACACGTGTGTGTACACACAGCCACAGGCACACGTGCAACCACATGCACACCGACACACACACACTTGCCTGCACATGCACACACATATGCACATACATGCATGCACGCACACACACATGCACACGTACAACTGTTCATATTTCTAAATCTGCTAAGAGAATCTTAGCACCATCAGCATTTCAAAGTCCTACATTTTAGAAGACCTGGAAAAAGAGAAAAACAAAATGGCTGCGATGACTGTGGCGTTTTTGGTGAAAAAGTGATCACCTTCAGAATTCACGGGACCAGCTGTGCTTCCGCTCTGTGCTCCCCAGGGAAGCTGCAGTTCCCTAGGTTGTCGAGCAGACTAGATTCGTTTTCCAGGACACTAACAGGTGTAATTTGCAGAGTTAAATAAATGTCAGAGATCTCCGACCTCAATCAACCCCGTTGAGACCACAGAGCCCTCACCCCGCCCCGCCCCCACCCCACACCTCTCTCTCTGAGAATATGCAGTGAGGCTAGTTGTAGTTTTTAACCAGCCAGGTCACACTGCCTCATGGAGGACGCTGGTGTCTGGGACCTTGGAGGAACCAGTGAGTACGAAGCTGGGGGCAGACAAGGCAAGCGCACCGGCCAGACCAGAGGCCACTCCCCAAAGTCTCCCACCCACATGTCCCTTTCTCAAAGCACGGTGCCCACCCCTCCAGCCACATGGCCATTTTTCCAGTTCCTGTTCAGCCATGTTCCCCCCACCACAGGACCTTGGCATGGGAAACTTGCTTCCCTCTTCGTGTACTTGGTTCCTATTCATCTTTTGGAACTCAGCTAAAGCCGGGCTTTCTGAAGCTCTGCACGAGGAACACGTTGCGCGGATAATTCTGTATTGAGGCATCCTGGTACTGTAGGATGTTGGCCAGCATCCCTGGCCTCCACCCACAGGATGCACACAGGACCCCGCCCCCAGTCTGACTCGAGGAGTTACCAAGTGTCCCCGCCCCAGCCCCTGGAAGAGGCCAGAGCCTCCAGGTTGACCCTGTCTCCTGTCCATCCCAGCCCTGCGGTCTTCATGGTACCCTCGCCAAGCTCAAGTTCTCCCTTCACGGGCGGGGGCTCTTCCGGCCCCGGGCTTCGAGCTCCCAGGACAGGAAGCACCACGTTAGTCCCTGTGAGAGCGACGTCTAACGCGAAGAAGCTCGAAAATGCTGAATGACTGTCTGAGTGTCCATGGAGCCAACACCAGCACCAAACAAGGAGCCAGAAGGACACACACGCCCAGCCCCCGAGAGGCTCGGGAGCCCACTCAAGGCCCCTCCTGGGAACCCTCTGGTGTGGCCGAATCAGCCACGCAGAGCCCCAATCCATCCCGGCCTTCACCTCGGCCCACCCCGAGGCACTGCAAAAACAGCTTTTTATAACTGCAGAAAGAACGCGCAGCAGGAGACCTATTCTCCCACCAAGTTCCAGGTGCACAGCCGCGCCGACTGCAGCGCCTGGTGGCAGAGCCCTGGAACACAGTCGTCCTGCACCACCGCAGCTCCGCTCCCGCAGACGGCACCTCCCCGCTCCCCACTCCAGCCGCCGGCGGCCACCACTGACCACAGCATCCAGCAATCCCACTTCCGGTACTTCTCCAAAATAATGGAAATCGGGATCTCAAAGACATCCACACTCCCAGGTCCACCGCGGCGCTGTTCACTACAGCCAGGACCCAGAAAGAACCCAGAGTCCGCCGATGGATGAACGGCAGGTGCGATGTCAGTCGGCCGGGGTGACACACACTGACGGCGTGATCTGGCCCTACCTCCTGGCACAGCGGTGAAAGAAATCGGCAACAGCCCAACCATCCGACTTGGGAAGCATGAGAAATGTCCATGTGTCCTGCTGCCCCGAACACATGCCTGCACCCGTCAGCAGGACCTGCAGTGAGACCAGTGACGGTAGCCAACGAGGGGGCTTCTGCTCATCCCCCAACCCCCACCCACGTCCAGGGGCAGGCACAGGACAAGCAGACGTGTGCTGCATGAGTACATGAGTGAGTACAGGAAACATTGCACACTGTAAACTCGACGTGATTCAGTGATCATCTGGGGCCTTCGTCCCTATCCCAAACGCACACTAGTAACTGATGACCTAAAGGAAAACAGGCTGGGCTCGTTTCTGGGCCTTACGGAACTCACAATCTCCTCGCTGGGTGCTGGGCACCAAGCAGGTGCCCCAACTCAATCATCACAGACCCCCATCTTCCCGGGCTGGAGGCATGTCTCTGGCTCTGCCGGGTCCCATACACAGCACATTCCCACCCTGCCAACATGCACCCAGCGGCCCACTCGCCACCCAGGAATAAAGCTACTGGAGGGACAGGCTTCCTTGGGAGACATACAACATGAGTTCCAAGAGATAAGCCTAGGGACAAAGGCAAAGGGAATGCGAGTAATTTTCACACACTTAGGTTTTTTTTTTTTTTTAAAGATTTATTTATTTATTTGACAGAGAGAGATCACAAGTAGATAGAGAGGCAGGCAGAGAGAGAGAGAGAGGGAAGCAGGCTCCCTGCTGAGCAGAGAGCCCAATGCGGGACTCGATCCCAGGACCCTGAGATCATGACCTGAGCCGAAGGCAGCGGCTTAACCCACTGAGCCACCCAGGCGCCCCACACACTTAGGTTTTTAAATCATCCATAGCACATCTGGGTGGATCCCAACAAGGGACAAGACTGCTTCCCTTGTGGGGACCACGGTCATCTCCACGCTAAGTCCCGGAGCTTCACCCTGATGGAGAGAGACACACACGAAGGCAGACGATGGAACCAGGGCCAGTATTCTTACTGTCTTCAGGGTGTCCAGGGCTGGTTTTTGAAGACAATGCGCAGATGCAGAGAGCCAAGCATACACGCCTCGCCCCTCACGTGAGGTCCAGATAAAACCATCTGCAGCCCAGATGGTGGGACTCTCTCGGGGCAGCACCCTCGAGGGGCAGCACCCGTCCCCTCAGGCTCGCTGGGAACCAACCCGCCAGCAAAGTGCTCCCAATGCCTCCCCTTGCAGGCACAACTGGGACATTCTCTTTTTTCCCCCAAATGCCACGGGCATTCCACTTTTATGCGACTTTCGGACCTATCCCCTCATAGAAAGCCAGCAGACTGCCCCCTGCCTGGCGGGACAGACACCCACGAGGAGACTCAAACATGTTCCTCCCTGGTCGGCTGTCGCGAGGGGGTCCCCTAGAGCCATCGCCCGCCAGCTGACCCCCGGGCAACGGAGGCCCAGGAAACGGAGGCCCCTCACCCCTCCGCTGCCCCTGGGCGGCGGCGCTGCCCAGCCTCCCTCCCCACCCCCCATCTGGAGCTTCCCAAGGACTCAGCCTGAACAGGGCGTGTGGCCCTGAGACCACGTGGGCCGAACAGTGGCCAAGCTCAGTCCAGGCCTCTCTGCAAACTCAAGGTTCTGCAGGCAGGGCAGGCCCTCCTCGTCTCCCGGCCACCCACGCCGGGCCTCACAAGGCAGCGCCCCCGCTTCTTTACCGGCATCTACCTACGCTTTCCTTGCTTTTTGTGGATGGGGCCAGTTTCCGAACCAACACCAGCCCTGTATCTAGAGCTGCAGTTCTTGGCCAAAGAAATACCTGCCCCCAGGTGACCCTGGGCCATGTCTGGAGGCGTGTTTGGTTGTCACAACTGGGGAAGGGGCTGCCACCGGCACGGAGTGAGCAGAGACCGAGGACGATGCTGGGCATCCTGCAGAGACACCCTAAACCAGAATTGTCCAGTGCTCGTAGGCTGAGAAAGCCAGTCTTGAGCCAAGACGGGGCCTCTGGCCGCGTGGGTCGGCCAGCAGAAGGCACAGCGGCTGCAGCCCCCTTCCCACGGGGTGGGAGGTCCGGCCTCACTCACCCACATGCCAGGTGAGGCACGGTCTGACAGAATGTACAGCCCAGGTGCTCAGGGACCCTGCTGCCTGGGCATCCAGTTCTGGAAATAACGGAGCCTCCAGAGACGTCCAGCTGTTCTCTGCAGGAGGCTGGGAACGTGCAGGTGAGATGCCGTGCTCACCCAAGGGGGACCCTGAGGACCCACATCTAGACCCCGGGGGACTGCTGGGACCCACGTCCAGCAGGAGCTCACAGAACCCCGCCCCATGGAGCCAAGCGAGGGCATGTGGTGCCAGCTTCTTTCATGCCCTTGTCGGGTCAACGTGCACCCAGCATCAATTAGCCCGCCTGTCGGATCCCACCCCACTCCCGGCAGTCAGCAACACCGTGGCCTCCTACTCAGTTAATTGCACTGAGAAATGTCCACTTTTCCTTTAACAGATGATGCGATGCTGGCTCAGAAGACGCCGCATACGGTGCACGGGCACGGGTGAGAGGCCGCGAGACCTGGTAAGGCCGCGGACGGCTCGTTCTCCCTTCCAGCCGAAGCTTTCCTCTGTGCCGCTGGGACAACACATTTGTTTTCTCCTGAGTCTGGTTTAGGACTTTCTCAAACTCCGCTTAGCCTTCGGATTATCGACTTCACGACCGGCGGTCCCCATCTGAGAGGAGCAGGGTCTTTTCCACCCCTGATGTTCCAGAAAACCAGATTTTTCTTTTTGTAACCTCTCCTGATGGAACAGATTTTGAAAAAATGCAGATGCATCAGAAACCTTACCTGGAAACACCCTTCCGCTTGGAAGCTGAGCTTCCACTTCTCTTCTCATGGCTTCCCTGCCACGCACCCGTCCCCGCCCTCATAGACCGGCTGGTACCGGGAGGGAGGGGAGCAGCACGCTTGTCCTCCACCCGCAAGAACCCCTCGCCACCGAGGCCTCTGAAGGAGCATCTTTCCACGGAAACGCTCAGCCTTCCCTGGGGACTGACCACGACGTCCTAGATAACGGGTCCAGCCCGGGGCTCCTTCACCCGCCTCCCCCTGCCTGGCCCCGGGCAGGTGCTGGACTCCTTCACTGCTCATGCCCTGCACCTGTTTCTGCAGTACGAGATTGGAAACCGGAACCCAGCCTGCTTCCGCTGACTCGGTGTGCTTCTGAGAACCCAGACCTGGGCCAGCTTCTACCTGCTGTGACCCCTGTCCCTGGGACCTGCTTTCTCTCTCAGCTCTGAGCTCTGTGCTCCCTAAAGCATCACTTCCAGGGGCCAGACAGGAGGAGCTTCGGGCCCAGGCATCTGGAAGCTGAACCCCCTCACGGCCTGGTCCGATCACAGGCCCGCCCCCATGCCATGTCCATGTCCCAGAAAGACAGGTGCTGCTGGACCAGGCAGCATCCCACATGGGCACCTGAGCTATGCGGACCCTCCACAGGGCACGTGGGCTGGGAGAGGCCACCCTCAGACACGCGTCAAAGCTCTGGGACCAAAGATTGGCAAATGGGCAAGGAATGAATGAACCCCCAGTTCCTAAGGAGCGGATCAAATTCCTCGGAGCACAAGGGGTACATCCACAGCCACCATGCCCTAGGCATCGACACCTCTTGGTTCCCTCCCTCTGTGGTCTTTCTTGTCAGCCAAAGAAAATCAGAGCCTGTTACGTTTGCAAGGGAGTTCTCTGGGGCTCCCAGCGCAAAGGCCCTTCTCCCACACACAGGTAGTCAGCTGCCACTCATCACTTCCTATGTCTGGAAGAAAAAGGCTCATCGGTTTAAAAAAAGAAAACAGACAAAACCACTTCCCGGATAGCCCACAGGCCAGGCGGTAGATCGTCCTGGCTGTCTCACTTGGCCGCAAACAGCTCTCCCTTAAATTGCACATGAAATTAACAGCTCCCTCTGTCTGGCCCTAAAAACATGATCACACAGGTTTATGCACCATGAGGAGTGACTGGGAGCTTCCCAACAGGGTCTGTCTACGCTGGAAACACTGTGCCAAGGGCAATCCAGGGGCAAGCGAACACATCAGAGGGAAGGATGCCTTGGATGAAGGCGATCACGCAGCTGCCCGGGCAGGGCTCCTGGCAGCCACCTGGGGCTCCCCCTTAAACCCACTCCCCAGCCCAGCCCCAAGGCTCCCGGCACTGTGGGCAGCAGGAGAGTTGCCGCCAAGCATCAGGCATGATGATCGCTTAGCAGGTCCCTTATCTGACACTCGGGCTGAGCCAGGCGCCGGCAGTACGGGGTTAAGAAGGATGAAATAAAGACTTTAAACACAGCTGGGCCTCGGTAAGTCAGTACATGAAAGTCACCCCGAGCAGGGCCAGCCGGTGAGATGGCTTTTCCTCCGCACCTGGTGAGTCATGTCCATCGTGCACGGGCCCCACTTCAGTCCTGCACTCAGTGTGGGTGAAGTGGGGACGGGAGCACGGCGGGTGGGAAAGACCAGCAGGTGCAGGCCCAGCAGGGCTGGGGCACCAGAGAGGCCGGGCCCAGGCCCTCCCCACTGCGCAACCAGTAAGACCCCGTCCACGTTCCCGTTTCTCCGTTCACGGAGGGCTGGACCTGGAATTCCTGAGTGAAAGCACAGAATAGTTGCTCTGGTGCTTGACGGATTTCGTCAACTTCCTCTGTGTCTCCTTATAGCACGTCTCCAGACCACGTAAAAATGCCAGCTCGCCAGGTACTGGGCCAGTGGTCGGTAAGGTCGCTTACAAGGGGAAGAAAACAGTTTGTTTCACTGGTTCGACAAAAGTGGAAAATTACCATTTTCAGGTCATTCCCCTGGTTACCCATAAAACTGCACGTTTTCCCCATTAGTTAATATCTGATGTTTGTTAAGTTTCCTTTCTCGCTCTGGCCCCTCTTCTCACCCACCGACATCATCTCCTTGTATTTAAAGTTGAGAAATTCTCCGTTGTGTTTATCACAGTTCTTTTTCCCAATCTGTTTACCTTTCAGTGGAAAAACATTTCTTTAATCAAAAGGTTTTTTAATCTTTACTTTTTCCCAATCCAAATGTCTTTTCCTTTCTGATTTCACTCCAGGCTTTTCTGTTCAGCAAACACTTCCTACCCCTACTCAGAATCCAGACAAACACACATCCCTCCTGTTTTCTGGGGTTTGTTTTATAATGGGCTACCTCTAAGTGTCTGTGTAGGGAGGCTCTGTCCCATCCCTGGTGGGTGGCCAGAGAAGCATTGTGGGCTTCTCAGATGCTGCCTTGTTCCCTGCCGTACTCAGGGCCTGGCACTTGGCACACGTTGGGGAAATATTTGTGGGATGCGTGAACAGAGCAATCCACAAATTAATCTTTCTGCTACTGCAGCTGCCAGATAGTGTCAGTAAGGTCATGGGTTCCCTTCCAGCTCGTAGTGTTTCTGAATGTTTTGTAAGGTCTACAAATCGTTGCCCTTCCTTTCCTGGCTGTTACATTTCTTTGTTTTACTTTGCCTCCAAAGTGTTGCCTTGTTCATGACAGCCTGCCCACCCCTCCCTAAAGCCCCTCCAACAAAGGTCCAGAGGAGAGCAAGGTGGGGCCCACCCCCAGGGCCGCTGGAGAGAGGAGAGGACAGCCCTGCCCTGTGTGACTAGTGCTGGGAGCCCCACAACCATTTCCCGCAGTTCAGGAGAAGCGTTGGCAGATGCCCATGCCTGAGCTCCCTGGCACCCCGTCCCCAGCCAGAAGATCCAAGGAGAGCCAAGGGTCTCCTGGGCCCTGGCCGGCCCTCACATGGCCGGGCTCAAGACTGTGCACAGAGCTCGGTTCAAGGCTCTGCCATCTTGAAACTCCTCATCATTATATAACTAGGGACCCCAAATTTATCACCAGGCCCTCCAGTTTGCAGCCAATCCTGCTCCAGCCAAGAGTTGTCTGATGGGAGCAGTCCGGGCACTTGCCCAGCTGTCAGAACCCAGATCCAGCAGGGATCAACTCTCCTGCCAGCTGCGGGACGCCAGCCTGCTCGCCTGGCCCAGCCTCTGATCAGTTCTGAGAGGATTCAGATGTGTGCGGGGGCTATTTCGGGCACAGGGACGGGTTTCTGGCAGCAAAGCCTGACCTCCAGAAGCCAGAGCACCAGTCGCTCCTCCACCAGCCATCAGCAAATGCACTTTTAAGGCAAGACCTTGGGGAGCTGCCCGAACGGGTTCCCATTATGCAATGCAAGCCAGGCCCCCGGTAACAGGATGCGCTGCCCGTTTTATCTGGCTCGTGCCAAACAGTGAGCCCTGGCTCTCCCCACCGCCACCGAGCCCCCGGCTCAAGCGATTATTCCAATGAACAAAAGTGGCAGAAAATTCTCAAGACGCTGCCGGCGTGTCTGACTTTTGCCAGGATTTGCAGGTGGACAAAGATTAATTGCGCAGCTTTCCCACATAATGGGGCAGGAAGGAGGGTGTCGCAGAGGCCACCACTCTCCGCCTTCCCCTCCCCACAGAGGACAGTGGATCCCACTAATTCAGTCTCCGCCAAACCAGTCCCACTCCCGAACCTTGCGACTCAGGGTGGTTTCGTGACAGCTTTGGTTAAGTGTGTGTATGCATACAGTGTTTAATATTAAAGGCAGCCTCTGCAGAGCCCTTGGAAACCACACGCCCCTAGTGTGGTCCAGATGTGTGGGAAAATACTCCATATACACTTAAAAGCAAGAGGCTGAAGAGGCAGCAGGCAAAAGAGGCAGAAGCTGCGTCCTCCCCGGCACTGAAGCTCAACGCTGACACACCCCATGGTCGCCGCTGCGATGTGCACTCTGCTTCCGGAGTCCCGGCCACTCTGTTGATGCAGGGAATGTGTTCCCAAGGGCCACTGCAGAGGCGTGGCACAAGGCTGGGCCGTGGGCCCCACGTGCCATCACCTGCCATGGCACCGCCCATGGAGACCGGGCAGAAGGGCGTGGCGCCTCTGCAGGAAGGCAGGCTCCACAGGAGGAGGGGACCCAGAACACACAGAAGCCGTCATCTCGGTGATCCCGAGGGACCAGAGAAGCCAGATGCAGGAGAGTCGAGGCCAGGGGCCTCCAGTGACCTGAAGTTCAAAATCAGGCCACACGCAGGTGGCGCAGACCCTCCAGGAGGGGAGACTCTGGAGAAGGGCCTGGAGGGTGGGTCCCACTCTGCCCCTTAATACGTCGGTGCCGGTTACACGGTGTGCTCAGGTGGTGAGGTTTTGTAGTCCAGACACTTGGGACGTGCCCCCCGCCCTTTTGTCTTGCATATAGCAATACATCAGTCCAAAGTTTTAAAAACTCTGTGACATCATGGCCACATGGCCAATCAACCACTTCCTGTAACTGGAAGTTTCCAAGGAACCCGGGATGTTTTTGCCAACCATGTTCTAAGGCTACTTGTTGAGTCCAGATTCATGATCATTGCCCCTCCCAGCATGCTCTGCAAGGCTCTTAAATTCAATAGGCAGAATGAAACCCAAGCAATGAAAATACCACAAGCTCTCAAACTTCTGACGAGTGACAGCGAGGGACAGAGCAGACGCACAGCCTCCTCCTGCTTGGACCTGGAGGCATAGCAGCGTGGCCGGCCACATCCTTAAACCACGAACAGACCAGAGAATGGCAGGATGGCGCCGTTAGAGGACCCATGGGGCTCAGGAGGAATGGCAGGCCCGTCTACTTACGACCCCGTGGGATCAGTCTGTGCCCGTGCCCACACTTGAAGCCAGATGCAGCCACACATGAGCTCGGAGTGCCCACACGTCTCCCTGCAGGTCCCTGCTGAAGTGTGTGCCGAGCCCTGGGGACGCGGACACATCCTTCATTCCGTCTTTGGCCTCTTCTTGACCTGTGGAAATGACGATGCCAAGTCTTGATGGCTTGTTCTCATCTTTATGTAACACCAGCCACGCTGTTGGTTCTGAGCGATCAGACCGCCCTCCAAAGAGGGTGCGGTACCTTCATTCAGACCAATGGGGAGAGAGAAACTGAAGGCCAGAGAATCAGAAGGAGTCGGGGGTGGTTACAGTCTCGCGGGAATTGACACAGGGACTTGGAATGATGCCAGGAGGTTCACAACTGCGGGTGGCACCTTCCAGATCCCTGCGGCCTAAAGGGGGCTCCCCACCCAGCAGCAGCGGGCGGTACAGACCCTCAGGCCCTGGCCCAGAACCTCGGAGTCAGAATCAGCGTCTTAACTGGATTCTGATAGGATCTGTAGACATTTAACCTTAGAAATTAAGGTTGTGGCAACGGATCCAAAGGCCTGTGTTGCACTCAGCCCTGCAACACTCACTCCGGATACAAAGTTTCTTTCTCCCCGAGATGGAGGGAAACATCACAGATGCAAAGACAAGATGTAAAGCACGGAATATGTACACAGGGATTGTCCGGCTCAACCTCAGATGTCGCCGGAAAATACAGACACAGAAACACACTCATAGAACACACACACACCTGCACACACACCTGCGTGCACACACCTGCACACACACACCTGCGCGTGCACACACACACACATCTCCTGTCCTCCAGCAGCTCAAGGTTTCAGGAGAAGACGGGGAAGCATAAGGTGTAAATCTAAGATAATAGAACGTCACAGAAAACCAGTTTCAGAATGAATGAAAGTGACAAATATTGAACAGGTCAGTTGTGACCTGGGCCAGACACCCAGCCCCAGATGTTCGCCACAAATCAAGGCCCAAAGGGATGATGCTGGCCAATCTCACCCAGATTTCAAAGGGCCACCGACACTTCCCGCAGGCCGCTGTTTGGGGCTTTAGTCCCTGCACAGAATATGCTATGATGAAGCTCCCGCCAGGCGGGGTGCGGAGGAACCAAACCAAGGAGATGAGGGTGGAGTGCTGTGAGTGTCCGGGAGGCTCTGGGGGATGACATGCCTCTTGTGGGGCCACCAGGAAACCCAGAGATTCCAGACACAAGGCCCGCTGCCTGGACGGGGCAGCTGCTCCATCTCAGAGCGAGCGGGGACAGAGCACACCCCCCACCCCCCGGGCAGACGGTCCCTTCTCACTGAGACGGGTCGTCAGCAGCACACAGGAGGACCAACACCTTCGTGCTTGGCTTTCCAGTGCACCCATGACCGAAACACCACCACGGACACGGCAGCTTAAAACAGAACGTACCATTCCCAGCTCTGGAGGCCGGAAGCCAAGTCGGGCCTATTCTCTCTGACACTTGTGGCAGGGTCCCGCCCACTCCTTCGAGGGAACCCCCTGCTCCCCTGTTTGCAGACGCCTCACTCCAGTCTTGGCGTCCACTGTGACCCACCAGACCACTGGAGGTAACGTCCTTTCTCGTAGGGACGCCGCTCATGGATGCAGAGCCCGTCCTAATCCAGGAGTACCTCATGTTAACTTAAATAAATTTGCAAAGACCCTTCTCTCCCCAAATAAAGCTACACCCCAGGCGGGGAAGACGGCAGCACATCTGTCTAGGAGACTCCGTTCGGCCCGTTATACTCCGTGACGTTCTCACCGCAATCTCTGCCACCAGGGCTATGAGTCCGCAATTGTCAGAACCCGCTCTGCCCGTCCTGAGCCTGTGTCAGCTGCAGACTCAGGAGCACTGTCCTGTTCAGGGCACACTCACACACACACTGGCACACTGTCCTGTTCAGCGCACACTCATACACACACGCACACACACCGGCACACTGTCCTGTTCAGCACACACTCACACGTACCCCGGCACACTATCCTGTTCAATGCACACTCACACACACCAGCACACTGTCCTGTGCAGTGCACACTCACACACACACACGGGGTGTCCCTGTGACATCACGCTGCAGTGGAAAGGGACAGGGCTCAGGGCTCACAGCCCCGTCAGTGTCCATCATGGTCTTCATTTTCAAGACGAGCTCCTGCAGGCTGAGTGAGGACCGCCTGTCCCTGGGTGTGTGGCAAGGTCACGGGCATGCACCCACATGCACACACTCGCACACATGTGCACACATATTCTCATGCACACACACATGCCTTTGACTTCTGGACACCGAGAGCACTGCGACCCCTGAGAAGGCCGACTCATGGAGGGAACTCGGTGCCAGGGCCATGAGTGGGGAGCAGGGACCCCACGTCTGCATCCCACCTGGAACGACTGTTTTACACCAAGCCTGATGTTTCAAGAAGCACAGTTAAGGAGTGTGACGTCAGCCGTGTGTAAAATGACGTGGGCCGGCCGTTCTGGTGTCAGCACTGCCATCCTTCCACCTGGACCCCTGACCACGACTCCTGGGCTGATATCAGTCCCACTGCGCCCCAGGAAGCGGGCCCAGAGGATGGCTGCGTGTTCCCGGAGAAGTAACAGATGCAGCTCTGAAATCTGCCCAGCGAAAATGAACCCGTCAGCGATTCGGGGGTTCTTCGCTGCAAGCTGGCACACACATCCCTCCTCATTGTTTTATTTTCGGTCTCAGTGTCTTGTGAACCAGACCAACATGCAGGGGTGTTGAGAAGCGTTTTTGCAGCCATATGTTTGTTTTCACGATGTTGCCGAGCAGAAGTGTTTGTTCATAATTTCTCTCCTTGAGTAAAAGCATTAGCTACCAAACACTCTTGGCTTCTGAACTGCCACCAGCAGCTCCCCGCCCTCCGTCTCAAGTCATGCGAGAAGAACACGCCAGCTTCAGTCACTTGATCTGGAAGGTTCTATCCAGTCCTGTGCAGAATGGCTAAAAAACCTGGACTCCTAAAGTCCTGTTGTGGGACGAGTGTGGTGCTGGAAGGGGGGGGGGGTGCAGTGCTCCTCCCGCACACCCTTGCAGCACAGCTGGGGGCCTGGCTTTGGAGGAGGGTGCCCACCCCAGCTGCCTATGGAACAGAGCCCAGGCGGCTTCCCCCCCTCAGCTCTCTGCACAAGGGTGTGGGGAAGGAGAGGACCCAGCTGCATGCAATTTAGTCAACACGCCATCAACCCAAACGCTTGTCCCCTCATCTCTCAGTGCCCTGCCAGGAAAGCGGGAATGGGCAGTGCCAACACCCACCGCCACAGGTCTGGGGTACCCCCCACCCCACCCCCCCCCCGCCAGCCCACGCCACCCTGCTGGCCGGGAGGGAAGGGATGCTTGGGCGTGGGAAGGAGGAGTGGCAGGAAGGGTCTAGGGCCCTGGAGAGGAGCTGGCTTCCAGCACCGGGGGACAACCTCCCTGTGAAGGCTCCCATGCCCCCACGAGCAGCCCCCACTCCGAGCAGGTGAGCTGCGCGACATCACCCCCATGGTGCAGGCTTTCAGGGGAGTCGTGCCCGCGTCTCTAACGAGGCAGAACATTGACATTTGGATCACACGACTGTGGAGTAATCCTTTCATTTCCTTACCTGGGATGAACAGAGCAAAAAGGATGTGAGAAATTGGTTCATTCTTAACCCTGGATTTGCAGTTGCAGATCATTAAATTGGAAACTGAATACACTATCCATCAGTGGTTAATAATGTTCCATTTCCTTTCTCTCACTGTTCCAGCGCCGTTAGGGGTCTGCCCGACACGAAGCACCTTGGCAGGGCTGGAGGGGCCTGGCCGGGCTCGGGGTGGCTCCGTGTCTGCGTGTCCTCGTGTCCTCCAAGGCCCCTCCAGCCGGCTCAGGCCTTGGGGGACACACACTATGGCCTCTGGCCCCAAGACCAGACCCCGCTCTGAGCCACACTTTCCACGGGCAGCCATGGTTCCTCATGACCTTGGCCACGTCCTCCCAGCTTGCTGGTCTCAGCTTCCTCATCTGTCGAATGGGACTGAAAACACCGAGCTTCAGGTGGTGGCTAGGAAGACCGAAGAATGAGGCCTTTGGGGCACGAGGTCCTGGCCAGGGGCCCTTCTCTCCACGTGTCCAGGAGAAAGGAAAGTGAAAACAGGAGGGTCTGGCAGGAAAGCAGGAAGAGGGGACTCTGTGTCATGTCGGGTCCAGTCCCTGGCCTGGAGATGTGGATAACGTTTCCCTGGAACAGAGCCACCTTTCCTTACCACCTGTCCACGGCTGGTTTTGTGCCACAAGAGCAGTCGTGTGGGTCCTCCAACATCCGGACAGCAGAGCCTGAAAGAATGACCATCAGGCCCTCTCCAGAACACTTGGGCCACCGGGTCCCGTGGCTGGTTAAACTCTCAGCTCCGGGCCTTAGGGAGCGACACTGCCTTTCACAGAACCTGTGGAGGGGCTCCAGCCGGTCCGGATGGGTTTTGCTTACTTATTAATACAAACAAATGGTCTGGATGAGAGAGATCCATCAACCACCCACTGCAGCACCTCTGAGCCGGGTGCACACGAAGCCCACGTCGGCACACACTAAGCAACCAGGGCAAATGAAGAATGCACTGAGACTAGCCGAGTAAGAGACCACAGGACCCCCCTGAGGAATGCCAGTGGCAAGGGGCTCCCAGAAATGCAAGCGTGTTTGCAGCCTAAAGACAGAGGTCGGGTTTCCCCAAAGGAATCCCTACATCCGTGTCAGCCACGCCCATCACCCCACAGTCACCTGCAGCGGGAATAGGAACAAATGCGGACGTGCCATTTTGAAAAAGAAAGAGGAGGGAAAAACAGACTTTCTGAATGGCCAGCCTCTCCACTGACTAAGCAAATGCAGGGCAGTTGATGCCACCCCTGTCACTCTGGTCACACCGGTCACATCGGTCACACCGGGACACAGTTTTAAAAGAGTGGTCCCACTAGCGCAGGGACACACACGTCCCCAGCGTCCTCCCCGGGAACACAGATCAGCACCAAGTCTCGTCTTTTAACCAAGTGCGTCCTGGACGGTGTCACAAACACAGGCTCTAACCAGAAACTCTGAATTCTCTTCCTAATGACCTGTCGCGAAGAAACGAGAGCCGTGCCGTAAAAGGAGTTTGCAAAGATCTTCGCTGCAGCGTCAAGTCTGGCCGCAAAGACCTGGGAACATCCTGTCCCACCACATGCAGGCCGTACGTGCGTGTGGCAAGCCATGCGTGTGCACACTCAACCACACCACGCGTACACATGTTTGTGAGCACCACACACAGCACCCACATCTTCGCACACACGCTAACACGTTCGAGCCCACGAACACACCACAGAGGCACTCCCATGCACAAAACACATGCGTGTGTGTCTGTGCACACACACGTGGAAACAGGAACATGCCGGTCACATGAAAACTTGCACACACAGCACACATGCACCTACGACACATCCCAACTGTGCAAGTCTGTGCACACACACGCGCACACATACACACGCATGCACACATACGACACGCCAAATGAGAAAGTGCTTTCTTCAGGCGTGGGAGATAAAGTTACGCTGAATTTTCTTTGTATTTTTCTCTTTTTCAAGTTTCCAAAAAATTTTTTTGGCATTTTAAAAATACAAAGTGTTATGTTAATATAAAAGGGAGAGATGAAAGGCACTTTTTAAACGAAACTGTCTTCTCCGAAGTGTGTTATGTTCATTCTTGCCTTACTTCATCCTCCGTCCCACTCCTGCCGGGCCGCCTGCTCCATGCCCCTCCCCCATCCCGGAGCAGTGGGGGTTTTCAAAGAAAGGTTCAAATAGGTGGGAAGTGTGGACAGAACCTGCGGGGTCTGCAGAGGCCGAGCGTTCTCCCGTGTTTATCATGTGGGCGGTCGGGCTGGGAGAGTCGACGGGGGGCCTGTGATGAACGCACAGGTCTGGGGTCTATCCCCTGACATGGTTACAAGCACGTGTCCCCTCCGGCTTTGGGGTCGGCTGCGTGGACAACCCTGCCATGGTTCGTGGTGCTGTCATGGAGGGGGTGACACGTGCACATGGGGCCACACGCCACTGCCTGGATCCCGGCATGCAAGGGGGAGCCCTGCCCACCACAAACTTTGGGTCAGAGCAGGTGGACTGCTCAGAGCCACGTGTCCAGGCGGAGAGAGCATCATGTGCCCTGGATTCCAGCCGAGGGACAGACCCTCGGAACCATCATCCCTCCTATTCTCTTTAGCACTCGTGACTTGCATGGGGAACACCTCATCCCCATGGGAAATCAGCCACGGGGGCTCACCACCAAGAGCATGGAGATGGAACAGAGCTGGGAGGCTGCCGCCTGCTCACCCGTGCAAGGTCAGACCCCTGGGGAGGTCATCCAGGGCCCCAGCCCCACCAGGGTGGCAAGCACGCACGTCATACATGGACGCCACGCCCTGCGGTCCCCCCACGTCCCCTCTCAAGTTGGACCCTGCTTCTGTTCTCAGGGACCGCTCAGCGTACGGAAGTACGTGTGTTCAACAGGGAGATTTATAACAATGCCTGATCTGCTCTTACACAAGCCCGGTAAAAGCAAAAAACACCATTAAATCTGTGCTGCACACCTGGCCCCACTCTCTCCATGAGAAATCAGGTTTGCAGGAATCAGGACGTGCAGACGCTGTCCTCAACGCTGGGAGAGAAGATGGGGGTCTCCGTCACTGGAGGACCCCGTCCCTGGCACTGCGGGCGTTGTGGGCACTATGACAGTCCCCCAGCTGTGCCACAGGCCCCACACACAGACCTGATGCTTGGGGGCCTTCAGGCGCCAACAGCCTGGGTTTGAACTACACTTGTTCAAAGTGTAGTTCAAACCCACTTTTCCTCCTTCATGGTAATTTAACACCAAAATAAGGTTCCTACTCTTGCTACCTACCTGCACCCCTGCCCCTGCTTTCTCTGCACCAGGCTTCTCCCCTCACCTCCTTCTCACGTGCAGCCCCAGGGAACAGCCACCTCAGCCCAGCCATCCCCAGCAGCGAAGGCTCACGGCTAGTGGTGGGGGGTGTCCCTAGAGCATGTCACAGGTCCAGGGCACAGTGGGGGGCTACGATCAGTGTGGATGTCTATTCAATGACCCCAGGCCTGGACTCTACCCACTGGAGGAGGGTTTCTGCCTTGCAACCATGGCCCTAAGATATCCCCTTCTCTCCAGTTACCTGTCTTCAAGACCAGAGTCAGAGCCTCCCATTGGTGCTGGCCTCCACACAGCCACTGTGTTACTGGAAACAGAGCTGGACCCACAATCATATGTGGAGGCCTGCAACTTGGCCAGCGACCTGCTGGGGGCTTGACTCCCAGAACATCACAGGCTAGAGATGTTCACATCAGGGTTCACATCAGGGTTCGCTCTGCTCACAATCCCTGGGCATTGGGAGCTCAGGCTACATCTGTGTTCCCCCACAGGGCCTGGCGAGGGCACTACCTCGGAGGGGATGCTCCCGTTCCCAGACCTCCCCCTCTGTCTCCCTCCAGCCGTGGGTGACCAGCCCCACAGGGGCTCGATGGTGGGGGGCGGGAAAAGGGAGAGCAGGCCCCTGACCTCCCCAGGCTGCGCCCCAAGGAGGCCCCACCACAGCAGAGGAGCCCTCTCCACAGGTGTGGGGAGGGGGTCCTGGCCACCGGCGGGGGCCGGGGCTCTGGAGCAGACTTGACACCAGAGACTAGGCGAGGTGGGAACTCCCCAGGGAAGAGCAGAGAAAAGGAATGAAGGGCCGAGAGAGCGTGCAGGGGTCAGGGAAGCAGGGATGTGCACACAAACCCCGCTGGGGAGCACAGGCCCCATCACCCGCTCAGCCATCAGCCCTGACTGGCTGTCCCCGTGGGCTCAGCCTGCTTCAGGCTGGGGTGCAGCCAGAAGTGGGTGTGTGTCTCTGGGAGACCATGTCACGGTGCAGGGAGGGTGACAGGTGACGGGCTCTGAACAGCAACCCTGCCGCATGGGTGTGGGGGCCGAGGGGGCGGAGCACAGCTCTGAGCAGAGGCACAGGGTGCCTGGCTGGGATGTGGTCCCAGCAGAGGCCCCCACACAATATGAAGCAGGAACCAGGAAAGCACCGGGAGCTCGGTGTCGCAGAGAGCCTGACGGAGCAGGGAGAGGGTGCGTGGGGCCTGCGGCAGCACGCCACAAGTGCCCCTGGAACCCACTCCAGCTCGGCCTCCGAAGCCTCTTCTGGCTGCACCTGACAGTGAGAGCCAACAGGCGGCAAGATGCTGTGAGGACACCATGAGCTAGCAGGACGTGTCTGCCTATGCCAGCCCCGGCCCACCTTCTAGAATGTTCCTGGCTGCACTCTCTGCTTTGGAGGGATGGCTCTTGGGAATGGCAGTCATGGCCACGTGGCTTCTCAACCTGGAAGTAAAGGAATGCAGGGCGGCCCCGGGAGGGAGGAGGGGGCCAGCACAGAGACCTCCACCCCAGGCCTCAGCCCTCGACCCTTGCAAGTCTCAGTATTTCTGCTGCAACAGAGGCTCTGACCATCTGTCTCAAAACGTCCACCAGTAAGGAATGATCCCTCCGCTGGGACATGAAGCCAGCCCCCACTTGGGAAGTGAGTGCATCAATTCAGCATTGATCAGTGACTGTGAGTGCCTGGGGCGCTGTCCTTTTTCGGAGGCCTCTCAGACTCCACAGGCCATCATCAGAGACCCAGCAGAGCCTGGACTCCATCCTTCTACAGCAGAGAGAACATGCTTCCTGGCACTCCCACTCCCCTCCACATTGCCTGTCTCTCGTGCCTTCTGAACTTGTCTCCTGGGAAAAGCAAGTGAGCCCTGGGCAGACGTGCTCCTGTGGGCTGAGCACCAGGATGGGACGCTGCCCCAGCCCAGCGGCCACCATGCAAGGCAACTGTAGACAGTACACAAACACATCCTTGATGCAGAAGGAGCACGCTTCAGTATCTAGAATGAGTGTGTGCATAGCGCTGAAACACCACATCACTGCCTCATCTCAGTAGGCCTCTGGCTCGACAAGCCCAGGAGAGGGAACGGATTGATGAAATGGGGTCAGTCAAGCAGCTTGACTCCTGTACATGCAGACACACAGGTGTCTCCAGATCTCCACTCCCTGAGACCGACATCGCTTGGCAGAACTACCGCATCCTCCAGAGAAGTGCTACCCGCAGACAGGGCCATGGTGGCAGGCAGGATGAAGAGTCAGGTAACTAAAAACCTAAGGCAGAGATCAACAGGTGGGCCTCCTTGGCACCCTGACCCTCAGATGTGGAACTTTCTGCTTTGCCGACATCCAGACCAGCCAAGTAACCCAGCAGGAAAAGTTTACCAAATGGCAGCCCGTGTGCTTTATAGCTGGGTCACAGCACAGGCCCCGAGTTGGAGAAAGGCACTGCGGCCTGAAATGTGAAGACTCTGTCAGGCTTCTGGCCGGCACCTACCCTGGGGTTCTAAGTCGGAACCGGAGCTGGAAAAGTCAGCCTCGTGTACTGCGTTGTGTGGATAAAGGGTGGGGCGGTCTGGCCCGAAGACCACGTAATAACCACCGCTGTTATCCAGTTATGCTCTGGACACCTGCAGCTAACACAGCCCACAGAGGGGCAAGTTCATTAGACAAAGACCCACTTGTCTTACTTGGCTTTGATAATGGCTTAATAAATACACTGAATGAGCCCTAACACAGAGGTGCAAAATGAAAAACACTTTTGACTTTTCCACTCGATGCCCACCCTTCTCTAATGATCATGCTCTCACATTTTCTTGCTTATCAATTCCAGCCTCTGCCCCTCCAAGAGGTGCGAGAAAGCTCGTCTCCTTTTCCTGCAAAGAATCCTTCCTGGGAGGGAGGCTTCGTAGGTGATCTGGGGAACTGGCACCGCTCTCCAGCTCCCTAGCACACCTCCTCCCACACATCTGTAGCTCTAATGCCACACACATACATGTGCACACACACTCACATTCATAGCATGACCACAATTCTGTCAGACGTGGAGGAGAACCCAAGAAACTCCACATCATCACATACTTTAATAAAGCTATGAAACAACGGAGGTGAAAATAATTAATCTCACTTAGCTCAGGCAGAGGGACAGGAGAAGGCAGCAGAATGGGGCTCCATGGAGAAATGGGATTGGAGGCAGCAGCCCTGGAAGGTTCCCACAGATCAAAGGGCAGCTAGGGCAGCCAAAACAAAGGAGCAGAGCAGCAAAGGAAGGGATGTCAAGTTCCAGCTGCTCCAGCAGGTGGCTCCATGCTGGCCCCGGAGGGGGTGGGCGTGGTGTGGAGAAAAAGGGAAAGGGGCCCTGGGACCATGGCCTGGAGAGCCTAAGACCCCCTGGGACCCCTAACTAATGGGCCAAAGAGTGATGCAGCCGCTCTGGTATCTGTGGATCCAAAGATCCACATGCATTTCTGAAGCTAGATGTCACCACCAACAGCAAAATAAACAATGTGGAATATTAATGAGGTGTGGCATCTTGGGACGCCCACGCCTTTCTCTGTCCAACAGCCCTTGACCCCATGGCCTTCTAGAATAACAGGCCCAGTCTCCATTATCAAGCATCGTTTAACCACCACCTGGGGCCTCCACGGATATCCATCCCACAAAACACCAGACGTGGCCACAAGGGAAACAGCAGTGTGGGTGAGCCTGTGTGAACACCGGCCCCGTCATTGCCCTGTGAGGAAGAAGGGGACGGCGGGAATATGGGATCACACTGATCCACGGAACAAATGTGGCCTCTAATCCTCTCTCCCCCAATCCCCAGGTAAGACACCAAGATTCACACCTGGATCAGGAAAATCCTCCACAGATCAAGCTACTTAGCAGAGTCTAACCAGATTACAGTACATCTAATCTCAGCCCTGGAGATCATTTACAAGCAAAGGCATCAGCTCATGATTGGTGTAGAGTCCTGGAAACATGTTTAGGTCGGCACTGCAGACATGCACTTCTGGCCCCACGTTCTAGCTGAAGAGTTCAAGTAGGAATGAGGCTTTAATTTATGCTCAGGAAAATAAAAATAGATTAAGAGGATCCAAGTCAAGCCGCTAGAAGAGGTTATTCTGTGCCAAAAGACAGGCACTGTGAGTTTCCCTAAACAAGTTATCATTTTAACATTGTAAAGCACTAGACTTATTTTTTAAATAGCAAAACTACAATTCTCTCTGCACACCCGTATTGCCGCTCCGCTGTGCTCCCGTGTAACGAACCGACTCAGCGATACGGGCAGGACAAGCATGTCTGTGCCACACTAGACGGCCGGCCTTATCAAAATCCAGCGGCATTAATCCCTCCCTTACATCAAAAATCAAATACCTTTCTGGAGAGAGGCTCCTGTCTCATGAAGAGCAGTTCCCCTGGGAGACAGTGAGTGGAGATGAACGGCACAATACGTTTGGAAATAAATAGATAAGGGTTTGCCTCCACAGCTCCTGCCTGGCTCTTGGAACTCGGGACTCTTTGCAGGAAGACACAGACGAGCGGCCAGAGTCCCAGGCGCCCTCCCCATCAATCTGCCCTCCTCGAGAGTGACCGGGGTCTCTGGCAATAAACAAGGCCATCATCTGGAGTGTCATTGACAACAACAGAAATTTGAACCTGTGTGGCATTTAAGTAAGACGGAAACAATATTATTTCAGAACCAATAAGGGAGAAATGCAGTGAGGCAATTTCTAGATAACCGCCAGGAGGGGGTGGCTTCCTGATGAAATAACCACCTTCCAGAGGGAGGAAACAATGCAATTTTCTGCCTGTGTGGAGAGCGGACAGACAGAGGGTGGGCTGCTGCCTCCTGGTCTTGGGAGCGGCCCCGGCTCCCCCGTAGTTGCTGGACATGATTAATTAGTGCCTCCTTGAAGCGGCAACCTAAGGAAGCCACCGGGGGACTTTTGTGGGCACATCCCAGAATGATATCCTTCCAGAATCCTCCTTTTAGAGGCCAACAATGGGGCATGTCTCCAGCAGTCCCAAGCCCCACGCCAGCGTTCCCGAGAGCGTGGAGGCCTGGCTTAGAAAGAACTCTCTTCTCGCTGCCTCTTTTTTAAAGGGAGGAAACACCACTCAGGACAGAATCCAAGAGAAAGGAGGCAACCGAGTCCTATTCCCAAGTACCCCTGCTCTCGGGCCACCATCCTTCGGCCCCCTTCCCCCACCCCCTGCCCCCAGTCAGCCCACGTAAACCCAAGTGGGTCGGTCCCAAGAGCCCCAACCTATCCGGACCCAAACCTTGGTGTGTTGGTGAGGCCCCAGCTGCCCTCTGTTTTAATGTTTCCCCTGGGAAAAGGCAAAAGTAAGATTCTCTTATGTTGGGATGGGCCCATCCAGGGAGTGACACCTCCTCTCCCATCCCCGGGGGAGGTACAATCTCTCCAGGCTCACCCCGCTGGAAAATCAAGTTCCTTTCCTAGATTCTCAAGGCCTCATGCACCATGCGACGAGGACAGGTGAGAGGCACCAGCGCCATGTCAGGGAGGCCGAGAGACCTTCAGACACGGGAGCCTCTCTGCTGCGGCGTCACAACAAGCTGGAATTCAGCCCACGGCCCCGTGCCCACCCAAGGGGAATGTAAGGAATCAGGAAGGTGGCCCGCAAGACCCTCCGCTGCACTGAGTCAGCCAGGCTGGAAGCGAGGGCTGTCGTCCATCGCTCCAGGAGAAGCGGCTCCCTTGTCGAGAGCCTTGATTAAATCCAGCAGAAGACGCAGGACCTGCAGGACCCCGGGGAAAGTAACACCTGACGAGCACTTCTTCTCCCCGCTGGTTTTCTCTAGGTGCCCAGGCATCTGCTCTGCCCACTCAAACTTGCATCCAAGGAAAGCAAACAGGACAGGGGATGTGTAGAGGCTAAGATGAGGAGACCCTGAGTCTCCAGTCTCTCAGGTTCTCCCCAGGAGACTCCAGGAAGTTCCAGAATCTCTGTGTGCTGGAATCCCTACCCAAAGAGCGGAGACAAGCCCATTCTAATTTTAGGGGCTGTCACAAAAGGCTGTCGCCGTCATCATGTTTAAAAAACCAGAGGTTTTTCTTGGAACACTGAAAAAATATAATAAAGCTTAAAAAAAATAAAAAAGAAATCAGAGGTTTTTAGGGACTACCGTGCTTACAGTGTTTCGAACGCAAATCCCCGACGCAGGGCCATCTCAAAGACCCACCAGCACAGGACACCTGTGCGGCGGTGGACAGGGCTGCCCAAGCAAAGACTCCAGGCCTAGGAATGCAGAGCGCCTGTTCCTTTTCGACCAAAAATTCCCAGAGAAAGACCCCGCCCCTTCGGAGACGCTGCGCCTTCCCGCAAAGGTGCCATCACTCCACCAGGAAGGAAAAGACCTGAAGCTCTCACCCTCCCCCCCAGTCATTTTCAAAGGATCCAAGACTTCAAATGGATTTCAAAGGCCTCTGTAATTTTGGCAGCATGATGTTTTCTGTCTCATAACGTATTTTTATTAGCCAGGATTGTAGAAAATTGACGTTTACCAGCCATTAACCTTTTAAGCGTGTATTTTTTTCCCCACATGGAAGCGTATCTCACACTTCTCTGCAGATCAATCCTTAAGCTGTCCAGCTCCTTTAATGGAAAAAACCAGTCATCCTGGAGCCTCCCTGTTCTCCAGAAAACATAGGTTCTATCGTTTTACAGACGTTTGATCACAGTCTTCTCTTCTGCAGCCCTTCCTGGTAATCTGTTGTTATCTTAGGATGTTAGGACGAGATGAGGTAAGTGGCATGATCCCTTCTCCGCACAAGGGAAGGTCAGAAAGCACAAGGTGGTTTAAGAAACAAGCGCCCAGCTTTACAGAGGGCGACCCTGTGCGCCAACACCTAGCTCGGTCAGCTTCCCACCCCCCTGGTCCTTCCCCACCCCAGCACCAAAAACACCCTGAAGATCTAATCACACCAGAACCCTGTTAACAAGTAACCACAGTGAACAACTCAGGCTCCCGTGGCCCTCCCTCAGCCGACAGAGCTTTCAAGAAGCCGTAATTTGTTTATTCAATTTTTAAAAACATGCCTTTTGCCGAAAGGTCTCTGGCTGCACATAAAACACGAAAGGCCAAGAAGGAAAATGTTCCCCAACACATCCATAAAGACCTATCGAACAGAGCTGCGTCTAACAGAAAACTGACGGCATCAAAGGCTGGGTCCCCGCATCTCAGGGCTCGACCCTCAAGACGAGCATCTGAGCTCATCCACCTACAACTGGGGCTGCACCGAAAAGAGAGGCGCCCACGGCCACGGAGGTCCGGGCCCCGCATCAGGAATGCGGTGTTGTCTCAGAGGGTCTACTCCTGGCTAGGGCCTGCATGTGGGCTCCCCAGGGCCTCCAGGAAGCAGAGCTTCTGCCGACCAGGCTCTACTTGGCTGAGCGGCGGCAGCAGCAGCGGTGTGGCCCGGTGTTCATGCTCCCCAGGCCGGGCACCGCCCACCTGCATTACCCCACCGGCCCTCCAGACCTGCACCTGCCATCGGAACCACATGTCTTCTTACAGTGGGCGCTCTGGAAGGTTCCCCGGGACGTACACCTGCGGCCACACAGTGGATGGGAGTCCGGGCCCTTGGAAGCCGCTCAGACATGGACCACAGGGTGCCCCGTGTCCACGGGGAACATCCGAGGCTGCGGTGCCCACGGCAGGGGTGGCCTCAGGCGACAGTCTGCCCACCTCCACCCGGGCTCCTCGGCACCAGCGCAGGACCGTGAACGAGGGGCCCCAAAGCGGAACACATCGGCGTCCCCAAGCAGGGGAAGGGGGCCTGCCTCACAGGGTGGTTGTGCGGATGGGTCTGGCAGGCCCCAGGGAGGCACCAGCGTGGTCCCCAGCACAGAGGAGCCTCAACCTGTGGGACGGGTGGCAGTCCTACGACACCGGGACAAGGGCCAGACACCAGGACCAGCATGGGGCTTCCCGTGCTCGCCAAAGGCAGCCACACATGAGGCTCATCCTACGCACGGTGTTCAAACGCCCGTAGGTGTCCCGTCCGACCAGCCAGCCGAGGCTTCCCTCTGCCAGCATCTCACTGAAGAAAAATAAGAAAGGGAAATAGGGCGTCTTTCTCCTTGAAATCCCTCCAGACTGCGAACTGGCCTGAGCCTGGGACGGAGCAAGAAAGCAGCCCCTGGCAGTCCCAGCGAGGGCCCTTTCCCCTCGGCCCCTGCGACCAGAGGCACTCGTGGAGAACAGAAGACGTGACCCTGGGGCCCAGTGCGAGCAGAGCTTGGGGACCCAAGACATCGTGAGTCCAGCTGCCACAGTTCTTCTCAGGGAGGGATGGGCCAGTCCCACCCCAGACCCCACAAGAGTCAGGACAGCCAGGCTGCAGGACACAGCAGCCGCTGACTCTCCGAGGGGCCCTGAGCTCCCCCGGCACCCACACACCTGCGGACAGGGAAGCGACGGTCCCCAAGGATACACAAGGCCATCCCCATGCAGCAGTAGGAAAGGGCGGTGGCAGGGACTGGCCCAGAACAAGCGTGCGAACCTCTGCTTTTGGAGAAACCGAGCAGCCAGGCAGCAAAAATGCGGCTGCTGGAAGCACAGGGAACTCAACTCGCGGAGCCAGAAATAAGGCCTTTTTGCATTTGCTGGGCAAAGCAGTTTTAGGGAGAGAAGAGGCACGTTCTGTAAACGCCCGCGCCTTCCCGCCGGCCTCGGCGTCTGGACAGCAGCAGAAGCGAGCCCTCCTCCCCTGGAGCCCGGGGTTCCGCTGACCATGTCCACAGACAGACCAACAAAGCATTGATGACGTCACCACGCGATCTGCTCCCAGCTCTGACCCTCGTGATGATGGCATCTGACCAGGGATGCTAATGGGATGAGAGCAACTGTTCCATGGACATTTCAGTCCTGATGGCGTTGTTCCAGGTCACACTTTTGAAGACAGGACAGGGGTCTCTGCCACAAAGGGCCTTGTGCACCATCCCTGTGGGGTGGACGCTCCCAGCATTTTGCCTGCCGCCCGCCCGAGCTGTGCGCTCAGACGCCACCTACCACCCGGCAGACGCCCTTGGGAATAACGTGGTTTCTGCTGACCCTGGGATTCTGAGGCTAAAATCCCTCTTGACCTGAGGTCTTCGGCTTGAAGCAGCACCAACTTCCCTGGGGGACAGATCAATCCTGCAGCTCCCCAGGGCCCAGCCCTAGATTTCTGATGCACCGGGTGTCTGAGCATCCCGGGGCTCCTGTAGCAAATGACCACAAGCTCAGGGGGTTAAAATAACAGGAACTTATTCTCTTGATGTTCCAGAAGCTGGCGTCTGAGGTTCAAGCTGTGGGAAGGGTGATGCTGCCCCCGGGAGGCTCCAGGGCAGGGTCCCTCCTGCCTCTTCGAGCTCCCGGCCTCTCCAGCCATCCTGAGGTCGTGGCAGCATCTCTCTCCCTCTGCCTCCCTTCCTGTGGCTCCTCCTGTGTCTGTGTCTCTGCTCTTCTGTGTCTTATGAGGACACCTGTCCTTGGATTGGGCCCCCAGACCATCCGGGACAATCTCATCTCAGGAACCTTACTTAATTATGTCTGCCAAGACCTCTTCTCCAAACAAAGTGCCGATAGATGACTCTCGGGGTGTCCACCATTAGACCCACTATGGTAGGTCTGGGAGGGGATGCAGGGGCCTGCGGGTGTCACCAGTGTCCCCAGGCACGCAGCTCCCCAACCACGCTTGGACGTGCTAGGCCTCTGCTCTTCAGATAAGGAAGCTGAGGCCCACAGAGAAGAGGGCAGCCAGCCAGGCCCCTGTCCCAAGGATGCCCGTGACTTCCCCCCCTTCTCCCTCAGCCTTGCAGGCAGCAGAAGCCTGGGACCGCGTGCTTAGCAAACACGGACACTGAGGCCCCCCTCAGCTTTCCAGCAGATCAGCGTCAACAGTGTTCAAAGTTACATTTGGCAGCAAAATCAACGCGAGACAAAGATCCAACATTTCTCCATGTCGGGTGAACAAACAGGTGCACAGCCCCGAAGGAGGACTCGGGGGTGGGGGGCACCGCCCTCCTCCGTCCTGCTCAGAGAGAAAAGGATCCTTCATGGACAGACACGGGTTTGCACCCCCCACCCAGGGGCTGGAACATAACGAATCTGGATTCCAAATGGAAAATGCACCCATGGCAGGCCAGGAAGTCCTCCCTCCGCCCCTGCGGCTTCTCCTGGGGCCTCGGCCTGGGCAGGGAAGCTCCCGTCCTCCACCACAAGGACTGTCCTCCCCTCCTCCCATCCGAGGCAGGGGGAGGGACTCTTGTGCTAGTGGATATTTATCTGTCAGCTGAAGGCTTACCTTAATCCTTCCTAAATCCCCACATGCTGCCGGCAGGAAATCAGTGAAGCCAAACAAGGAGCCTTTGGAAGCCTTGAGCTGCTGTGGGCTCTGCAGCCTGCTCCCCCCATGGCTCCCAGCGGCACTAGGGACACGGGGCATGGTGGGGAGCGGGGTGGGAGCCCCAGGAACGAGGCGGGACTGGATGAGCGGCACGGGGTGTCCGAGCACTGGCATGTCCTGACCACAGACTCTGCCCCGGGACCGCCAGGAAGAATGAGCTCAGCCCACGCCTTCACGGCCGCCTGGAGATTGGCCCTGCTGGACTTCCGGTTTCCAGAACAGCAAGCAGCTAAATTTGTGTCTATCAAGCCACTAACTATGCGGGCTAACTACGGAACAGCAGGATCCGCGACCCAAGAGAACTCCTGCCTGCGAAGGCGGGCGGGGGATTGCACAGTCACAGGGTGCTCTGCGCAGACCCAGCAGGGCTAGGGCAGGACCTGCAAATGCCCCAAGCCCCCAGGTGTCTCGGAGGCGTCAAGGGAGCAGGTGTGTCAGTGCCCGGGAAGACCTCACATGCACCAGCTTGCCCCGATGGAAGTCAGGAAGGGGAATGGGAGAAAGAACACACCCACCAAAGATAACTACCTAGCTTTGTTGTTTTGTTCTCTTTTGTTGAAGCGCGGAAGTCAGGGAGCCAGCCTGAAACACCAGGAGAGGGCAGCCTAAAGCCAGGGCAAAAAGTCACCCAAATTCTGAACCTTGTGACAAAAGCAGGCCAGTGGGCAACTTTCCACGACCCCCTCTGGGAACTAAAAGCAGGGAGCCTGTCCCATGAGGCTTCATAACACGTGAGGTGGGGAGCTCTACCGCCCTTGGTGCACAGGAACCCGCACGCAGTATGGTGTTTTGTCGTGATGGAATTCACTCGAAGTCAAACTTGCTCCTTCAAATAGAATAACCAGCACATTCTTTGGAAGGACGAACCCTTGCTTGTTCCCTTGTTCTCAGCTGGTGATTAGTTCTGGCATCTGCTTAAGCATGTTTCAAAGATGCAGAGATGGAGGGATTGCAGGGAGCGAGGGGGTAGACCTGGAGACCTATCATGGGGGGCCCTGGAGACACCCGGGCAGCCAGACCTGAGAGCCCAAGCGACCGTGAAATGGCAAGGCTGGCCCCAAAGACAGCCAGAGGGGCATCACCGTCTCCAGCGAGCGCTCCACAGAAGGTTCTGGGGGCTCCTTCTCGGGGACCCCGGAGACGGCTGCCAACAGAAGCCAAGCAGGTCTCAGTGCAGGTCTCCAAAAGGAGGGTTCCTCCGGCTTCCAGAGCAAGAGATGTGCTGGTGTGAGGCCAGTGGAGCCGCCGGTCAGGAAGCAGTCCTGCGTGGCCGCCCTCACCTCCACCCCTCGTGCAGCCGAGATCCCCCGGAGCTAGTCAGCACTGCAGTCAGAGACCCCAGGCCTGCTCCCCTTGCTTCCTGGAGGAGGGCGGCTAAGAGAGCCAGTGGAGACTGCACATTCCCCGATGGGCGGGGCAGACAGGCAGCCTGGCTTCCTACATTGAATGATTCATCCACATCCTGGCCCGGACACGAACGTGGTTGACTGTTCATTTCATCCGCTCGGCAAACATGTACCGAGCACCACGGTGTATGCTCTGCGATCCGGGGTGCTGGACATGGATTCGAGACCACAAGGAGCAGAGCCGCTACAGAAAGAGTAAGACCGAGGCCCAAGGAACAAAGGATGGGTAGCGGGTCCCCCCAAAGCTGGGCTCAAGTCAGAGGATGAAACGTGTTCCAGGCTTCCAGAGGGAAGGACAGCTACTTGCTGCCGGGCACCGCACTCGCTTCCCTCACCCAGGATCGCCTTCACTAAAAAGGACAAAAAACCCAACTGAGGTATTTCAGCCTTGGTTTTCTCACCTCTCAGGGGGACAACGAGCCCAGAGGTTATCTGGATGTGGTTCAAGCACGCCACCTAGGATCTAGTTCCCGCTCCACCATCCTCACAGTCACAAGATGGCTGCTGTGTCTCACACATCATGTCTGTCTTCCAGGCAGGAGGAAGAGGTAAGGGGAAAAGGCAGAGGGCAAGGCCAGATGAATAGGTTTCTCTCTACCAGGAGGAAAGAAGGAAAAAGGAAAAATCCTTTCCCAGAAGCCTCGTCGAACAGAGTAACCTAACCAGATGGTCCTAGCCGTAGCAGGCCATATTGCCACCGCGGTGTAACAGAGTCCACCTGTCGTGTGAGCATCGTGGACAGGACTGTGCGTACGCTGAACACAGAGTAGGAGTCTGAGGAAGACGGGGAGAGTGGACGCGGGACAGGCAGCCCGTGCGGGTGGTTTCTTATTAGTACTACCAGCTGAGTGTCCAAGCAGCTCCCCCTCCCCGGCAGGTGAACCAAGGGGGTCCAGATGTGTTACAGTGTCCACGTTCTTGGGCTCATTCACGACTTCATTTGAGACTTTCACTGCACAGCCACCACCGCACGGGTCAGGCCCAAAGCCAGGTGTGGCTCGGCAGCAGACCAGCTGAGCCTCTTGTCCTGTGTCTCCTGACGCCTTCTTCCCCAGTAAGAGCGACCCGTCTCACAGGGGTCAAGCCCACCTGCCTGGAGAAGAGGCTAGTGTCGCTATACTTGTCAAGATAAGATAGTGGTACCTCTGGCCCTGCCCATAACACTGTGCACAATTCTTAGGTGCTGAGGCCAAACATCTGCATGTGGGCTCTTCCCCCATCCCTCCCTCTCCCATCCCTCCCTGTTCCATCTCTCCCTCTCCCATACCTCCCTCCCTCTCCCATCCCTCCCTGTCTGGGCCTTAGTATGCAAATGAGTCATTCATTCCAGAGTACATTTAGGGACTGTGCTGGAAGCCACAGCCTTAAAGGGCAGACACCCATGCTTATCTCCTCCATATCCATTCCTCCCTCCTTCCTTCCTAAAACAGAATCTTACTTGCTCCAAGGAGATGGATCTACCAGGTGGTGGATCAAAATAGCTCTAACCCAAATACGACGACACAATTCTCTGCTTCCCAGCAATTCTCTGCATCCCAGCCTCCCCCTCCCTCTCAGCTGGGAGTGGCATGTGACCTAGTTGTAGCCAAGGAGAACAGCAAGCATCTCAAGAAAGTGCTTGATCTCCTCCCGCAGGGAAGGGATGCAAATGGTGCCCCTCCTCCCTCCTTTATCCTGCTCCAAACTCAAATGCAATGGCCGGAGCCACAGCAGCCAGTTTACAACTTACAACTAGGAGGTAGTAAACCGGGCTGACAAGCCACAGACAGCAGAATAAAGATCAGGTAGTGATAATGGCGGTCACAAGCTGCTCCAGCCCCTGACCATCTCTCTTCACCATCACATGAGAAAAATTAAGCCCCTTCATTTAAGGTTCTGGTAATGGGGTTTAATCCTGTTGGCTGAGCACACTCTGAGATGATCTAAAACAGCACAGCAGAGTGCCGGAGCTGCTGCCTTCGTGAACCCTCCTGTTTCAGCAAGAGAGATGCTGACCCAGAGAGCAGAAGTTCTCCGAGGAGGAAGCAGAGTGTGGCTGGGCTGCCCAGGACTGCCCTGAGCTAAGGCAGAGTGGGAGCACAAAGGCTTCCCGAGGCAGTCTTCAGAAACAGCACTCCCCTCTTCTCTGTATTGTGAGGTTACCATCCAGACTCCACGCCCTCCTGCCCCCAGCAGACATGGCTACTCACACACCAACTCCTGTCCAGGACCCAGGGTTAATAGGACCCACGCGTCCTGGACTCCCACTATACAGCCTATCACTCTCCCATCTTTGGGGGGTTTGCCACGAAGCTGGTCTGGGTTTTCCAGGACTCTGCTCACCTTGAGAGAGCAATGCAGTTCACTGCCTCAGCTGTGGGCAGGCTGTCAATTAGTAACAAAGCCGAGAAAAAGACAGCAGCTCAGCAAATGCCCCACACTGAACTAGGGCGCACGGAACGTCCCATTTTGGCCTAAGGAAAACGGCTTAACCATCCTCCTTTAGATATTACCACGCACCAGTGACCATGGCCGTAAGTGAACGATCCTGAAAACAACACTACTGCTAATGGTACGGGGCTACGCTTGCGAGCTGGCCAGAGAAAGCAGGCACAGGAAACCCAGCTCGGAAGGGATCCAAGAACACTACAAATCAGCCCAGCGGATGCCCCACACGGCTGGACTTAGAGGCTCTGCTGCTGACAAGGTTCACAATACCGTAGCGCCCGCTACCCTATTGGGGAAAACTATTTTAAGCCTAATTAGCATGAAATTTTTAGAATGCAAATGCTTTTCATTTAGACATAAAACAAAATGCCACGACATTTCTTCCATCCATTTATCATAAATAAGTTAATTACTGTGTAACAAATCGCTCCTTCTGGAATCTGGATGTTCGGGGCTGCTGGTAAGCTGACCTCAGGCAAAGAGAAGAAGCCACCAAGCAGCCGTTAATGGCTTTCAGGACACTTACAATAAAACCCTGACTATGGGAAGCTTCGCCTGTCAAATTAAGGTTAAGCTCTCTCTGTTGGAATAACTCAATTATAAGCAATCTATTTAACTTGATTCCTACCAGAATAACAGAAATATCATGGCTTTATTTTATTTTGGATGTACACATCTTCCCTGTGGTCTTGTGGTTTGCAGAGAGCGTACATAAAAAGAGAAATTTTTATCTGCCCTGATTTGAGTGTGTGTCTGCGTCAGCTTTTGCCTCCATATAAAAAATTATTTCTAAGATATAAAACATCTTGGTCCCTGAGAACAGTGGGGGGAAGAGGATACACACAGGTGCAGGAGAAGCAACGGGGCTCTAGCCTGTCCCACAGGAGGGGGAGAGAAGGTCCCGATGCCTGGGAGACACCTGCACCTCCCCCCTCCACCTGGGTGGGGCTGGGCCTCGTCTAAGGGATAAGTACATGCCCCCACATGAGTGGTGCATCCTCAAGGGATGAAGGCTGGTCCAGGTTCACCTTCTCCGTTCCACACTGGGTGAAGCCTGTCCAGTTTAGGGGGCTGGCCAAGGTCCAGCCAGTAGCCAAGATTTCCCCTGACACCCGCCAAGAGCAGAAGTCAGTTCAGCCTGGAAGCACAAAGCAGCCAGGACGGAGACCATATGCCTGTTAGAAATCCCACATTTCATCATAAAAGGTATGAGAATCTGCCATTCGCTTCCACAGTAGGTAGCATTTGGCTTTACTAAGAGGTACTTTTCCTTAGGTTCCTGAATAAAACTGATACCCACGATCTTATCAAGAGCGGCTCCATCCCCAGAGAGGCCCAGGATGCCAGCTTCTGGACAAGGAAACGGGGGTACCATGTGTCCCTTGCCACGTGTGACACTACAACACTGAGTGTGAGAGCATCTTCTGGGCCTTCCCCGAGCGCACACACTGGGACACTCAGTAGGCTAATACACCCTGAAAGGTGGCCCACCCTCCTAAAATTCACAGAGCAGCGCCTAAAACTCTTACCAATATAAGCCTCCTTGTGCAACACACCCATTCTGCTTCTGGTCAACGGCTGGGAATTTCATTTTCATTTTTATTTTGGGGGGGAATAAACGAAAGAGTCAACAGCATCATACCCTTAGCAGCCAACGCAGACGACACCGAGCACATAAGAAGAGCTGCACTTGGAACCGCTCACAATCCTGATTCATACAACCAGGTGCAAACGAGGGAAGCCCATGAAGCCCCACCTCCGAGGAAGAGGACCTGGAAATTCGCCTCCTGCTGTGTGCGTGTTCTCACCCTCTCCCCACCCAGAGGAGCCTGTCAGCTCTTAAGGGAAAATCCCAGATTTCCTAAAACACAAAACTGGGGAGAAAGTCAGCCGCGTGAGGATTATTTAGTCATGAGCGCCGAAATTTAGCTCTCAAGCCTTATCCAAAGTTTGCTCCCTCCATCCCTCTGAAATCAGCTAAAAGCTGCTACTTCTGGGAAGGCGCACAGCTGCAGTGTTCGTGGTAGGATTTGGAATCCTCAGAAGGAAGAACGGATTTATTTCCCCTCCCATGCAAATGGAAAGTTTAATTAGTTTGTCTGGAAAGGGAAACAGATCAACATGCAGAATGATCTACTGTCACTTGACTTCTGAAGCTGCCTCTGATGTTCCCATCACAAATGTGGATTTAATCCTACAATTACGAGAAAGCTAATTGGTAGTTCCCTCCTGCATGTGTGTTTTCATGTTGTCAGTGGGGCAGTAATGAAAATGAATGCCACATTTGTGAACAGAACGTCTGTGGGCTTATTTATCGCATCTCCAACAACGTCTGCTTTATCATGCATTTTAAAGCAGGGATAATTTAAGAATCCAGAATTTCATACATAAAAATACTTAGCAAGAAAGTCTCTCCCTGCACATTATTTGGGTGACGTTACATCCGAATTCCAGTTTGTTGCCCAGGAAATGATTCACCTCACTCAAAAATGACAGGCATGCTGAATGCAAAATACCTGCGATGCAAAATGCTTTTGAGGTCCCGACTCCCCATCTCACTGACCTCGGAGCCATCATCTTGCAAAAAGCCCAGCTCAAAGGCAGCCCCACCTTGCCTGTTCCTGGAAAGGTCTCCCCCATCCAGAGCACGACGCGCAATTTCTTCTCACCCATCCCCAAGCCCCCTACCTTTGAGTAGACTCTCTCCTTCCAGAATGTTCTCCAAGATTAATGCGGTGTAGTCTTCTTCAGAGAATCCAGCCTTGCAGGTCTCCCTGGCTGTAAGATCCCCATTATGGGCCTGAGAACAGAAAGAAAAAAGGTTGGAACAAATATGAAGTGGACAGAAATTTAATCCAAAGCCTATGTTTACCAGGGGTTGCTACTGGCTGGGTCTTGCCTCTGACTAGGACAGAAACGCACAAGCCACAGTCTCTGCGGAAACCCAGCGCTCATCCGCTTCCCTGCTCTCACGCCTCACCTGGTTCAGCAGCCACCCCAGGCCCCATGGACCCGGGAAGTCAAGGGCAGAGCCACAGCCTGCAGGCAAGGTGAGCTCCCCTCCGCATGCAGGAGCTAGGCCGCGGTCAGGTGTCAGTGATGAACACGGCACAGCCAGGGATTGTCAGGAACCACGGAAGCCACAGGACAGCTGTCACCCTGTGCGGTGACCAAAGTTGTGCGAATGTGGTCTCTGGCTCTGGAAACCCCTTCTTGTCCTGTGCTCACACCCAGGTGTGGGCAGGAGGAACTGACCTGAGCGATGGGGCTGGGACCAGCAGGAGGCAGCACCTGACTTAGACCCCTCTGACCCTGCGTCGCGGAGAGGGGTCTCTGCTCCCGCAAGGGGCAGGCTGGAGGCCAGCTTGCATAAGGGGGCCCTGCAGGCTTGGCCTGGGGTCAGGGTGCTGGGTGAGGAGGAGGGCCAGCTGACGAGAGGAGGGCTGCCTGGGAGGACCTCTCCCGCTCCACAGAGGGCAGCATGTGAGGAGCACAGGAAGCCTCAGAGAGCAGGGAGCAGCGGCCAGCGGCAGCCTGAGGACCACGCTGGGCTCTGGGTGCCGAGGGCCTGTAGGCTCACGTGTTCTCCGTGGGTCACCAGGACAGGAGGCGGCGGCAGAGCAAGAAAGGAGGACCTCCCAGGGGCGCTCAGCTCTGAGCAAGGAGGGAGGCTTCCCAAAGACCGGGCTCCACCCTCCAGGCCTCCCGCCTCTGCTCCGCTGAACGCTGGTCCGCCCTCGGAGCACCCATCTCTAGCGCAACCAGGGAGACAGCGCCTCGAACTGACCCGAAAGGGTGGGTGTCCGCCTGTCCTGGAGCACCCAAGGACCCTGCCCCGCGGAAGGCGCCGGAGGCAGCAAGGCGCCCCGGCCGGGCTGTGGGGAGTGGCGGCTCCAGGCCGGCCAGGCCGGGTGGGGAGCCATCGAAGAGACCGCGCGGCGCGGCAGGGACGCTGGGCCGAGACGACGGGAGCGCCCCAGCCCCCTTCCCCAGCCAGCGCACAGGGGCACCAGGGGCGCTGCTCGCAGTTCTGCCTCTGCGGGGCCTCCGCCCTCAAGGCCTCAACTCCACACTCCGCCGCCGGCCGGGGCGCCCCCCAAAAGCGCCATGGGGAGGGCGAGGGGTGCGGGTTCCTTCCTAGGGAAAGCTCCAAACCGCGGCTCGACTCCTCGGGAACGGAGCTGCACGGAGGGCCGGATCCCCGGAGGCGAGCTCGCCCGGGAAAGTTTCGCCCCGCCCGGGCGAGTGGCGAGCCACAGCCTCGGAGCGGGCCCGGAGGCGCCGCACTTGTTCCTCTCGAGGTTACAGCTTGTGCCGCCTGAAGAGCAGCGAGGCTGATCTGCCACGAGAGGGGGTTCCTGCAACTCCCGCCGCCCCGCCGCCTCTCCGGGGGCGCCACCCGGCACAGCCCAGCATGCCGCCCCCGGGGGCCGGCACCCGCCGCGCACAGTGGGTCTGGGGGCCAGGCTCTCCCGCTCTGCGGGAAGGGGGCAGACGCCTGGACCAAGCTCCCAGGCTCCCTCAGCAGGGAGCCTGCTTCCTCCTCTCTCTCTCTGCCTCTCTGCCTCCTTGTGATCTCTGTCTGTCAAATAAATAAAAAATCTTTAAAAGAAAAAAAAAATTGAAAAGAAAATCTGTTCCAATCCTTCTCAATTGCTCCAAAAAATTAAAGAGATTGGAATACTTCCAAAATCATTTTATGAGGTCAGCGTTACCCTGACATCAAAACCAGAAAGAGACACAAGAAAGTTGTTTTCACCAGGTAATATCCCTGGCAAATATGGATTAGCAAACTGAATACAACAGCACATTGAAAAGATGGGACAGGACACCAAGTGGGTTTTGTCCCGATGCAAGGATGGTTTAGCCTACAAACATCAAGTAATGTGACCCACCACATTAACAGAACAGGGGGGGGGAAATCATATGGCCATCTCAATAAATTTGGAAAAAGCATTTGACAAAATTCAAGTCCCTTCATCAGAGAAAACTCTCAGCAGACTAGAAATAGAAAGAAATGTCCCTCAACACAACCAGGGCCCCATATGTCAAACCCACAGCTCACACTACACTCAGGGGTGGGAAACTGAGAGCTTTTCCCTTCAGATCCGAACAAGTCAAGGATGCTTGCTCCTACTGTTGCTACTCAACATAGCACTGGGAGTCCAAGCCAGAGCAATCTGGCAAAAGAAAGAGATGAAGTCATCCAAACTTCAAAGTTATCTGTTTGCAGATGACACGATCTTATATGGAGAAAACTTTAGAGACCACCCCACCCCCATGCACAAAGTAAAAGTTATAAGATAAAAAAATTCACATGCAGAAATCAGCTGAGATAGCCTTAAGCAAACTGTGTGCAAGCCAGGCTCCGTCTCAGGCTCTGCTTTCAGTAAATCCACCAGAGGCCAGAGGACCTAGTGGGTTTTCAGACGGGACCTCCTCCCAGAAGCACCCCTGCGTCGGGAAAGACTAGTCCCGGGTCTTGCACAAGTATACCAACAGACTCGGGAAAACCCCGTGCGCTGTCTTCCCTGAAGGTCATGGGAAGCACACATTTGGGCAGAAGGCAGGCAGAGGGTTTTAACTATATCGGCATAAAATCATAACGAAGCCCTCATTTCCAACCCTGCAGCTGACATTGGGCTTTTTCCCTTCCAGCATCATCAGAGTCAGGGAAAGCTCCCACAGAAATGGGAGACACAGGGTCTCCAACCCAGACCGTGTTTTCTGTTGTAATCAGAAACCCAAGCATTGTCTGAGCTTTGGCTGTTTCCCTGGGGTCTAGAAGGAAGTCAGGATCGGGCCTCCCATGCTACAGGATTCAGTGGCAGCCCGGCCACATCCGGGGGCATGTGTCGGCACAGCTTTCTACATAATTGTGTGTGTTCATTTACATAGATTTTCCTGTTGTGTGCAAAACACCATTGACTCCACCTATGTAAAGTAAAATTAATAGTTCAACCTAAGCCAAGTGTATTCACACATATTATTCATGGCCGCTGGGAGAGGGGAGCCAGTGGCACGCAGCTGGGCAAAGGGCTCAGCCATCTGCCCGAGCTCTGAATCTGAGGGTGGGCGTCGACTCAGCTGGGAAGAAAGGCTGCTGGATGCTGGGGGAATATCTACTTGCCTCTAAATCAGTAACACAGCGGGGGGGGGGGGGGGCGGAGCTGAAAATGCTGGAAGAGGTGACATACAGTTTCAAAGAAAAGACCTTAGAGAAAACCCGCTCTCCGTTTTCATTTTAAAATGATACATTTCCTCCATATAATCAGAACACTTCGCACTCTGACAACCTGAGAGATTGCTTTTTACAAAGCAGAGCACTTGAAGGAATTCAAAGACTACCATTAACTCCGAAGCAGACTCTGTGGCTATAGGAGAGCCAAACCATTGCAGGAAGGGGTGGGGAGACTATGGCCCTCAGTATCCAGGGTCTCAGTTGTATTATCAAGATATCACCCTCCAGTTAGAAGAGAGTAAATTCCACCTCGTACTGGCTTATGCTAAAAAAAATAGAATATCATCTATTGACTCAGGTAACTCAAAAGCCCAGACATTCTTTGTCTTCAGGCATGGCTGGATCCAGGGGCTAAATAGGTTTCTTTTGACCTCTGGCCTTTGTTTGGTTCTATACTGCACATATTAGCTTCATTTTGAATTACCGTTCTCCTTCTATTAGCAAGATGGCCACTGGCAGCCCTTTTGTACCCTCGTCAATAGCCCAAGCAACAGAAGACCTGACCTGACCAGTCATCTGAATACGAGTCCTGAAAGGACCAACCTGGTCTTTGTAGCCCTCCGAACTAGACACTGTGTGGGACGAGTCAGTGCTGATTGGCTGTGTCTGTGTCTCATGACCACACAGAAGGTGGGGTCGCTCCACCTGCCCCTTGCTGATGAGGAGTGGAATCCCCAGGTGCACACAGAGGGTCTGTTACCAGCAGAAGGGGTGGGGGTGGGTGCTGGGAAGGCAGAAACCACAGAGCTCCCCGAAAAGAGGGCAGCTGAGCCCAGCTCTCCAACCTGGGCCTGGGCTCCTGCCTTCAGAGCCCAGGACCTGTCTTCCCTTGAATGTGTGTCATCTGTGCATGCGTATGCCCGTGGCCCTGGAGGATACATTTTGGGAAATGAGGCTGTTGTCAAAAGGTCCATATATCTGTAATGTTCTTATATTCCATCTCACTTTCCTTAGATGCAGCATTAAAGAGAAGCAGGCTTGCTGTCTGCAAGCAGCTTGCCTCTTTAATGATTCACACAACCTGCTCTGGGGGCCCCGTCAGTGACTCCAGACAACCTTGGGGGGCAGCGTGTGAAGGGATTCTGCCCTTTCCTGGGGCAGCACTGCCTCTGTGTACTCACCTTGTGCGGGGAGATGTGGGTCCTTCTCCTGTCACCGAGCGGGACCTCGCAGGAGCCTGGGGGCTGGCGGGCAGCTCCTCTAAATCACGAGGTTGGTGACACAGCGACACGTCACCTTCACAGGGTGCGGCGCCCACAGAGCTGGCTTTGAGCAGTGAAATTGAAACTAAATGGAATTTCAGGGGTGACGGTGGCAGGGGCTCGGGGTGGTGAGGCTGTCTTTGTGGTGTAAATTCAGATGTATTATAAAAAAATACTGCCCGCCTCTAAAGAACTTGGCACGGGTCCAGGAGACAGGCAGACACCAGATTCCTGTTTACCCAGCATGTTTCAGCAATCTTTCGATCTATTTCCAGGTATGCATGACAAACTGCCTTGAATGCATGAGTTATTGGTTCTGCTATAAATGAAATTAATAATATGAGGTGGGAGGGTGGAGGGACAACACGTCACCCAAGCCAGCTGAGCTCGGAGACCGGAGACCAGCCTTCAAGTGAGGCAGTGGGCACACAGGAAGCTCAGTAGTGGAAGCTATGTTGTTGTCCTCAAGCCAAGAAGGGTAGAAGGAACCTCATGGGATCTTCTTTCAACCAGATTCTTAAAGATTTCAACACCCAAGATGTAAAAGTATAATAAAGAAGGCAAGCAGAGGAGAACAGGGATTTGGAAAACTGGTTGGTTGCATTCTCTGGGTTTGGGAAAGATTCCTTCCTGTTAGCTGTATGATCTGCAGAGGGAAAGATCAGGCAGAGGAGAACATGTCAGATGCGCTTCCACTGGAAGTCAGCCCCAGGCCCTGCTGTGTGTGTCTGTGTGTGTGCACTGCACGTGCGTGTGCGTGAGTGTGTGTGTGTGTGTGTGTGTGTGTGTGTGTGTGTATGATGCCCGCCTCCTGCCAGAGAACGGAGGATTTTAAGGCTGGTGAGGAGTGAAATAGCTAGCATTACACATGTGACTTGCTCTGTGCCAAGCACATTTTTTCTTTTTTTTTTTTTCTTTTTTTTTTTAAAGATTTTATTTATTTATTTGACAGATAGAGATCACAAGTAGGGAGAGAGGCAGGCAGAGAGAGAGAGAGGAGGAAGCAGGCTCCCCGCTTGAGCAGAGAGCCCGACGTGGGGCTCGATCCCAGGACCCTGGGATCATGACCTGAGCCGAAGGCAGAGGCTTTAACCCACTGAGCCACCCAGGCGCCCCTGAATCTTCATTTTTAATGGAAAATGCAAAACTGTCCATGAAGATTATGACTGTGGCGCAGTGTCCCAAAGACTGCCACTGACACTTCATCCCCTGTGTATAAGGGATACTGTGCTGCTCCGTGGAGAGGGGGGCCTGTCCCCCACCCCTTGAATACAGGCTGGGGGATTGCTTTGATGCCTGGCCACAGGGGGCATCCCTGACTGACAGAACCAGATCTAGACTCTGCAGCCCCAGCTGAAGCTCCAGCTTTCTTTGAACTCAGGTGTGGTGCTGTAAGGGAGCTGAAGTAGCCTTCTAGAGGAAGAGCCTCATGAGAACAACGAGAAAAGTACATAGAATTGACTCAACTTTAAAACAGAGAAGTACAGGGGCACCTGGGTTGTACAGTTCGTTAAGCATCAAACTCTTGGTTTCAGCTCAGGTTGTGATCTCTGGGTCTGGAGAATGAGCTCTGTATTGGACTTCCAGCTCAATTTGGAGTCTTCTTAGGACTCTTCTTCTCCCTCTGCCCCTTGCCCCCTCAAATAAACAAAGAAACCTTTAAAAAATAAAGACGTACCTAGTTCTTATTTTCTTCAGGTTGGGTAAAGAGGAGTGATTATGTGGACATAAAACATTTCAGAATTCAGGTGGTACAGAATTGCACTTCCAGCAGCCAGCCCATTACCCAAGAGATGACCTGGGACCCTGCCTCCTGAGGGTCATAGCCCTGGGGTCCCTGAGGCCAAAGCCATCCTTTCTGCCTCCTGGAAACATATCTTCCATGACTAGAACCAAGTGGAGCCACTGTCCACCTGCCCCAGCCATATTCCCCAGGCTGCTTCCCTGCTGCCCCAGTGGTGCTGTGAGAGCAGCCAACCATCCAGGCAGAGCTGGTTACATGTTCTCCCAACAGGCCCCTGGGCAAAGTCCTCAGCACTGAAATCTGTTCATTGGCTTGTGCAGAAGTAGGGAGGCCTGGGAGGTTTCCCATGGGAAGCTGGGGCTTGCTTTACATTGTAGGCCTGATGTTCATGTTGGAGGCTATAATCCACCAACGCCGCCTTTGACTCTTGCCTCCTTATATCCAACCACCTACATTACTCAGAGCACGTGGGTGCTCCTAGAAACAGCTTTGTTGGTAATGGACCTGGGAGAACTGCCTGCCCCCTATCAGCAAGACCTAGCCCTGAGTCACAAAATCTGTAAATCAGGTGCTTCCACAAAAGCCTTCAAAGCACTCTGCTTACCCACTCTACACTTGTCTTCAATGACATGCAGAGGTGATCTGTGGAGCCCCTCCTGTGTGCACAGCCCAGGGCTAAGGGCTGACAGCTTGACAAGGATGACCCCAACACAGCCCCTGAGCTCAAGCTTACCATGGGGGGAACAGGGAGAGGCAGAGAGACAGACAGTCACTCAAAGGAGTGAAATGCAAAATAAAACCCAAACAAAAATTCCATAATAGGAGGCTTGAACCAGATCTGAAGGAGAACACTCGGTGGGCGGGGAGTCTAGAAGAGCTTTCAGAAGGGTGTCAGGGAAAGCTTCCCCCCAGGCTCCCACTTTGCAGTGTTGCCATGACGACCTCTGGGGAGGTTTGTATCCATCCCCTTTGGCAGTGGGGGCTCAAGGATTCTCATACAGATGCAGCACAACTTTTGTCTCCCATCCTGTAACACTGCACACCACATCCCTGTGGATGAGCTGCCTGACCCCATGCCCTGTGGATTTAACCTGATGATACACAGCAACTACAGGGTGGGAGCACTCCCTACCAAAGAGCAGCACAGGAGGTGAAAACCAGGAAGAACTCCAGGGCTCCAAAGGAGACATACCATCTGCCACAGCTCACACCTGACTGATGCAGTCAGTAGCACGGTCTGCAGCTTTCTTTAAAGCTGGCCCACCTAGAATTGGCTTTGTCCTGTACAGAAGTGCCATCAGGGATGGACGGTCTGATGGGTTTCTGGTCCAGCAGCTTCTGAGAATGGCAGCCAGTTCTGCCTGGGAAGGTTTGTATTTCAACTTGGATGAAACAAAAAAATTAAGGGGGGTGGACAACTAGGGAAGGCTCTGAGCTCACTCTTGGGGTTCCCATTGAGCTCAACTGGTGACTCAGTGGGGAGGTAACAGGAGGATCAGGAGGCTTATACTCCAGAGGGCAAAGTGGATGAGACAGCCAAGTGCAACACTGTTCAGAGAAGCCACCTCCCAAACTAGGACAGCCATCCTGAACAGTGTGTGGATTTCCTGCATGTGCCGGAAAGGCCCAGGGACCACTTGTCCTCATGGTTCATCCCGTGGGTTTATCCTCTGGCACAGGCTTGCAGAGTCTACTCACTCCTCTTCAAAGACCCTGATGCCCACTAGGAGCCCACCCTGTCCCCTTCATGGTCTCAGTGCAGTGTGTATCCTTACTCAGATACTAGTCTGGCAGTGATCATTCTGGATGCTTGGGTTCTCCATCACAAGAGTCTCTGGGGGAGGAAGGGCATCCAGGGAGCAGTCTTTGAGCAGGTCTGTGCTATCGGGCCCATTTTCTTGCCCCAAGAAGGCAAAAGGCAGCTGAAACCACTCTTGCTATCTCTGCCTGTGGCAACAGGAATGCTTCCATGGGCTCCCCAGCCTCTCACCTCAATCAACCCAAATATGAGGTTTTACATACAGCACAACTTTGAGACAAACACCCTGAAAACAGAGGGCTCAGCCAGCAAACAGGTGCTGGCCACCTGGGGAGGACACTGCTTTCTCTGGGGGAAGACACTGCTTTCTCTGGGTGCTGGTTCCAAAGACAGATTAAACAGGACCCCAACCCTGAAAGCACCAGCTGATAATACAGGAGGATGTATACTCATTGACTTGTTCAGAAAACCAGTGGTAGAAAATATAAATCTGGTAGCACCAGACATCTGATGCATGGTGTTTGGAGAAATTTAAAGCCGACCTACACTGCCACCTGGCGATGAATTCTTCATTTAACTTTTTTCATTATTAAGTCTAGTCTTTAATCCCAGTCCCCCTTTTTACCCATTCTCCCCACACACCTCCTTCCCCTCTGGTAATCGTCCTTTTGTTCTCTATAATTAAGAGTATGTTTCTTGGTTTTGCTCCCCCCCTTCTTTGCTCATTTGTTTTGTTTCTTTAATTCCACACATTAAAAAAAAAAAGTCCACATATAATTATAAGGTATTTGTCTTTTTCTCGTTGATGTAATTCACTTAGCATAATACTCTCTAGATCCATCTATGTTGTTGCAAATGACAAGATATTCTTTTTTATGGGAAGTCTACATTTAATGTTAACGTTACTTCCTATCCTGTCTGGGAAACCCAATATTTGTACTACAAGACAGGTCAACCAGATGACCACAATACATTCTTTGAAATCATGTCATCATCAAAGGAAATTCAAGAGGGTCTTCTGAATAATGAGACCCCTTGAAATAGTTTTTGTCTCTTTAGTGAGTTCCTGAGCAAAGATTGATTGTGTCCAAGGCAGTGTGGCAGTCTTGAACTCAAAGGACACACCCTCTGGCTAAGGACATGAAACACCTGTCATATATGGTAGGGAGAAAGAGAGAGAGAGAGAGATCATGGTGATGGACTGGGTATATGAAATAATCAAAATAATTTATTTTTAAATTCTGATAAAATGGGAAAAATAAGCTTCATGTCTCAGTCCATTTGGGCTGCTATAACAAGTACGACCAACTGGATGACTTCAACACAGAAGTTAATTTCTCAGTGTTCTGGAGTCCCAAGATGAGGCATTGGAAGATTCAGTGCCAGAACCCTCTTCCTGACTCATAAACAGCCATCATTTCACTGTGCCCTCACATGGTGGGAGGGACAAGCAATCACTCTAGGGTCTCATTTACAAGGGCACTAAATCCAACCTGGGGGCTCCACCCTCATGACCTCAGCATCTCCCAAAGGCTTCACCTCCTAATGTCAGCACGCTGGGGTTAGGATCTCAACACACGAGTTTTGGAGGCACACAAACATTTGATCCATAACACCATGGTTGAAGAAAAATCCCGAGGAGGAACCCCTGCCAGATGGAAGGCAAATGGTGGAATTTGGAGAAGAAACTATAGCCCAAACACACATAGAGTATGCTTTTAGAAATCAGAAATAATTCTAGAAAACTAGAAATAGAGAATGTAACTACAAACCATTGGTGAAGGAAATGGAACAAAAGTTGGCCAATCAAAATACAAAAACAAACAAACAAATAAACAAAAAACAAGCTGGATTGAGTAACATGGGAAAGGACAAAGCAAGAAAGGTAAGTTAGAAAATATAAAACAAGATCAGGGATGTATGTCCAAACATCTTACTTGTAATATCTATAACTAATCAAATTTTATCCATTAAATATGTTGCATAGAGTCAAAAGGATAGAAAATTTGAAAAAGAGGATGCAAGACATGCAGTGTGGCACGCGCACGTGCACACACACACACACACACACACACACTTGAAGTTCCAGAGGAGAGAATAAGAAGAGGCAATATTCATTGATTTAAAAGCTGCACATTTTCCAGAATTAGCGAAAGACATACTCAGTCTCTAAAGTGCACAAGTCAAAGCAGGTTAAGTAAAATGAAATCAACACCTACACACATCATAGTAAAATTGTCAGAAAACAAAGACAAGACAAGCAGCAGGTCATAAAAACAGAAAGAAAAGATGGATTGCCTACACAGGAATGGTGATTAAATTGACATCTGGCACTGGTGGGATATCTTTAAATTATTATGGGAAAATAATTGCCAACTGTGAATAGTGTAGTTAGTGAAATCATTTTTCAAGAACAAGTGCAAAGTACAAAACAAAAACTAATAGAGTGTTCCACTCGACTCCCTCACTAATGAATTCCTTCAGGAGAAAGAGAAATTAGCCCCAAATGAAGACCGAGAATTCAAGAGGGCCATAAAAAGGAAGTTGTTGCACTTGTGGGTAAATCAAAAACAATCATTAGCTATATAACTGGAACAGCAATGTCTACATGGTGGAGTGAATCAGAGAGGGAAACAAAATCCTGAACAACAAGACTGTAGAAGTGGATGGGAGTAGCATCCTATAATCCTTCCAGTGGTTGGGAGAGCTTTAAATTTAAGTAAATATGACTGTTACAATTTCTAGATTAACCACAAATAGAAACACAACTTTTAATATAGTAGCAGGGAAAGTAAAATAAGAGAATCTGAGCAATCTGAGCTATAGAAAGAAAGGAGAAACACATTTAAAAGAAACAAAAGAAAGAAAAGGTGAGAAGTTTGTCCACACACATAAAAAAGAATTAGTGAAAACAAATTCAAAACAGTCAATAATTATATTCCAAGTAAATGGAGTAAATTCTTTTGTTGAAGACAAAGATTGTTGACATGGATAAAAAAATCCCAACTAGATGCTTTTTCAAGAGATATACCTCAACCTAAAAGTGTAATTATGAGGAACTATTGATACTGAAAGCATAGAAAATATTTACCAAATAAATATGAATTAAATACCAGAGAAAATGGGCTATAGTTCAAAATAGGATGGGAGATCAAGAATAAAATTACATATGGTAAATACTCATGAGGAAAATTCAGGAATTCTTAACCTGTGTACACCTAAAAACACAACTCCAAAAGAATAAAGTAAAAATTGACAGAAATACAAGGAGAAACTAACAAATTGACTTTCATAATGTTCAGACCATGTATACACAATCCCAAAAACCAGCACATAAAATTTGGGACAGTAACTGGATATCATTTTGACTGACAAAAATGGCTGTTTGATTGGATTCAAGCTTTGTTTACAAAACTGAATTCAGTAAATCCAGTCTGTGGGCAGATGGAATTACATTTATTTTATTTTTTATTATGTGATGTTAGTCACCATACAGTACATCAATAGTTTTTGATGTAATGTTCCAAGATTCATTGCTTATGTACAACACCATGAAATACATGCCCTCCTTAATACCCATCACCAAGCCAACACATTCCCCCACCTCCCTCAACTCTAAAACCCTCAGTTTGTTTCTCAGAGTCCACAGTCTCTCATGGTTTGTCTCCCCCTCTTATGACCTCCCCTTCATTTTTCCCTTTCTTCTCCTAATGTCTCCCATGCTATTCCTCAAGTTCCACAAGTAAGTGAAACTATATGATAATCAACTTTCTCTGCTTGACTTATTTCACTCAGCATAATATATCCTCCAGTCCCATCCATGTTGATGCAAAAGTTAGGTATTCATCATTTCTTATGGCTGAGTAATATTCCATTCTGTATATGGATCACACCTTCTTTATCCATTTGTCTGTTGAAGGGCATCTAGGCTCTTTCCTCAGCTTGGCTATTGTAGACATGGCTGCTATGAACATTGGAGTTCACATGGCCCTTCTTTTCACTACATCTGTACCTTTGGGATAAATACCCAGTAATGCAATTGCTGGGTCATAGGGTAGCTCTCTTTCCAACTTTTTGAAGAAACACTACACTGTTTTCCAAAGTGGTGCACCAAGTTGCATTCCCACCAACAGTATAAGAGGGTTCCCTTTTCTCCATATCCTCTCCCACATTTGTTGTTTCTTGCCTTGTTAATTTTGAATTTTGCTAATTTTTAAATTTTAATTTAAATCTAATTTAATTTTTATTCTGGCTGGTGTAAGGATGTATCTCAATGTGGTTTTGATTTGAATTTCCCTGATGGCTAATGATGATGAACAATTTTTCATGTGTCTGTTAGCCATTGGTATGTCTTCTTTAGGGGAGTGTCTACTCATGTCTTCTGCCCATTTATTGACTTGATTATTTGTTTTTTGGGTGTTGAATTTGAGAAGTTCTTTATAAATCTTGGGTATCAGCCCTTTGTCTGTGGTGTCATTTGCAAGTATCTTCTCCAATTCTCTGTGTTGCCTCTTCATTTAGTTGACTGGTTCCTTTGCTGTGCAGAAGCTTTTGATCTTGATGAAGTCCCAAAAGTTCATTTTCACTTTTGTTTCCTTTGCTTTTACTCTATGGTCAAATAATCTTTGACAAAGCAGGAAAAAATAGCCAATGGAAAAAAAAAAAACTGTCTCTTCAATGAATGGTGCTGGGAGAATTGGACAGCTATATACAGAAGAATGAAACGCGACCATTCTCTTATAGCATACAAAAAGATAAACTCAAAATGGATGAAAGACCTCAATATGAGACAGGAACCCATCAAAATCCTAGAGGAGAACATAGGCAGTAATCTCTCCGACATTGGCAGAGCAACTTCTTTCAAGACATGTCTCCAAAGGCAAAGGAATTTTAGATCATAAGAGTTCTTTGTGGGAAGCCACGGTAAGGCTCGAGACGAGAACCAAACCGGGCTCTGACTTATGCCTCCTCCAATGTCTCACTGCCTGATTCAAGGCAGAGGATAATGGAGTTGAGTTGCATTTGAGAAAGAGCCTGTGCCATGCGCTGCTTGCTCGCCTACGTGACTTCTCACATGCCCTCTAGATATTTGACCTTCAAAACAACCCAGATGCACTCGTTAATCTTCTAATGGCTCTTGCTGTCCTGTTAGAAGCTATGAGATAATCTTTCAAGTGTGTTTCTAGTGGATGATGTTTACCATCCACCACCTGGCGCTGGTATGTCTGTAGTGAAAAATATTATGAAGCTGGTGTGTGAACCTTTAATCCTGCAGCAACACTTAGATAAGTCACCCTTTCACTGTAAGACTTCTATATACTCTCTTGTTTTTACTAATAAAGCGGAATTTGGTGGAAATCATCCCCTGTGCTCCTCCTGCCCCCATTTCTTTGTCTCTTTGATTTCTTTTCACCAACCTCTTACCCTCGTGTTTCCTGGTCGATTTGTCATGTGGGCCATGACAGTTCTTTTATTTTTTTTTAAGATTTTGTTTACTTACTTGACAGAGAGAGGGAGAGCGATCACAAGTAGGCAGAGAGGCAGGCAGGGAGAGAGGGGGAAGCAGGGTCCCTGCTGAGCAGAGAGCCTGATGCGGGTCCAATCCCAAAACTCTGAGTTCATGACCAGAGCCGAAGGCAGAGGCTCAAGCCACTGAGCCACCCAGGTGCTCCTTAAGAGTTATTTTAGATTCCACTATAATTCTGTCATGGCTAAGATGTGGACCCATCCCACCTCACCTGAGACTCTTGAGGGCTTGTGAGCACATGGCTTGACTTGGGAGGACACCTAGGGAAAGGAGAAGAGAGATGGCAGAGGACCACGAGACAGGAAAAAGAAGGAAATTCCACAGCAAGGGTCCATTCTCCAACTGGCCACCCCTGTGGGCCACTGGGGCCAGGGTCCCACCAAGACCTTCAGGTTTCTTTATGGGATGCACATTAGAGTTGCCGTCATAGAGGTGGAAAGGGGAACATTCATTCTCAAGGATTCAACCCCCACCTCTCAAACCACTGGTCATGAGTTGTGACTCTTGGCACTTCCAAGTCTCACAGGTGAGAGTACCAGGTGAGCTCCCAGAAGGACCCATACCTCAGTGTCTGAGAAGCCCAGATGGAAAGCAAGAGACTGAGACTCTCCATGCAGCAGCCAGACTTGCAAAGCCAGTTGATGCAGCCAGAGTAAGAAATGTTGAAGAAGATGTGATGTGTGTCTCAGGAGTATCTCAATCAGGAATTTCTTGAAGGACTCTTCATTGCATTACTTGGCAAAAGAAATGGATTTCTCTCCCCCACCCCCCACACACGTGAAAACACACTTCCTTGCAATATTCATTTTTATGGAATTCCAGCCCCTTCACATGCTCTCTGCCCATGATATGTAAAGAGATCCCAGAATCTCCCCACCTCCCACACTCAGCTGCATCCCTAGTGCCTTTGCTCAGGATTTAGTGCAACTTTAGTCATTGCACAAAACTGACGTTGTGTTGAAGAGGGAATGAGAAAAGAGGTAATGCAGGCGGCCTTGGGTGGAAGGGAGTGAAAGAGGAAGTCTTAAAACGGTAAGTGAGGCTGAACCATAGGCCAGAAAAATGGCTAACAGGAAAATGATGTGAACAGAGATATTTCAAAGATCAGCAGTTAATGAGAAGACTGCCACAGCTGCTGATTTAGAGGGCAAGTTGGAAAAATGAAGGTAGAACAACAATAATTCCTTCACATAAAAATGTCCAAGCTGTGAATTTAGATGGATACTAAGCTAAAAACAAGGCATAAGCATATCAATGTAATTGCCAACAGGGGCACCAGTGTGCAAACTTCTGATGCTTATGTGTTGTTTACGCCTTTCTGTCTTTCTCTTTCTTTCTCTCTTTCTTTCTTTCTTTCTTTCTTTCTTTCTTTCTTTCTTTCTTTCTTTCTTTCTTTCTTCTTTTTCTTTCTTTCTTCTTTCACCTTTTATTGTATTATGTTAGCCATAAAACACATCATCAGTTTTTGATGCAGTGCTTCAAGATTCATTGTTGATGTACAACAACACCCTGTGCCCCATAAAATACATGAGATTCTCCACCCCCCATGGTTAAAGCTATGTTTTTTTAAAATTCCTTTTCAGCATAACAGAATTCGTTGTTTATGCACCACACCCAGTGCTCCATGCAATACATGTCCTCCATAATACCCACCACCTGGCTCCCCCAACCTCCCATCCCTCACCCCCAAAACACCCTCAGATTGTTTTTCAGAGCCCATAGTCTCTCATGGTTCATCTCCCCTTCCAATTTCCCTCAACTCCCTTCTCTTCTCCATCTCCCCATGTCCTCCATGTTATTTGTTATGCTCCACAAATAAGTGAAACCTTATGACACTTGACTCTCTCTGCTTGATTTATTTCACTCAGCATAATCTCTTCCAGTCCCATCCATGTTGCTACAAAAGTTGGGTATTCATCCTTTCTGATGGAGGCATAATACTCCATAGTGTATATGGACCACATCTTCCTTATCCATTCATCCGTTGAAGGGCATTTTGGTTCTTTCCCCACAGTTTGGCGACTGTGGCCATTGCTACTATAAACATTGGGGGTACTGATGGCCTTTCTTTTCACTACATCTGTATCTTTGGGGTAAATTCCCAGCGGTGCAATTGCAGGGTCATAGGGAAGCTCTATGCTTAATTTCTTAGGGAATCTCCACAGTGTTCTCCAAAGTGGCTGTACCAACTTGCATTCCCACCAACAGTGTAAGAGAGTTCCCCTTCTCTCCAACCCACATTATTTCCTGTCTTGCTAATTTTGGCCATTCTAACTGGTGTAAGGTGGTATCTCTATGTGCTTTTAATTTGAATCTCCCTGATGGTTAGTGATGATGAACATGTTTTCATGTGTCTGATAGCCATTTGTATGTCTTCATTGGAGAATTGTCTGTTTATGTCTTCTGGCCATTTTTTGACATGATTATCTGTTTTGTGTGTGTTGAGTTTGAGAAGTTCTTTATAGATCCCGGATATCAGCCTTTTGTCTGTACTGTCATTTGCAAATATCTTCTCCCATTGTGTGGGTGGCCTCCTTGTTTTGTTGACCGTTTCCTTTGCTGTGCAGAAGCTTTTGATCTTGATGAAGTCCCAAAATTCATTTTCACTTTTGTTTCCTTTGCCTTTGGAGACATATCTTGAAAGAAGTTGCTGTGGCTGATATCGAAGAGGTTACTGCCTATGTTCTCCTCTAGGATTCTGATGGATTCCTGTCTCACGTTGAGGTCTTTTATGCATTTCAAGTTATCTTTGTGTATGGTGTAAGAGATGGCCGAGTTTCATTCTTCTACATATAGCTGTCCAATTTTCCCAGCACCATTTATTGAAGAGACTGTCTTTTTCCCACTGCATATTTTTTCCTGCTTTGTCAAAGATTATTTGACCATAGAGTTGAGGGTCCATATCTTGGCTCTCTACTCTGTTCCACTGGCCTAAGTGTCTGTTTTTATGCCAGGACCATGCTGTCTTGGTGATCACAGCTTTGTCGTAAAGCTTGAAATCAGGTAACATGATGCCCCCAATTTTGTTTTTCTTTTAAAACAGTTCCTTAGCAATTTGGGGTCTCTTCTGATTCCATACAAATTTTAGGATTATTTGCTCCAGCTCTTTGAAAAATACCAGTGGAATTTTGATTGGAATGGCATTAAAAGTATAGATTGTTCTAGGCAGTATAGACATTTTAACAATGTTTATTCTTCCAATCCAAATCATGGAAAGGTCTTCCATCTTTTTGTGTCTTCTTTGATTTCTTTCATGAGTGTTCTGTAGGTCCTCGAGTACAGATCCTTTACCTCTTTGGTTAGGTTTATTCCCAGGTATCTCATGTTTCTTGGTGCTACAATAAATGGAATAGCTTCTCTAAATTCCCTTTCTTTATTTTCATTGTTTCATAGGTTTTGGACCGAAGTGTCTTCATTCTCATTGGTTACCATGAATTGTTTAAGTTCTTCTTTGATCTCCTGGTTTATCCAAGCATTCTTCTTTTTTTTTTTTTTTAGATTTTTATTTATTTATTTGACAGAGAGAGATCACAAGTAGGCAGAAAGGCAGGCAGAGAGAGAGAAAGAGAGGAGAAAGCAGGCTCCCTGCCAAGCAGACACCCCGATGAGGGACTCGATCCCAGGACCCTGAGATCATGACCTGAGCCAAAGGCAGAGGCTTAACCCACTGAGCCACCCAGGTGCCCTGATCCAAGCATTCTTAAGCAAGGTGGTCTTTAGCTTCCAGGTGTTTGAGTTCCTTCCAAACTTTTCCTTGTGATTGAGCTCCAGTTTCAAAGCATTGTGATCTGAGAATAGGCAGAGAATAATCTCAGTCTTTTGGTATCAGTTGAGTCCTGATTTGTGACCCAGTACGTGGTCTATTCCATAAAAGGTTCCATGTACACTTGAGAAGAATGAGTATTCTGTTGTTTTAGGGTGGAATGTTCTGTATATGTCTATGAGATCCATCTGGTCCAATGTGTCATTCAATACTCTTTTTTCTTTATTGATTTTCTGCTTGGACAATCTGTCTATTACTGAGAGAGGCGTGTTAAGATCTCCTACTATTAATGTCTTCATATCAATATGACTCTTTATCTTTATTAATAGTTTTCTTATGTGATGGGCTGTTCCCATATTGGGGGCATAAATATTTACAATTGTTAGATCTTCTTGGTGGATAGTCCCTTTAAGAATTATGTCATGTCCTTCTTTATCTCTGACTACAGTTTTGGTTTAAAATCTAATTTATCTGATATGACAATTGCTACCACGGCCTTCTTTTGAGTCCCACTGGCATGAAAAATGCTTTTCCATCCCTTCACTTTCAGTCTGGGTGTATCCTTAGGTTCGAAGTATGTCTCTTATAGACAACATATGGATGGGTTCTGTTGTTTTATACAGTCTGCAACCCTGTGTCATTTTATGGGCGCCTCTAAGCCATTCACATTGAGAGTGATTATTGATAGATATGTTTTTATTGACATCATGTTACCTTTGAAGTCTTTCTTTCTGTATTGTCTCCATATATTTCTGTTCAATGCTATTTTTAGGATTTTCCTCTTTTATAGAACCCCCCCTTAATATTTCCTGCAGTGTCGGCTTGGTGGTCAAATACTCTTTTAAGCCTTGCCGGTCTTGGAAACTCTTTATCTCTCCATCCATTTTGAATGTCAGCCTTGCTAGATAAAGTATTCTTGGCTGCATGTTCTTCTCATTTAGTGTCCTTAATACGTTTTCCAGCCCTTTCTGGGTTGCCAGATTTCTGTGGTCAGCTCTGATGTTATTCTGATGGGCTTTCCTCTGTATGTAAGGAGCTTCTTTGTCCTAGCTTCTTTCAAAAGATCCTGTCTACAATTATGATTCCTCATTCTTACTATCAGGTGCCTTGAGGTCTTTCTACATTCTATAATCTTCGGGGTGACTGTTCTACCTCTAGTACATGAATGCTGTTTCTACTCGTGAGGTTGGGAAATTTTTCATGGAGACTATTTTCCACTGTATCTTCTAGTCTTCTTTCTTTCTCATCCCCCTCAGGGATTCCAATAATTCTGATGTTGGAACATTTCATGGCATCATGTATTTCTCTAATTCTGTTTTCGTGGCATCTAAGCTGTTCGTTCCAGGCTTCCTCCTGATCCTTTCTCTCTATCTGTTTGTCCTCTAGATCACTAATTCTATCTTCTGTCTCAGTTACCCTAGCTTTTACAGAATTTAGATTATATTGGAACTCATTGAGAACATTGTGAACATCATCCCTAGTGGCTTTCCATTCTGCCCTAATCAATTCCATTTTGTTGTCTATGGCTTTCTCCAACCTAGCTATTACCTGGATAATTGTTAGCCTGAATTCCTTTTCCGACATATTGTCTATGTCGATAGCCATTAGCTCTGTTGCAGAAGACCCAGCCTCTGAATTTTCTTCTGTTGGGCATTCCTCCTCCTAGTCATTTTGGTGAGAGATGGCTGAATGGCTACAGCTGGATGTATCCACCATGGTGCAGTCAAGGTGCACCCTGGAACACTTCTGAGCAATCAAGAGTCCCCACCCAAATGAAAGAAAGAAAGAGAGAAAAAAGAAAAAAAAAAGAGAGAGAGAGACAGGCAGGAAAGAAAAGAAAGATAAAATAAAAGAGAAGGCCCAGCCCAAAAGGGCCCAAGGTAAGATTTATGAAATACTTCATAAAAAAAAAAAAACAAAAAAAAAAAACAAAAACAGACAAACAAAAAGACTGATAAAAGTACATGACAAGAGAATATATATGTAAAAGAAAAACAAAAATGAGCCTCGTCAAAAAGAACCCCAAGTATAAGATTTATACACTACCAGGACAAACACAAATACACAGAAACACTGGCAGAAAGAAAAGATGGGAGAGTGGTTATAAATTCTCAGTGTGGGCAAGGAAGGTTATTTTGATTCTTCCTGGGTGTATCTTGATATCTTTGTTAAAGGACTCAACTTTCCTAAGATAAAGGGGGATTAAAAAATGGTTTACCTATAGGGGTAGCATTGATTGGGGAAAAGGGATTACACTTCAGGATTACCCTGAAGCTTAACTCTATATGAATATTAAAAAATAAAAACAAAAAAAGAATAAACTAAACTAAAGTAAAATTTAAAAAAAATTTAAAAATAGAAAAGCAAAAAAAAAAAAACAACAACAAAAACACAGGTACATTTATCAAAAAGTTCAGGTTAAAAGGTTATGATGGAATTTGATGTATAAGACATCTTACTGTGATAGTAAATAGGTTAAAATATTATCTATAAAAAAAAAGAACCAGAATAAAAAAATTTAAAAATAGAAAAGCAAAAAAAAAAAAAAAAAACAACAACAAAAATACAGGTACATTTATCAAAAAGTTCAGGTTAAAAGGTTATGATGGAATTTGATGTATAAGACATCTTACTGTGATAGTAAATAGGTTAAAATATTATCTATAAAAAAAGAACCAGAATAGTGAGAACGAATCAAAAATAAAAATTGTATCTACAAAGTACTGGTGGTTGTTCTCTTGTCTTTTTTTTTTTTTTTTTTTTTTTTTTTTTTTTTGGTTGGCTTTCTTGGGGAGGGGCCTGCCACGTGGGTTTTTTGGGCAGTGTTCCCTGAGTTAAGTCCTCCTGCCCCCATCCAGGGGGTGGGCTCTCAGGAAACCGGTTTTTCAGGCTTTTGTTCTCTGGAGGTTTGTTTGTTTGTTTGTTTTCTCTCGCCTTGACAGCTTTTGATGGTTTTGGGAGGTTTACAGGAAAGCAAACTGCACCCAGACCTCCATCTCAGAGAGAAGCCTCAGTCTGTTCCCCTCTGGGTACTCCAGAGCACATAAATTCCCCCTTGGCCACTGGCAGAGCATGTTCCGAGTTGCGGTCCCTAGGGAAACAGGAACTTCTTCTTGTACCCAACACCATGACAGAGGCGGCTGCTCCAGACCACCAGAGAGGTCCCAAGCAGTGTTAGCACATTGAGATTTTCCTGCTGGCCCAGGCTGGGAGTGCTCAGACTTCCCGGGTCCAAGAGCGCCAGGCTGCTGCCTGTGCACACCTCTCTCCGGGGAGGGCGTGGGGTCACATGGCCTGTATGCATGGAGAGTGCAAAAGGCTGTGGTTCTGCCAGCTGGAGACTACAGGCACCTCTCTCAGGGGGAGGTGTGGGATGTGACTCAGACTCTGATAGCACAGTGCAGCTTGTGCCTGGAGAGTGCGAAAGGCTGTGGTTCTGCTGGCTGGCAAAGCTCCCAGCCCCTCAGGAGAGCTGCCACCCACGTGCTCTCTGGCATGCTCAGGGCTCAGGGACCAGTTCCCCTCTGTGTGGTCTCTCCATATGGCTAGATTAGGTATCTCTCAGGGGGACAGTCTCCAAATAGTCAAACTTCTTCCACAGTGACTGTCTTCTTCCAGTGTGCAAAAAAGAAAGCTGCCAGGCCCTTCTAAGGCTTAGCATGGAAACTGGTACCCTGTCAGTTCCTCTATGGTTAATGGGTTAAAGAAGATCACAGAATCAGCTTAGATTCAAAAGGAAAGGAAAAATGCAAGGGTATATGAACACTGGGAGTATGGTTCATTGGGAACAACCATCATCAAAGATAATTCCAGGCTCCTTCAAGTTTTTACTAAAAGTTAAACTTCCACTGACCTTTCTAGCCAGCAAATAATGTGGTGAAGTTGAGCATTGGCCTAGGAGTCAAGACACTGGAACTTCTTACCTAGCTGGTCTATTCATTAACTTTAGAGATTTGGAGAAGTGACCAGATTCTAAAGTTTGTCTGGATGAACTTTCAAGTAGCCTCTGGTTTGAGTCTAAAGTCTTGGTAGGTTTCAGTTCCCAGGCAAGTCTTTACATTCTCCTTCTTGAGTCTATCCCACTTTTTTTGAGCTGGTCTATCTTGATCTCCAGCTGCCAAGAGGCCAACCAAGTTATTTATTTAATTCCTGAGCTCTGCTGATCTAAGTCCCTCTGATTTGTCCTTTTGACCTGCTTTTTGCGAGCTGGATAGCCTAGGGCAGCCACACAACTTCTCTTAGTCTAGGTGAAATGGGGATAAGAACCCCAGATTGATGGGCTGTGGTGAGGACTAAATGGAAGAAGATGCACAAAATTGCTTTGCAAAACGGTACTGGGATGAGATGGCATTGTCCAGTCACCCTAATGCCTCCAGCACTAGCATGTCAGATTCAGGTTGGTCTTTCCATCTCCAGTGCTGTTGACAACCACTTACTAACTGACGTTGATTCTTATTTTTCCATTTTATTCTGAGGGAATACATCTGTCAGTCCCATTTTACTCTCAAGACATTCTAAGACTCCAGAATTTCCTTGCTGGTAACCTTTGACAATCCAGTGGAATTATTTAGCCTGCACCTACAGTAGGCAATCTCACAACCAGGGCTGAGGTGGAGTGGGGCAGAATTATACAAACGCAAAGGAAAGGAGGGGCTTTTCTTAATGCTTTCTGAAAGTTAAAAATAAAAACAGCTTCAACATTATTTTGTAAGGTGTCATCTTCAGATAGTTTACCCAACCAGACAGCAAATCAGGAACAAGGATTTTGTCCTTTTTTTTTAATTTCTACCTATTCAGTGACTAGAATAAGTGCCCAGCAAGAGAAACTCAGTTAATGCTTTTTGAATCAATGAATGAGTGAGAAGAACCTTGAATTGTGAAGAGGCTCAGTAAAAAGGCTTATTATTTGATTTAAAAATGAACATGTAAGTGCTGGAGAAAAACCTCAATTGGCATCTTTTGGATAGGTTATTTAAACCAAACCTTTTACACTGTGGGGTGTTACTTTGTTGTTTTATGATTGTTATAGCAGAATTATTAATTTGATTTATTGTAACCTGATTTATAATAATCTGAATTGTGACTTTAACTTTTGAAAAGGACCCATAAACAACTCTTCATGGGTTTGGTCTCACAGAAATCAGAGGAAGCAAAATATGCCCAAAACAACCTGCTGAGTCACATGTTATGTCTTTTCCCTTAGCTAACATTCCTAATCCAGTATCCCTGACAATTCAGAAAGGAGCAATATCTAACCTGGTGTGATGGCAGCATCCGTGAATATGCCCCCTGTTACTGAAGAGTACATGTCACCAATGTGTGAAATAAATGGTTCTTGGATATTGCTTTGACCTATTCTGATGGCGTTCAAATTCAATTAGGTAAAACCATGAGAAACTCAGCTGTGTCAATCCCTCCTAGGTGACACATGGAGAAATCAAGTGTGTACAATCTTAGCAAGAAGAAATTGCCATGTTTGTATTTTCTGGAAGTGGAGGAGTAGAGAAAAAGAAAATAGTAGTCAATGAACAACATTTTTGTACCAAGCATTGTGTTCAATCCTTTCTCTACTCATTTACTCCTTAGAATGAATAGCCTAATGTGAGTTTCTCTCCATTTGATAGATGAAGAAAACTGAGGCTTGGAGAATTGAGTCACCCACTTAAGATTACACAGCTAGTAAGGGGGAAGGACTGGGATTCAGACCCTCTGCTTTTGCCCTCATCCAGAGTCTCTTCCAGCTTTGGCATCATCACATTTTACTATCACTTGGCCCTCTGTTTGTATAAGGTTACAAGAACATACACATATTTCTGCAACCTCTACATTACACTAAGTACAACCACAACCACAAATCTGAGAGGAAACCACACAAACCAGACTGCTTCTGGTGACTTTTACACAGTCCATTGCATTTTCTTCCTTGCCCTGCCTGTGGTGTGTTGAGATCTTTTCCCCAGTTCAGATGCCACCTCCTCCAGTGAGCCTTCTCTGATCCTCCCCTCATCTATACTGCCCAGTCCTTCCTGGTATCTCCCATAATGTCCTGCCTGTATCACTATTGTTAATTATTATTATCTACTTAGGTATCCATCCCCTGCATTAGACTGTGAGCTCTCTGAGCTCAGGCCTATGTCTGACTTCTCAGCTAGACGGTGACTTTTCTGAGGATCAAGACTGTGTCCTCATTCTATTTGTAACTTCAGTTCTGGGCGTAAACTAGCACAGAGTAGGGACTCAGTGAAGTCTACTGATTGGATCAAAACCATTACTCAGAAGAACTTTGAGACGTGATGAAAGTGTGTCTCATGGAGGGGACATCAATTTAGAGAAAAGAAGGAACATGAAGACATAGAAAGAAGGATAATATAAAGGGAAGTACCTAGTAATGTTCTCTGTGGTATTTGAATTATTCAATTTTGGTTAAACAGAAAAAATAGGATTCAATTCTTTCCAGTTATTCACTAAGATGATTTTAATAATTGCCTAATTGATACATATCCTATGTTTAAGTAATATCAGGAGTTTCCCAGTTAACATCTGGAAAAAAAATCTATCAGCTCTAAGTCTTCCTTAAAGATTAACTGAAAGCAGTAAATGATGTCTTCAAATCATCTTAATAAAATGCAAGATCTTAATTACAGATCAACCCAATGGGTGGTTCATTTTCATATTCAGGGCATATGTTAATTTATGTCAAGTGATTCCTAAATGATGATTCACCTTGTTATTTTCTTTGTTATTGTTTACTCCTTATTGTTATTTTAGCTACTCAGCATTCAACTTCCCTTCCTCCAATAATACACTCCATTTTTTTAGGGGTGGGGTATTTCTTATCCTGTATAGGTGTCTTGGTGGAGGAGGTCCTATGTACAAAGAGAACACCTCAGATTTTCTGACCCAGAGCAGACATGTAGGTGGACACATGAGCTAGGCAGCCATCTAAGACTTAGCCAACTGGATATTCTTGAGACTTTGAACTTGATGTGTAGGACGGTGTAAGTTCTTTCATTGTCATGGAAGTCTTGGTATGCTGACCCATGTGTTCTGCTCTATGAATTTTCTAGGCCTCCCAGTGATGCCTTAGATCTAATTTTCTCATTGTTTTCCAGGACTGCATCTCCAACCTTCCATTGATTTTGGGAACCTGGCATTCTCTGGATGAGTCATCTTTACCTAAATAGCCAGTCAATTTCTTTTGCTTAAAACTGAGAATTTTGTCTGAAATACCAGGTAAAATCAGTCTCCATTTAGGACATCCATTTACATGTAGATTAGTAAAAGAATTTGCATTCTCATGTCATGATTAGTAAGAATTAGTGCTCACTAAGAATTATTTTGAGATTCATTTTTCTAGAAAATTACAAGATATAGAAGTAAAACTGTGTGATGGACTTCTCCGTTTAAATGAATAGCTTATGTGGACATCATATAATCTACATTTTTTATAATTTTAATTTTTTAATTAATGTATAATGTATTTTTAGCCGCAGGGGTACAGGTCTGTGAATCGCCAGGTGTACACACTTCACAGCACTCACCATATCACATACCTTCGCCAATGTCCATAACCCAACGACCTTCTCTCCAACCCCCCACCCCTGAGCAACGCTCAGTTTGTTTTGTGATATTAAGAGTCTCTTGGGGCACCTGGGTGACTCAGTCATAGATTAAGGGTCTCTTATGATTTGTCTCCCTCCTGATCCCATCTTCTTTCATTTATTCTTTTCCTGCCCCCCAAACTTCCTCATATCGGGGGATCATATCATAATTGTCTTTCTCTGATTGACTTATTTCACTAAGCATAATACTCTCTAGTTCCATCCATGTAGTCACAAAAGGCAAGATTGCATTTTTGATGGCTGCATAGTATTCCATTGTATATACGTGTGTGTGTGTGTGTGTGTGTGTGTGTATACACCACATCTTCTTTATCCATTCATCTGTTGATGGACGTCTAGGTTCTTTCCATAGTTTGGCTACTGTGGACATTGCTGCTATAAGGGTGCACGTGCCCCTTTGGATCACTACATTCGTATATTTAGGATAAATACCCAATAGTGCCATTGCTGGGGCACAGAGTAGCTCTATTTTCAACTTTTTGCGCAAACTCCATGATGTTTTCCAGAGTGGTTGCACCAGTTTGCATTACCACCAACAGTGTAGGAGGGTTTCCCTTTCTCCGCATCCTCACCAGCGTCTGTCATTTCCTGACTTGTTAATTTTAGCCATTCTGAATGGTCTGAGGATGTATCTCATGATGCCGTGTGATGTGGAGCACTTTTTCATTTGTTTGTTACCCATCTGGATGTCTTCTTTGCAGAAATGTCTATTCATGTCCTCTGCCCATTTCTTGATTTGATTATTTGTTCTTCAGGTGTTGAGTTTGCATTGCCCTTTTTAGATTTTGGATACTAGCCCTTCGTCTGATATGTCGTTCGCAAATATTTTCTCCCATTCTGTCAGTTGTCTTTTGGTTTTGTCAACTGTTTCCTTTGCTGTGCAAAAGCTTTTGATCTTGATGAAGTCGTAATAGTTCCTTTTTGTCCTTGCTTCCCTTGCCTTTGGCAATGTTCCTAGGAAGACGTTGCTGTGCCTGAGGTTGAAGAGGTTGCTGCCTGTATTCTCCTCAAAGAATTTGATGGATTCCTTTCTCACATTGAGGTCCTTCATCCATTTTGAGTCTATTTTCGTGTGTGGTGTAAGGAAATGGTCCAATTTCATTTTTCTGCATGGGGCTGTCCAATTTTCCCAACAGCAGCTGTTGAAGAGGCTGTCTTTTATCCATTGGATGTTCTTTCCTGCTTTGTTGAAGATTAGTTGACCATAGAGTTGAGGGTCTATTTCTGGGCTCTCTATACTGTTCCACTGATCTATGTGTCTGTTTTTGTGCCAGTACCTTACTGTCTTGGTGATGACAGCTTCATAATAGAGCTTGAAGTCTGGAATTGTGATGCCACCAAATTTGCCTTTTTTCCCCCATATTCCTCGGGCTATTCGAGGTCTTTTCTGGTTCCATATAAATTTTAGGATTATTTGTTCCATTTCTTTGAACAAAATGATTGGGATTTTGATAGGGGTTGCATTAAATGTGTAGATTGCTTTACGTAACATAGACATTTTCACAATATTTGTTTTTCCAATCCATGAGCATGGGACCTTTTTCCATTTCTTTGTCTCAGTTTCTTTCATGAGTACTTTATAGTTTTCTGAGTATAGATTCTTTGCCTCTTTTGTTAGGTTTATTCCTAGGTATCTTATGGTTTTGGGTGCAACTGTAAACATGATTGACTCCTAAATTTCACTTTCTACTGCCCTGTTGTTGGTGTAAAGGCATGCAACTGATTTCTGCGCATTGATTTTATATCCTGACACGTAACTGAATTCTTGCACAAGGTCTAGCAGATTTGGAGTGGAGCCTTTTGGGTTTTCCACATATAGTATCATATCATCTGTGAAGAGTGATAGTCAACTGCTTCTTTGCAATTTGGATGCCTTCAATTTCTTTTTATTGCCTGATTGCTAAGGCTAGGACTTCTAGTACTATGTTGAATAGCAGTGGTGATAATGGACATCCCTGAAATGTTCCTGACCTTAGCAGAAAAGCTCTCAGGTTTTCTCCATTGAGAATGATATTCACGGTATATTTTTCATAGATGGCTTTGATGATATTGAAGTACGTGCCCTCTATCCCTACACTCTGAAGAATTTTGATCAGTAAATGATGCTGTACTTTGTCAAATGTTTTTTTCAGCATCTACTGAGAGTAACATATGGTTCTTGTTCTTTCTTTTAGTAATGTACTGTATCACATTTATTGATTTGCAGATGTCAAACCAACCTTGCAGCCCAGGAATAAATCCCACTAGGTCATGGTGAATAATCCTTTTAATATACTGTTGGATCCTATTGGCTAGTATTTTGGTGAGAATTTTTGCATCTGTGTTCATCAAGGATATTGGTTTGTAATTCTCTTTTTTAAAATATTTTATTTGTTTATTTGACAAAGATCACAAGTAGGCAGAGAGGCAGGCAGAGAGAGAGGGGGAAACAGGCTCCCTGCTGAGCAGAGAGCCTGATGTGGGGCTCGATCCCAGGACCCCGAGATCATGATCTGAGCCGAAGGCAGAGGCTTTAACCCACTGAGCCACCCAGGTGTCCCTGTAATTCTCTTTTTTGATGGGATCTTTGTCTGGTTTGGGGATCAAGGTAATGCTGGCCTCATAAAATGAGTTTGGAAGTTTTCATTCCATTTCTATTTTTTGGAACAGTTTTAGGAGAATAGGAATTAATTCTTCTTTAAATGTTTGGTAGAATTACGCTGGGAAGCCATCTAGCCTTGGGCTCTTGTTTGTTGGGAGATTTTTGATGACTGCTTCAATCTCCTTACTGGTTATGGGTCAATTCAGGTTTTCTATTTCTTCCTGGTTCAGTTGTGGTAGTTGATATGTCTCTAGGAATGCATCGATTTCTTCCAGATTATCAAATTTGCTGGCGTATATTTGCTCATAATATATTCTTATAATTGTTTGTATTTCTTTGGTGTTGGTTGTGATCTCTCCTCTTTCATTCATGATTTAATTTATTTGGGTTCTTTCTCTTTTGTTTCTGATAAGTCTGGCCAGAGGTTTATCAATCTTATTAATTCTTTTTTAAAAGCTTTTATTTATTTACTTGACAGACAGAGATCACAAATAGCCAGAGAGGCAGGCAGAGAGAGAGGAAGGGAAGCAGGCTCCCTGCTGAGCAGAAAGCCTGGTGTGGGTCTCGATCCCAGGACCCTGGGATCATGACCTGAACTGAAGGCAGAGGCTTTAACCCACTGAGCCACCCAGGTGTCCCAACTTTATTAATTCTTTCAAGGAACCAACTCCTAGTTTCATTGTTTTATTCTATTGTTTTGTTGTTTGTTTGTTTCTATTTCATTGACTTATGCTCTGATATTTATTATTTCTCTTCTTCTGTTGGGGTTAGGCTTTCTTTGTTGTCCTTTCTCCATCTTCTTTAGATGTAGGGTTAGGTTGTGTATTTGAGACCTTTCCTGTTTCTTGAAAAAGGCTTGTATTGCTATATATTTTCCTCTCAGGACTGCCTTTGCTGAGTCCCACAGATTTTGAAGTGTTGTGTTTTCATTATCATTTGTTTCCATGGATCTTTTCAATTCTTTAATTTTATGGTTGACCCATTCATTCTTTTTTTTTTCCATTTTATTTATTTTTTCAGCGTAACAGTATTCATTCTTTTTGCACAACACCCAGTGCTCCATGCAAAACGTGCCCTCCCCATTACCCACCACCTGTTCCCCCAACCTCCCACCCCTGACCCTTCAAAACCCTCAGGTTGCCCCAACCTCCCACCCCTGACCCTTCAAAACCCTCAGGTTGTTTTTCAGAGTCCATAGTCTCTTATGGTTCACCTCCCCTTCCAATTTTTTTTTTTTTTAATAAACATATAATGTATTTTTATCCCCAGGGGTACAGGTCTGTGAATCGCCAGGTTTACACACTTCACAGCACTCACGATAGCACTTACCCTCCCCAATGTCCATAGCCCCCTCCCCCTCTCCCAATCCCACCTCCCCCCAGGAACCCCCAGTTTCTTTTGTGAGATTAAGAGTCATTTATGGTTTGTCTCCCTCCCAATCCCATCTTGTTTCATTTATTCTTCTCCTATCCCCCTAACCCCCCATGTTGCTTCTCCATGTCCTCATATCAGGGAGATCATATGATAGTTGTCTTTCTCTGATTGACTTATTTCACTAAGCACGATACGCTCTAGTTCCATCCACGTCGTCGCAAATGGCAAGATTTCATTTCTCTTGATGGCTGCATAGTATTCCATTGTGTATATATACCACATCTTCTTTATCCATTCATCTGTTGATGGACATCTAGGTTCTTTCTATAGTTTGGCTATTGTAGACATTGCTGCTATAAACATTCGGGTACACGTGCCCCTTCGGATCACTATGTTTGTATCTTTAGGGTAAATACCCAGTAGTGCAATTGCTGGGTCATAGGGTAGTTCGATTTTCAACATTTTGAGGAACCTCCATGCTGTTTTCCAGAGTGGTTGCACCAGCTTGCATTCCCACCAACAGTGGAGGAGGGGTCCCCTTTCTCCACATCCTCGCCAGCATCTGTCATTTCCTAACTTGTTAATTTTAGCCATTCTGACTGGTGTGAGGTGATATCTCATTGTGGTTTTGATTTGTATTTCCCTGATGCCGAGTGACGTGGAGCACTTTTTCATGTGTCTGTTGGCCATCTGGATGTCTTCTTTGCAGAAATGTCTGTTCATGTCCTCTGCCCATTTCTTGATTGGATTGTTTGTTCTTTGGGTGTTGAGTTTGCTAAGTTCCTTATAGATTTTGGATACTAGCCCTTTATCTGATATGTCGTTTGCAAATATCTTCTCCCATTCTGTCAGTTGTCTTTTGGTTTTGTTAACTGTTTCCTTTGCTGTGCAAAAGCTTTTGATCTTGATGAAATCCCAATAGTTCATTTTTGCCCTTGCTTCCCTTGCCTTTGCCGTTGTTCCTAGGAAGATGTTGCTATGGCTGAGGTCGAAGAGGTTGCTGCCTGCATTCTCCTCAAGGATTTGGATGGATTCCTTTCTCACATTGAGGTCCTTCATCCATTTGGAGTCTATTTTCGTGTGTGGTGTAAGGAAGTGGTCCAATTTCATTTTTCTGCATGTGGCTGTCCAATTTTCCCAGCACCATTTATTGAAGAGGCTGTCTTTTTTCCATTGGACATTCTTTCCTGCTTTGTCGAAGATTAGTTGACCATAGAGTTGAGGGTCGATTTCTGGGCTCTCTATTCTGTTCCACTGATCTATGTGTCTGTTTTTGTGCCAGTACCATGCTGTCTTGATGATGACAGCTTTGTAATAGAGCTTGAAGTCCGGAATTGTGATGCCACCAACTTTGGCTTTGTTCTTCAATATTCCTTTGGCTATTCGAGGTCTTTTCTGGTTCCATATAAATTTGAGGATTATTTGTTCCATTTCTTTGAAAAAAATGGATGGTATTTTGATAGGGATTGCATTAAATGTGTAGATTGCTTTAGGTAGCATAGACATTTTCACAATATTTATTCTTCCAATCCAGGAGCATGGAACATTTTTCCATTTTTTTGTGTCTTCCTCAATTTCTTTCATGAGTACTTTATAATTTTCTGTGTATAGATTCTTAGTCTCTTTGGTTAGGTTTATTCCTAGGTATCTTATAGTTTTGGGTACAATTGTGAATGGGATTGACTCCTTAATTTCTCTTTCTTCAGTCTTGTTGTTGGTGTACAGAAATGCAACTGATTTCTGTGCATTGATTTTATATCCTGACACTTTACTGAATTCCTGGACAAGTTCTAGCAGTTTTGGAGTGGAGTCTTTTGGGTTTTCCACATATAGTATCATATCATCTGTGAAGAGTGATAGTTTGACTTCTTCTTTACCAATTTGGATGCCTTTAATTTCTTTTTGTTGTCTGATTGCTGAGGCTAGGACTTCTAGTACTATGTTGAATAGCAGTGGTGATAATGGACATCCCTGCCGTGTTCCTGACCTTAACGGAAAAGCTTTCAGTTTTTCTCCATTGAGAATGATATTTGCAGTGGGTTTTTCATAGATGGCTTTGATAATATTGAGGTATGTGCCCTCTATCCCTACACTTTGAAGAGTTTTGATCAGGAAGGGATGCTGTACTTTGTCAAATGCTTTTTCAGCATCTATTGAGAGTATCATATGGTTCTTGTTCTTTCTTTTATTAATGTGTTCTATCACATTGATTGATTTGCGGATGTTGAACCAACCCTGCAGCCCTGGAATAAATCCCACTTGATCGTGGTGAATAATCCTTTTAATGTACTGTTGAATCCTATTGGCTAGTATTTTGGCGAGAATTTTTGCGTCTGTGTTCATCAAGGATATTGGTCTGTAGTTCTCTTTTTTGGTGGGATCCTTGTCTGGTTTTGGGATCAAGGTGATGCTGGCCTCATAAAATGAGTTTGGAAGTTTTTCTTCCGTTTCTATTTTTTGGAACAGTTTCAGGAGAATAGGAATGAGTTCTTCTTTAAATGTTTGGTAGAATTCCCCTGGGAAGCCGTCTGGCCCTGGGCTTTTGTTTGTTTGGAGATTTTTGATGACTGTTTCAATCTCCTTACTGGTTATGGGCCTGTTCAGGTTTTCTATTTCTTCCTGGTTCAGTTGTAGTAGTTTATATGTCTCTAGGAATGCATCCATTTCTTCCAGATTGTCCAATTTGTTGGCGTAGAGTTACTCATAGTATGTTCTTATAATTGTCTGTATTTCTTTGGTGTTAGTTGTGATCTCTCCTCTTTCATTCATGATTTTATTGATTTGGGTCCTTTCTCTTTTCTTTTTGATGAGTCTGGCCAGGGGTTTATCAATCTTATTATTCTTTCAAAGAACCATCTCCTAGTTTCATTGATTTTTTCTATTGTTTTTTTGGTTTCTATTTCATTGATTTCTGCTCTGATCTTTATGATTTCTCTTCTCCTGCTGGGTTTAGGGTTTCTTTCTTGTTCTTTCTCCAGCTCCTTTACGCGTAGGGTTAGGTTGTGTACTTGGGACCTTTCTTGTTTCTTGAGAAAGGCTTGTACCGCTATATATTTTCCTCTCAGGACTGCCTTTGCTGTGTCCCACAGATTTTGAACTGTTGTGTTTTCATTATCATTTGTTTCCATGAATTTTTTCAATTCTTCTTTAATTTCCTGGTTAACCCATTCATTCTTTAGAAGGATGCTGTTTAGTCTCCATGTATTTGGGTTCTTTCCAGCTTTCCTCTTGTGATTGAGTTCTAGCTTCAGAGCATTGTGGTCTGAAAATATGCAGGGAATGATCCTAATCTTTTGATACCAGTTGAGACCTGATTTGTGACCCAGGATGTGATCTATTCTGGAGAAGGTTCCATGTGCACTAGAGAAGAATGTGTATTCTGTTGCTTTGGGATGAAATGTTCTGAATAGATCTGTGATGTCCATCTGGTCCAGTGTGTCATTTAAGGCCTTTATTTCCTTGTTGATCTTTTGCTTGGATGATCTGTCCATTTCAGTGAGGGGAGTGTTAAAGTCCCCTACTATTATTGTATTATTATTGATGTGTTTCTTTGATTTTGTTATTAATTGGTTGATATAGTTGGCTGCTCCCACGTTAGGGGCATAGATATTTAAAATTGTTAGATCTTCTTGTTGGACAGACCCTTTGAGGAGGATACAGTGTCCTTCCTCATCTCTTATTATAGTCTTTGGCTTAAAATCTAATTGATCTGATATAAGGATTTCCACCCCAGCTTTCTTCTGATGCCCATTAGCATGGCAAATTGTTTTCCACCCCCTCACTTTCAATCTGGAGGTGTCTTCGCGTCTAAAATGAGTTTCTTGTAGGCAACATACTGATGGGTTTTGTTTTTTTATCCATTCTGATACCCTGTGTCTTTTGATTGGGGCATTTAGCCCATTAACATTCAGGGTAACTATTGAGAGATATGAATTTAGTGCCATTAGTAGCCTGTAAGGTGACTGTTACTGTATATTGTCTCTGTACCTTTCTGATCTACTACTTTTAGGCTCTCTCTTTGCTTAGAGGACCCCTTTCAATATTTCCTGGAGACCTGGTTTGGTGTTTGCAAATTCTTTCAGTTTTTGTTTGTCCTGGAAGCTTTTGATCTCTCCTTCTATTTTCAATGATAGCCTAGCTGGATAGAGTATTCTTGGCTGCATGTTTTTCTCGTTGAGTGCTCTGAATATATCATGCCAGCTCTTCCTGGCCTGCCAGGTCTCTGTGGATAAGTCTGCCGCCAATCTAATATTTTTACCATTGTATGTTACAGACTTCTTTTCTCGGGCTGCTTTCAGGATTTTCTCTTTGTCACTAAGACTTGTAAATTTTACTATTAGGTGACGGGGTGTGGACCTATTCTTGTTGACTTTGAGGGGGGTTCTCTGCATCTCCTGGATTTTGATGCTTGTTCCCTTTGCCATATTAGGGAAATTCTCTCCAATGATTCTCTCCAATAGACCTTCTGCTCCCCTCTCTGTTTCTTCTTCTTCTGGAATCCCAATTATTCTAATGTTGTTTCGTCTTATGGTGTCACTTATCTCTCGAATTCTCCCCTCATGGTCCAGTAGCTGTTTGTCCCTCTTTTGCTCGGCTTCCTTATTCTCTGTCATTTGGTCTTCTATATCACTAATTCTTTCTTCTGCCTCATTGATCCTAGCAGTGAGAGCCTCCATTTTTGATTGCACCTCATTAATAGCTTTTTTGATTTCAACTTGGTTAGATTTTAGTTCTTTAATTTCTCCAGAAAGGACTTTAATCTCTCCAGAGAGGGTTTCTCTAATATCTTCCATGCCTTTTTCGAGCCCGGCTAGAATGTTCAGAATCGTCATTCTGAACTCTTGATCTGACATATTACCCATGTCTGTGTTGATTAGGTCCCTAGCCTTCGGTACTGTGTCTTGTTCTTTTGTTTGTGGTGATTTTTTCCACCTTGTCATTTTGCACCCTGGACAAGATTCTTAACCTCTCTGGATCTCATCCGTAAAATGAGGAGAATATTACCTAAACCATTTGGTGGATTATCTGAGTTAATTCACGTAAAAGTATTTCTGGCAGTGTTGGGCACATGGAAAGTGCTGATTAAATGCTAATTATTATGATTACAAATAAAGAAGTCTGTTACCAAAACGAATCAAGATGAACAAGAATCTCTTCAAGTTCTCAGTGTACTTATCATCTAGGAGGAGAGATCTAGCAGATACAAAGCCAAAGGCCATAAATGCCAAATGCAAAGTTCAAAATGCCATGGGAATTCTGAGGAAATATCATCTCAGGTGAGGGGGATTAAGAAAGTGTATGTGGACAATGGAATACTACACAGCCATCAAAAGAAATGAAATCTTGCCATTTGCGACGACGTGGATGGAACTAGAGCGTATCATGCTTAGTGAAATAAGTCAATCGGAGAAAGACAACTATCATATGATCTCCCTGATATGAGGACATGGAGAAGCAACATGGGGCGGGTAGGGGGATAGGAGAAGAATAAATGAAACAAGATGGGATTGGGAGGGAGACAAACCATAAATGACTCTTAATCTCACAAAACAAACTGGGGGTTCCTGGGGGGAGGTGGGATTGGGAGAGGGGGAGAGGGCTATGGACATTGGGGAGGGGAGGCGAACCATAAGAGACTATGGACTCTGAAAAACAACCTGAGGGTTTTGAAGGGTCAAGGGTGGGAGGTTGGGGGAACAGGTGGTGGGTAATGGGGAGGGCACGTTTTGCATGGAGCACTGGGTATTGTGCAAAAAGAATGAATACTGTTACACTGAAAAAATAAATAAAATGGAAAAAAAAAAAGAAAATGTATGTGGAAAATGTAGTGTCCTCATGCTGTCTCCTGAAAGGGTTTTCGATGGTAGGATGGACAACACCTCTGGGGAAAGGGATGGTGTGTCAGTTTGGGCTCCTTGAGAAGGAGACACCAAGACAGCATTACATGTGTAGGAGATTTATTGGGGGAAATGGCTGTGAAGGGGAAAGTGGAGAGACCTGAGAAGGCAGGCAGAGGCTGAACCCCAATGCAGGTCTGACCCCCTGTGAAGGGGACATGGAAGGAAGAAGGACTGGAAGGAAGGATCTCAGACTCCCAACTCAGTCCTAAGAGTGTCCTGACCAACACATGGGGAGTCCTCAAGCCAGAGTCACCCTTCAGGGGCATCTGGATCTTGCATGAGTGGACCACAGTAGTATCCCCACTTGCTCAGTAACTGCAAGTAGCCCAAGAGAAGCTCAGCTTTGGCTAAGAAGTGGTGGAGAATCCAGAGGGCAGCAGCTGGAGCCATCAGTCAGTCATGATCCCCACAGCAGAGGCCTGAGTGACACATGCTCATGGTCCCACAGTGGGGCACAGCAGTGTCACTAGTACCTATGTGTCCTTGAAACCCTGGTTGACGTTCAGTGAATATGTGCCATCACTTAAAATCAAACGCAAGACAATATCATAGGGCTCCTTATTTTTTGGCTAAAGCGCAGTTGCAATAGTGAAATGAAATATTTACTGTTACAAATTACAACTACTTTTAAAATACCTTTCAGATGTGGGTTCAGTTTCTAAAGCAATACAAAAGACATAAAAATGGTTATGAAATATCTCTTTTATAAAAATCACAGTTAAATACTTAAAATGAACATTCAGAACTAAGTCAGAAACAAAGTTTGACTAAGAACAGGTGGTGGGTAATGGGGAGGGCACGTTTTGCATGGAGCACTGGGTGTTGTGCAAAAAGAATGAATACTGTTACGCTGAAAAAATAAATAAAATGGAAAAAAAAAAGAATCTAAAAGGTAAGTCCTTTCTGAACTGGGAGCTTCAGGCAGCATATTGATCCAATACGAATATAAGAAAACAGACTGCAAAAGAGCAAGGTGCCACACGAATATGTATAATCCCAAGACATCTTTTGTGAGGTGAAGTGGCATTCAAGGCAAAAATGAAGATCAAAATTACCCCAAGGCACCTGAGTGGCTCAGTGGGTTAAGCCCCTGCCTTCGGCTCAGGTCACGATCTCAGGGTCCTGGGATCAAATCCCACATTGGGCTCTCTGCTTGGCAGGGAGCCTGCTTCCTCCGCTCTCTCTGCTTGCCTCTCTGCATACTTGTGATCTCTATCTGTCAAATAAATAAATAAAGTCTTTAAAAAGAAATTACCCCTAACCACTAGAGCCACGCCCAGCAGGACAGATGGTCCCACAGATGAGAGGCATGAAGGAAAAAAGACCATTGAGAACACAGCACTTCCCTGGGCCCACCCACTGTCACTCTGGGACACACAGTCACCAACTGGAAGGCCAGACAATATGTGCACTCCCTAGCTGTCCTCGTTTTACATATATATACATTTCCTGGCTTCTGGCCAAGTATTGAATGCATAAGTTAAATGCATTTATGAGAGTGCTCCCCCAAAGAATAACAATAACAAGACTTACTGATTACAGTATTTCCTTTGTTTTAAGGCACAGGACAGGTAACAAGACACCCTCAGTTCCTATCACTACGCGAGCAAGAAAACTGGGTCAGTGGCTGGGTCTACCTCTTACCTTCACAGAGAAAACACAAGCCAGGGCAAGAGAGCTCCCTCTACATCTAGGACTCCATTCTTAGTTCCTCCAAGTGGCCTTAGAGGAAGTGATGTCCCTCTTGTCAAGCCTGATCTCCTGTCTCACACCCTTCATCGCACTGAAGGCCCCACCCTTCTCCATTTGTATTCCCCTTCTCTGCAATGCTTCTTCAATTTTGGTCTTTCATTAGTTCCTTCTTCTACACATATATAAACTCAAATTGGGTCAGCTCTTGAAAAGTGGAAAAAGCATGACCACACATACCCACCCCCCCCCGCCCATCCTTGACCTGGGATTTCCTCCCTCTCCTTCTGGCATGTTTATTGGTATTCTTTCAATTTCAAGACCCAGAACTATGACTCAAGCTAGCTGAAGCAAAAACAAGGTGTTACTGGCACCTGCGACCAAGAAACTCAGACATGGAGATGGCACAGACACAGCCGGGTCTCTCAGCTCACAAAGGGTCCACTGCACTCCTCTCACCCTCCATCCCTCTGCCCCGCTTCCCTCTCATTATGGATTCCATCTGAGGTAGGTTCCCTCCACACTGGGGAACGATGAATACTGGCAGCCCACACTATACCTTTGGGGTTTGCAATCCAGAAGATGGGGAGCTCGCACTCCCCTGGCACTCATGTTTCAAATCTCAGAGAGTCTGAGACTCTTCGGTCAATCATCAAGGGGGCAAAACCAGATATGGCCCCTGCCCTCTACTTAGGTCTTCCTGGTTCCCAACAACTACCACACCACAGGATAAAAGCCACTGGACACTTAACTCCATGGTGGCCATACCATTAACTTCACACAAGTTCCTCTCTCTGCAATCCCCTCATCCCCAACCTGTTCCTCAGGGAAACCCCATATTCATCACTCCAAATCCACCTCAGACTGCATCTCCCTCAGGAAGCACTGGCAACCTCTCCAAGAGGCATAGGTCCTGGGATTCTGCCCCATTAATATCTGAATACCCAGACCTCCTGAGCAGACAGAGAGACAGATATAGACACACACACACACACACACACACACACACACACACACACAACACATACACACACTCACTCATACACTCTTGAAAAAATGTGTATGGAACTGAATTTTTTTTTTACAATCTGAAGACAGCAGAGTTGTCTACTACTTTTATATATTATTAATTTTACAGTACAATAACATATTCCTCCTTTTAAAAAAGTTAAAATTTAAATGGAATCATTTGCTATTTTGAAAGTCAATTTTTAAAATATAAACAATTCTCTACATTTTTATCTGTAGAAAGGTCAGTATTCTAAACAGCTACTAAAATGATTCATGCCCAATTACAAGTAAAACACAAACAAAATCAAAATACAAGTTATAAAAGTTTACATCAAAATATTCTGGACCTATCAATTAACTCTCTTCTCAGAATAAAAGGAGGAAGTCAGTCTTTTCAGTTGTCCCAAACAAAACATCTGAGCTCCATCGGACTTTTATTCTAGGTTCACATTTCTCTCATCAGAAGTCCAGACATCCCGAGCCCTTAGAGGCAGGGAGTAGTGTATTTCTGATACACACATCTGTGTCCAAAGTTCATCTCACATTCCTGAGGTTACAAATAAAAAATGTTGGTAACTGATGAAAAATTAGGAAAGTGAGCATTATGGCAAGGTGACTTTGCTTCAAACAAGGTTAAATGAGAGAGACCAAAGAAAGACAGCCTGAAGAGCCTGAAATTACAACCAGGCTTTGCTCTGGTTGTAGAATGTCCTTTGGAACTAACATCCATGCAAATATTTTACCACCTGCTCAGCCTGCCCAAGGCCCAGAGAGGCCAATGAACAGCAAAACACAAAGGGAGTCTTTTTATCTTCTGCCATCCTGAAATCAAATATAGCCTCATGTCTCCCTATAAGAATCTAGTAAAATGGACCAGAAAGAGAGCAGCACAAGTCAAAGCAATATTTTTGGGAGACACTGAAAAACCCTAGGGCTTTTGTTTCTATGTCAACATTCACTGTGGTGGGTAAATATATTTTCTGATATATAAGTAGGATTTTGGGTCAGATAACTAGCAGAGGTACAACATGGCCTTTAGAATCAGGAATCCCAGCTCTGCCGCTTACTGACTGGGTGCGGACAGACAAGCAGTTAAGCTCTCTGAGCCTCAGTTTCTGCACCCTCTCAGTGGAGGGTAGAATACTGCCTGCATCAGAGGTTGTGGGAAGATGTGATGGAACCAGGATGAAAATAAACAACCATACCATAGCTTTCTACCCTACTCTTACCTTCCAGACCCCCCATCCAACACCCTCCTAGACATTTCCACTTGGATCTTGCCCTTCTCTCAAAACCAATGCCCCAACACCAATTCATCTTCCCCTATCATTAGCCAGGATCTCCTCCTAACTCCTCTGGCCCTCCTCCCAACACTCCCATTCTCCAAGATGCCTACCTCCAATGATCAAATTACACCAATGTGCTTATTGCTAGTCAGACTACAGTGCACATGGTAGTCTCAATCCTTGCTGCTAGCAATCTCACTGGGAGCAACATTTAGGAAATGAGAGCAGTCAACTGAGTCATAAACATGTTCAAATCCAGCAATTTGACTTCAGTGGAATCTGTCCTAAGGAAATGACACAAATTGGAGACAAAGCTGCTTCCCAAGATGCTTAGAGCAGGATTATTTAGATCAGAGAAAAAAAGAAAGAGAAAGGAAGGAAACAATTCAGCCATCCAGGAAATGATAAGTTAACTTACAGCACATAGTTTCAACAAATGTTTGTAGTTAATTAAAATGAGAGGGAAAAAAATGAGAGCAAAACGCAAATAATAAAATAAGTTTAAATGGCAACATATAAAATTATAAGTGAGGGGCTCCTGTGTGGCTCAGTGGGTTAAAGCCTCTGCCTTTGGTTCAGGTCATGATCCCAGGGTCCTGAGATTGAGCCCATTATTGGGCACTCTGCTCAGCAGGGAGCCTGCCTCTCTGCCTACTTGTGATCTCTGTCTGTCAAATAAATAAATAAGGTCTTTTTAAAAAGTTGTAGGTGAACTTTTCCCTACCTAAAGTAACAAATGCTTAAAAGGAAATAGACTAAAGCGGTCCATTTTACTCCATCAATATATACAGAGCATTTGGGAGAGACTCCTCTCCACTCTGCTTCCAAATAAAGGGACCAAGCCCCAATGTCACTCGATTTGCCTTGACTGAGACCTCTTCTCCCAGATCTCTTCTGCTTCAGGCTGATCACTCCTCGCCTGGCTTCAACAAACTTGTTTCATTACTTCACTGAGACAATCACTAGTTCCCACTGCCTTGGCCCTTTGAAATCCCACCCCTCTTCTCCATTCACCGAGTATCTTATTTCAGACCCTTGTCATTTGTCTCTTCTTTCTCTACCAACAGTGTCACGCCTCCCATCACCACCCACCCCCAATCCATTTTCCTGGCCCTGCAGAAAGGCAGGCAGCTCTCAGATTCTTATCATTTGACCTACTAAGAGTTCTTCAAGAGGGCTTCTCACCTGCAATAGGTAAGATAGGAGCTTCCAACTCAGACAAACAAGACCTTTTGTGATCTGACCCCCAAACTGCCTCAGCTTCTGCCTGTCAGGCCACCACTCCTCTCCCCCTACCAAGATCCCCCAGTCCAACTCATAGTCCTGTCCCTACCCCTGGCCTACATAGCACTCTAGTCACACATCTGACACTGTGAACACTCTCAGGGCAAGAATTCTACCACTCTTTCTCATGACCAGTGTTACCCTGGAACTCCCTTACTGGATAGGAGGAAGGAGCAGGCTGGTGTACCTCACCTTTCTACATCATTGCCATGTGTATTTCCACTACCAGCTTCCATCTCCCCTTGCTTGAAACTGCCTTCCTGCTGTGCTTCCCAAATGCTAACCTTGCTCTGTGCCCTATACAGCCACTAGCCCCATACAGCTACTGAGCTCTTATAATGCAGCTAAGGTAAAATGAGACGTGCTAGACGTATCTAACACACACTGGATTTTGAAGAACTGATATGAAAAACAGAGCGCAAAAAATAGTAATTATTTTTTGTTTATTTTCAGCGTAACAGTGTTCATTATTTTTGCACCACACCCAGTGCTCCATGCAGTACATGCCCTCCCTATTACCCACCACCTGGTTCCTCAACCTCCCACCCCCCACCTCCGCCCCTTCAAAACCCTCTGGTTGTTTTTCAGAGTCCATAGTCTCTCATGGTTCATCTCCCCTTCCAGTTTCCCTCAATTCCCTCTTCTCTCTATCTCCACATGTCCACCGTGTTCTTCGTTATGCTCCACAAATAAGTGAGACCATATGATACTTGACTCTCTCTGCTTGACTTATTTCGCTCAGCATAATCTCTTCCAGTCCCGTCCATGTTGCTACAAAAGTTGGGTATTCATCCTTTCTGATGGAGGCATAATACTCCATTGTGTACATGGACCACATCTTCCTTATCCATTCATCCGTTGAAGGGCATCTTGGTTCTTTCCACAGTTTGGCGACCGTGCCCATTGCTGCAATAAACATTGGCGTACAGATGGCTCTTCTTTTCACTACATCTGTATCTTTGGGGTAAATACCCAGCAGTGCAATTGCAGGGTCATAGGGAAGCTTTATTCTTAATTTCTTGAGGAATCTCCACACTGTTCTCCAAAGTGGCTGTACCAACTTGCATTCCCACCAACAGTGTAAGAGGGTTCCACTTTCTCCACAACCTCTCCAACACACGTTGTTTCCCGTCTTGCTAATTTTAGCCATTCTAACTGGTGTCAGGTGGTATCTCAATGTAGTTTTAATTTGAATCTCCCTGATGGCTAGTGATGATGAACATTTTTTCATGTGTCTGATAGCCATTTGTATGTCTTCATTGGAGAAGTATCTGTTCATATCTTCTGCCCATTTTTTGATATGATTATCTGTTTTGTGTGTGTTGAGTTTGAGTTGTTCTTTAAGATCCTGGATATCAACCTTTTATCTGTACTGTCATTTTCAAATATCTTCTCCCATTGTGTGGGTTGCCTCTTTGTTTTGTTGACTGTTTCCTTTGCTGTGCAGAGGTTTTGGTCTTGATGAAGTCCCAAAAGTTCATTTTTGCTTTTGTTTCCTTGGCCTTTGGAGACATATCTTGAAAGAAGTTGCTGTGGCTGATATCGAAGTGGTTACTGCCTATTTTCTCCTCTAGGATTCTGATGGATTCCTGTCTCACGTTGAGGTGTTTTATCCATTTTGAGTTTATCTTTGTGTACGGTGTAAGAGAATGGTCGAGTTTCATTCTTCTACATATCGCTGTCCCGTTTTCCCAGCACCATTTATTGAAGAGACTGTCTTTTTTCCATTGTATATTTTTTCCTGTTTTGTCAAAGATTATTTGACCATAGAGTTGTATGGAATCAGAAGAGACCCCGAATTGCTAAGGAAATGTTGAAAAACAAAAACAAAACTGGCGGCATCACATTACCTGTTTTCAAGCTTTACTACAAAGCTGTGATCACCATGACAGCGTGGTACTGGCATAAAAACAGACACATTGACCAGTGGAACAGAGTGGAGAGCCGATATATGGACCCTCAACTCTATGGTCAAATAATCTTTGACAAAACAGGAAAAAATATACAATGGAAAAAAAATAGTAATATTTTATATTGGTTACCTGTTGATGTAATACAGACTAGAGCTGTGGGATTCAATAAAATGCATTATTAAAATTAATGTCACCTCTTTCTTCTTACTTTCTTAAATGTAGATACTAAAAAAAATGAAGTTAAACATGAGGCTCAGTAGTCTAGCCACCCTTCAGGGACCAGCATGAGGAAAAACTTCCTCAAAAGGCCCTTCTGTTTGTGCCACTCTTCATGATCTTTTCTGACCATCTGGAATCCTAAAATGGAGTCCAACATAGAAGCCACTATCTAATTACATACCATAGTATATGCTTCTTGGTACATCATTCTTCTTGCTACATCAATACCATTTATAGATGGGGATTTGTAGTAGGGACTCAACCTTAATTAATCATGGCAATTTTCCTGGAATAAGATAGCAATACACAGAATTTTTTTGGTTTCTGTTTTGCTTTGTTGACTCATTTACTCTCCCATTGATGATTTCAACAATGCAGGGAGAACTGGAAGTCAGGGGACCTAATGGCTCTTTGGTCTACCTGTAATTAACACAATGCATATAGGGCATGTGCATATAGGTCCATGGCTTGGCTCCTTGTAAGGTCTATCTGGTCCTCAGTCTCCACCCTTGTAAAATAAGGTTAGTGATATCAGGCCTATCTACAATACACAGTCAGATTAAAGTAGCTAAGCAAGTTCTAACTGGAATGAAAACTACTCTACTTTACACAGTTCGTTGGGTATCTCGCAGTTGTGTTGTCTTTAACACAGACTAATTTTTAGAAAGAGAGAACAAATTTACAGCAACTATCCAAATACCAAGGGTGGTGTGGGAAAGTACCTAACAAAGTACTTTTTCTAGCCTGTTCATGATGGAGGGCCAGTAACAGGAGAGGGAACTATTACATGCCTGCTGCAAGCTGAAGTCATTTATACCTTATACTCACAGCAAATTTTACAAAGTAGACACGACCATACCCATCTGACAGTGTAAAGATACTGAGGTTCAAAGACAGGCTAAGTAACCAGCCAAAGTGATGCTGTCAATGACTGGAAATCCAGGTCAGTAGTATCATCTTTGTAAAAAAGAACATCTTTATTATTGCTTGAAGACAAAATATGTGAAAATCAAGAGTATTACAAGAAATATGCAAATAAAAATACAGCAATGAGGTCCATTCATTTCCTTCAAATAGTTTTCTTGCTCTTGGCTAATTCTTGTCTTTCAGGTCAAGAGGCCATTTTTTTTTTTTTCTAAGTACACTTTTTCTTTAAGTAGCAAACAAATAGGGCATATGATGTGCTAGGACTAGTCCATGAATGTACTGTATTTCTTTAACATATTTAAACCACAGTTGTTGGCCAGAGTTTATGTGAGACATTACCACTAGAAGTCTTCAGACACATTTGCAAAAATGTAGTCCCTATGGGTAAGACTGCAGCCAGAAAGGACACTGGGTCATTCTGCAAACAAATGCATCCACAAAAAAACAGCCTCATATCAAAAGACCTGCCTGTGTTACAAAACTGAGGTCATCATGAGCTCAATGAAATGAAAAAAGAAAGTTCCTCAAAATAAGATACTTCACCTTAAAGTGAAACCACAAGTACACAGTCTTGAAAATGAACTACTTTCTCAGAATGGTAACAATGTACTGTGCATCTCTAAGAAACCAAACTCATCTAGGTTTAATCGATTCCACCTTTACAAAATGGAGCCAACATAATCCTGCAGACTTGGACAGAACAAAAGTTCAAATTCTCTACCACAGAAACAGTCCCAGAGTATCAAATCTGTTCCTTTATCAAGTGTCCCTGCAGTACCATTTATCGTCACTAGAAGAACTCTGCACAATGCAACCTGTGTGAGCATGAGATTTTACTACAGGGAGGAGACAGGTCAGTTTACCAAGGACACCACACTTCACTTTCACAACTCTAGAAAACCAATCTCTCGTAACAGTAAGTAATGAATTTACATTCATTCCAAACTGGACGAGATAGTGTAAACCTCAAGGAATCTGAGATTGTAAATAACCTCACTTGGGAACAGGTGTGTGTGTGTGTGTGTGTGTGTGTGTGTGTGTGTGTGTGTGTGTGTTTCCTCAGAGGTACTTCACAGGGTATAAATATAAATAATTAGCAACTTTTAATCTCATGAACAAGATCTTTATTTAAAATTCTCACATATAAAATGAATTCTTTTATGTCGTATTTCTTCAAGTGTGTTTTTTACCTCATTTTATGAATAAAAAAGGCATCCAGAGGAAACAAGGTGTCCTTTTCTCAGCCTCCAGAAACACTAGGGACAGCACAGGTAGCACAAGCGTTTGGTCCTAAACAAAAGTTAAGACTAAGTAGGGAAGAAAATGGAAAACAGAACACAGCCTAGCAAAGCAGCTAGAGTTCACATGCAGCAGGGGACAGCAAGTCTTGGGGACACTTCACAGCCACTAGGATAAGCTTCATCCCAGGTCCCTGCAGGCCCGCTGGGCTCCACAGAACCGCCACCCAGCAGCCCATAAAAACGAAAGGCAGCAAAGAACTCTCACTGTCATCCTGGCAAGAAAGCAGCAGCAGCCTCCTTGAACCCAGGAAAGCCACCCCTCCCTCCACAAACAGGAGGAGCCCCCTTCACACCAACCACACAAGGAAGCCCAAGCGGCCAGACCCAAAATAAAAATAAAAGTAAGAGGAGCGCGGGAAGATAGATGACAGCTCAATTAAATTTACGCTGGGAGCGGTGGGAGGCTCCATCTCTCTGAAGACTCTCACTCAAAAGTAAAAATAAAATTCAAGGGGAGGGAGCCCACAGGAGAGAGGACAGTTAAGTCTGGGCTGGGAACACTTGGAGACTCAGTCTACTTCGGATGTCAGAATCAGAAATAAAATTTAAAAAACGAGAGAGGGAAGTGTCAGTTTATATTGTGTGCGTGCGCGTGTGTCTGCGCATGTGCGCGCGCGTGTGTCTGTGCAGCACCTGCAGTGCAGGATTTGCCAGGGAGGGGAAAGTGGCGGCTCCGCCAGCCTTGAGGTGACCGGGCTCAAATCCGGGGTGAGGTTAAGCTCTGGGCAAAAGGGCAGAGTCTGAGGTCCAGACTGCCCGCTGTCGGGAACTATGCTGGGCCCGGGAAATGAAGGTCTCACAGCCCCTCTCCCCCCCCCCCCCCCCCCGCCCCAATGCCATGGGCAACCCAGCCCCTACTCTCCCCCGGCCCAAGTCAGGGCAGGAACCCTCAAACCCGGGGTCCCAGGGCGGGCCTCACCCAGCAGCGCCCACAGGTACTTCAGGCGCGTCAGCCCGTCCTTCTCGGGGTCCACCACCTTCTGTGTGGACTTCTTCCAAAACCCGTTGCTCCTTCCAGAGAACATCCCGCCGCTGCGCGAAACCGCCCACTGGCGGGGCAGGGGCGCCTGCGCCCTGAGAATAACCGCATAGTATCCGGGTTCCCTGTCACCCGGACCCCCCGCCAACCGCCAGCAGCGGCCACGGCCACCGCGCCGCTGCAGCTTTAGGGAGGAGTGGCCGGGCGGGTACTACGAAAGCTGGCGCAAAAAGGCGGTGTCCACGCGGAATCGCCCCCGCACTGCGGAAGATGCGAGTCAGTCCTTCCAACACCAAGCGAGCGCAGTCCACTTGGACCTGCCAACGGAGGGCGCTAGTTCGCGGGCTGGCTCTGAGCTCCTTCTTGCTCCTCCCCTTGGGCTGTTGGCGGCAAGGCCTCTCGGGAAATGCAGTTCTTCGGGGGCGAGGTGCGGGGACTTACCTTTCCAGAGTCCCCAAGCTGCTGGACAGCAAAGGCCTGCCCCCTCCAGGAAGAGGCCCAGAGCTCCCAACGCTTCACTCCTTGCTCTGGGCCACCAGCCCATTTTCCTCTGGTGCAACGTCAACCACAAGAACATCTCAGTAAGAAAAAGTCAAGGCTTTAAAATGCAAACTATTTTTCCTTTTGACTTCTAGATTCACACAAAGGAGGGAGTCCGAATCCCTTTGACCAAACTAAAATCAGAGCTCCAGCTTCACATGAACATCAATGGCTTTGGCAGCAGGAAGAGCATCCCTAGACTCTGCGTGAGGAGTCCAGCGGGTACACTTGGTTCCTGGGATCCAGCTTCACTGGGGTATGAGGTAGCCTTGCTCAGAGAGCTCCTCAGGCTCTTGTCTCTTGCTTTGTAGGTAGTGCACCCACCTTCGCTTTGTTGTGCAAGGTCCCACAGCAATCCAGTAGCAGAACCAAAAATAGAACCTGAGGGACCTCTCAGGCTGGTATGCTTTTTCAGATTAGGTGCCTGAGACCTGGAGCAAAACTTTGAAATGGAAAATGGCCTGGAGATTTCTTACAAGAGATCTGTAGGATTATTTACTGGCCTCTCAATCCTCTGATGCTCCAAATGTGGACATTTGAGCGAGTACTTAAGCTGGCTCTTTAAAATCATGGGCTTTCCATCCACTTGGAGCACCATTTTTCTCATTCAAGAGAACATGTAACTTGGGGAGAAACCCAAGAGATGTGACATGGCTTTGTATTCTCAAAATTAGCATAATATTTGACCTCCAGAAGAACTCGCTAAAAGTTTATTGCAGAAAATGGAAGAAGAGCTAGTTCTACTTTGACAACTCAAAAAATAGAAAGGCACTAACAACTAGAATAAATGTGTTTGCACGCCTGGATGATAGAAATGTCCATATCCGAATCCAAGGAACATGGGATTGTGACCATTCCTTAGAAAAAGGATATTTATAGATGTAATTAAGGATCTCAAGGTTAAATCATCTTTGATGATTTAGGTGGTCCCTAAATCTAATGACTGTCTTCTATTTATAAGAGACAGAAGAGGAGAACACACAGAGAAGGCCATGTAAAAATAGAGGCAGAGATTGGAGTCATGTAGCCATAAGCCAAGTGATCCCTGGAGCCACCAGAAGCTAGAAGAAACAAGGAAGGATTCTGTCAGGTGGTTGTCCAGAGGGAGCATCAACACCTTGATTTTAGACTTCTGAACTTAAGAAATCAGAAAATAAATGTCTATTATTTTAAGCCCCCTCATTTGTGGTACTTTTTGTAGCAGCCCTGGAAAATGAATACCACCAGATGCTAGAGACAAACCAGTGTGACTGTCCAGCAAGATTAGAATGACTGATATTGATTATAAGACTTTGAATAAATAAACATTCAGGAATCCATAATGATAGTCAAAAGAATGCTTTGTGATGTCCTAGGTGGGTGTTTCCAGTAGAAAACATAGCATGTACCTTTGATGATTTGGGGCAGAGTGGGTTTTTGTTTGTTTGCTTTTGTTTTTGTTTTTAGCTTATTTATTTGAAAGAGAGAGTGAGAGCAGCAGGAGGGGATGGGTAGAGGAAGAGGGGTAGGGGCAGAAGAAGGAGAAGCAGTCTCCCTCATGAGCAGGGAGCCCCATCTTGTCTCTAGACCGATTATCATCCAAGGACCCTGAGATCAGGCCTTGAGCTGAAGGCATGTTCATAACAGACTGAGTCACCCAGGGACCCCTGGGTGGGCATTTTTTTTTTTCAAAAGAAGAGAATGTGAGAGCCCCAGGTGGCTAAGACCCCTTCTCAGTAACAAATGGGGAACCTGATCTGAACTGGGTATGTGTTTCAAAATTCTAACCAGGGAAGAGTGCAGGGCTTTAGAGGTTTATAATTCCCTCCAAAGGTCACATACCAGAAAGGATCAGGTTTTCCTGATGACAGAAAATTGAATTCACGTGTTCAGGAAGACAGAGCCCAAGAAATCAGGACTAAGTGAGGGAACTGAGAGACGAAATGTCCCAAAGAATGAGAGAAACACTTATCAATTCTTGATGTTGTCTGCAGGAGAATTTCAGATTTTTGTTTTGTTTTGTTTTTGTATCCAATTTACACAAATTCAAACCAACACACATTTACTGAACAAGTCATACCATTAAACTGTGATGACCATAGTGTTAGGGTCCGTGATCAAAGGAACGAGACTGACACAAAGCGAAAATCAAGCAAAGTTTTATTTCGCGCCATGCCTCAGAAACCAAACTGCATCAGAAACCAAACTGCATCAGAAACCAACCTGCATTAGAAACCAACCTGCATTAGAAACCAAACTGCATTAGAAACCAAACTGACCGATAGGTGCCCGAGTCTTGCTGGGGACCACCGCCTCCCAGTCACTGGGGTCCCCCCTGGAGGCTCCCTGCCTCACCCTCACTGTACCACAGACCCACTCCCGGCGTGGCTGCACCGTTGGCTCCTGAGAGGCTGCTCCTGATGGCGGCACTGCCCGAGGGGCGGCGTGGCTGCTTGCAGCGGCACTGCTGCTGTTGCTGCTGCTGATACTCTGGCTCAGGGTGGCGTCGCTTGCGGCATCGCCGCTGCCACTGCTGCTCGCGGCGGCGCCGCTGCCGCTGCTGCTCTGGGCGGTGCACGGGGCGATGCCGCTTGAGTTGGCGCCGCTGCCGGCGGCTGCTCTGGGTGGTGCGGTGCACGGGGCGATGCCGCTTGAGGTGGCCCCGCTGCCACGGCTGCTCTGGGCAGTGCACGAGGTGGCGTCGCTCGTGTTACAGCTCAAGGCGGCGCTGCTGCCGCGGCTGCTCTGGTGCACCAGGTGGTGCCGCTCCCGGTGGCGCCACTGCCGCTGCTGCTCTGGGTGGTGCACAGGGCGATGCCGTTCGCAGTGGTGCCGCTGCTGCTGCTCTGGACGGTGCTGCTCGCGGTGGTGCACGGGGCGATGCCGCTCGCTGTGGCGTCGCTGCTGCTGCTGCTGCTCGTGGTGGTGCACAGGGCAGTGCTGCTCGTGTTACAGCTCAAGGCGGCGCCGCTGCCGCTGCTGCTCTGGGCAGTGCTGCTTGCGGTGGTGCCACTGCCGCTGCTGCTCTGGGTGGTGCACGGGGGCGATGCCGCTTGAGGTGGCGCCAGTGCCGCTGCTGCTCTGGGCGGCGCACCCGGCGGCGCCGCTCGTGTTACAGCTCAAGGTGGCGCCGCTGCCGCTGCTGCTCTGGTGCACGAGGTGGTGCCGCTCGCTGTGGCGCCACTGCCGCTGCTGCTCTGGTGCACGAGGTGGTGCCGCTCGCTGTGGCGCCACTGCCGCTGCTGCTCTGGGCGGTGCGCGGGGCGATGCCACTGGAGGTGGTGCCGCTGCTGCTGCTGCTCTGGGCGGTGCAAAGGGCAATGCCGCTTGAGTTGGCGCCGCTGCCGCTGGTGCTCTGGGCAGTGCACGGGGCGGCGCCGCTCGTGTTACAGCTCAAGGCGGCGCCGCTGCTGCTCTGCTGCCCGGGGCGGTGCCGCTCCCTGTGGCGCCGCTGCCTCTGCTGCTCTGGGCGGTGCACCGGGTGATGCCGCTCGCGGTGGCGCCGCTGCCGCTGCTGCTCGCGGTGATGCATGGGGTGGCGCCACTCATGTTACAGCTCAAGGCGGTGCCGCTGCCGCTGCTGCTCTGGTGCACGAGGCTGTGCCGCTCGCTGTGGCGCGGCTGCCGCTGCTGCTCTGGGTGGTGCATGGCTCTTGCTAAAAAAAAAAACAACTCCCCACTCCAGCCTCACAGACCATCTTTTATAGTGGTGGTGGAGCCCGGCCCACACACAGGTGGCCAATCGGATTTTAACCTACCACAGTTAATATATGCACACCCCTCTGACTGAATAGGGCTATCTGGCCTGGCCCGCCCCTATATCCGGGGTTTTCAAGTGACTTCTTTTTGCTAACCAGGCCCCTACAATAGTTTTCTACTGCCCATTCTTTTCTATTTTGCAGAAAATTGTTGTTTCAAGGGCCATGTGAAAACTGCAACTCCTGCTGTTATTGATGTTAAATACTAATCAAACGATTCTACCATTCTTCATTGTTGGGCTTATTCCCAGCACAGGGTCAGGGTCAGCAGTCAATCACTATTTGTGGAATAAACAAAATCATTCATTTGTTCATTAATATGTCCATGAGCATTATTAAGGAATGTTGTTTAGTACAACGTTTTCAATTTAACTAATGTGTTATGAATCCAAATGTTAAAATTCTACACTTCTTCCCTCAGAAATCTTTCTAAAATAAAAAGTGACCTCCCTGTCTTCTTACAGAGCTTATTCACTGTTTATGAAACCATAATATGTCTTGCCCATCCACTGTGATTCCCTTCAACTCCTCTTACATGGGTGTTGCTACCAGACACAAAGGAGAAATGCCTGATAGATCTTCCCCATCTAATTTTAACCATTTCTTGCCTCAAATTCAGTCTCTGCTATCAGAGATCATTTGTTTACCTTTTTAACATCCGTATTGGAATGTTTCTATATGTTTAGAACTGCCAGTTCTTAGTTTTCAGATAATCTAAAGGTTAAGGTATTTTACTTTCTAATTGTCACACATCGGAGTTTTTCAGTTTGGAAGGGTTTGGGGTTTCTTCAGGTCGACTAAATTATCTTGTGCCTGCACATCAGTCCTAGTTGTCCTGATTATTCTATTAATTTTAATATGTGCAAAAATTCAACTTTTTGATGCAAATTTTCCTATAAGATAAGCTCATTGTGCCTGTCCTCAGAATTAAGATCTTTTTGTATGCTAGACACACTGTGGATCTTCATTTGGATATTGCCAAAGAGAGCCAGCCCCAGTGAACTTCTGTGATATAGTCTATTTTTATTGATCTTTGCATTCTTATTTTCTTGAAAAAGAAAGCTATGATCTAATAAAGTTTTATATCAACTCTTACCCTAAAATTTTGAATTCATTCAAAGTGTATGCTGTGCCCCTGAGAATCTGCATCTATCTAAAATTCCTAAGAAAAAAAGGATGCCCCTCCCTAAGAATGAAATGCCAAACTCAACACCTAAGAAACAAGAAACCCAATGTCCTCATTTTCCAAATGCTATATTACTGTAGACACCAAAAACATATTTTTCTCCTCCAGAAAGATTTCCTAATAATCTTTTCTTTCCAAATATCTGTTAAATGAGGAGATTTAATACTTTAAACTTGATTATAAATTATTTTATATGAGAATTTCACTTGAGGACAGACTTGAAAAAGTTTTCAAAAATATACTAGCCATTTTGATGTCTGATGGACTCTTGATAACAAAAAAAAATGCTTTAAGGGGAAAAAACCTAATCATTTTTCTAATTTACTCAAGCAGATATCTTTGCAGCTGTGCATTTCAATCACAATGCCATCTGCTTTGAATATATTTTCTCTCTCTCTCTCTCTCTCTTTTTTTTCCATCAGAACAGTATTAACATATCAGTGGTGAATTCTGGTAATCCATCAACATTAGAAAAATGTAAGGCCATAAGTAAGTATCATAGGTCTTTTTATAAATTCCAAAAAAATCTTTGAATGATAACATTGGAGAAATCAAGAATCATGGAAACTCTCTAGATAGTAAATACAACTTGCATAGAAGGACGGTGTACAAAGGCTGGAGAGAGAAGAAGTTTCATAGGTGAGAAGCCTGTGAAAATGTGCCCATGACCTCACCTCTTCTCCCATTACACAAAATGCCACTATTAGGTTTAATATTAGGTAAGAGGTACTCCTTAACTTAGAACCAAGTGCGAGATTTTCTGAAAATGAATGTAGGAGGAGGAGTCAAGATGGTGGAGGAATAGCAGGCTGAGATGACATTAGGTAGCAGGAGATGAGCTAGTTTATCAAACCATTCCAAACACCTACAAATCCAACAGGAGATCAAAGAGAAGAAGAGCAGCAACTCTAGAAGCAGAAAATCAACCACTTTCTGAAAGACAGGACCTGTGGAGAAGTGAACCCAAAGCCACGGGAAGATAGACTGTGGGAGGAGGGACCAGCTCCCAGCAAGAAGCTGAGCAATGGAACACAAAATCAGAACTTTTTAACGTCTGCTCCACTGAGGGACATCACTCCAGAGGCTAAGTCGGGGTGAAGCACACACTGGGACAGTATGTCCTCAGGTCCTGCGGGATCACAGAAGGATTGGGGGTGTCTGAGTGTCACAGAGCTTACAGGTGTTAGAGCAGTGAAGCCAGTTACAGAGACAGAGCAGAGGAATGAGCTCTTAAATCGGGACCTAATCAATACAGACATTGGCAATATGTCAGATCTAGAGTTCAGAATGATGATTCTCAAGGTTGTAGATAATAGAGAAATCCTGTCTGGAGAAATCAAAGCCTTTTCTGGAGAGATAAAAGAAATAAAATCTAACCAAGCTGAAACTGAGAAAGCTATTAATGAGGTGCAATAAAAAATGGAGGCTCTTACTGCCAGGATAAATGATGCAGAAGAGAGAATTAGTGATATAAAAAACCAAATGACTGAGAATAAACAAGCTGAGCAAAAGAGAGAGAAATAACTACTGGACCACAAGGGGAGAATTTGAGAGATAAGTGATACCATAAGATGAAACAATATTAGAATAATTGGGATTCCAGAAGAAGAAGAAAGAGAGAGAGGAGCAGAAGGTATATGGGAGAGAATTATTGTAGAGAATTTCCCGAATATGGCAAAGGGAACAAGCACCAAAATCAAAATCTAAGAGGCACAGAGAACCCCTCTCAAAAAAAAAATAACACCCCGTCATCTGATAGTAAAATTTACAAGTCTTAGTGACAAAGAGAAAATCCTGAAGGCCCGGGACAAGAAGTCTGAAACTTACAATGATAAAAATATTAGATAGGCAGTGGACTTATCCACAGAGACCTGGAAGGCCAGAAAGAACTGGCATGATATATTCAGAGCACTAAATGAGAAAAATATGCAGCCAAGAATACTACATCCAGCTAGGCTATCATTGAAAATAGGAGGAGAGAAAAAAACCTTCCAGGACAAACAAAAACAAAGAATTTGTAAACACCAAACCAGTTCTACTTATCAGAAACAAAAGAGAAAGAACCCAAATAAATTAAATCATGAATGAAAGAGGAGAGATCACAACCAACACCAAAGAAATACAAACAATTATAAAAGTATATTATGAGCAAATATATGCCAGCAAATTTGAAATATTGAAAGGGGTCCTCTAAGCAAAGAGAGACCCTAAAATTAGTAGATCAGAAAGGAACAGAGACAATATACAGTAATAGTCACCTTACAGGCAATACAATGGCACTAAATTCATATCTCTCAATAGTTACCCTGAATGTAAATGTGCTAAATGCCCCCAATCAAAAGACACAGGGCATCAGAATGGATAAAAAAATAAAACCCATCAATATGCTGTGTACAAGAAAGTCATTTTAGAACCAAAGTCTCCTCCAGATTTAAAGTGAGGGGGTTGAAAACAATTTACCATGCTAATGGACATCGAGGAAAGCTGGGGTGGCAATCCTTATATCAGATCCATTAGATTTTAAGCCAAAGAGTATAATAAGAGATGAGGAAGGACACTATATCATACTCAAAGGGTCTGTCCAACAGGAAGAGCTAACAATTTTAGAAAATTTTTTTTTATTTACTTGACAGAGAAATCACAAGTAGGCAGAGAGGCAGACAGAGAGAGAGGGGAAAGCAGGCTCACTGCTGAGGAGAGAACCTGGTGTGGGGCTAGATCCCAGGGCTGTGAGGCTATGACCTGAGCCGAAAGCAGAGGCTTAACCCACTGAGTCACCCAGGCACCCTGAATATCTAACAATTTTAAAAATCTATGCCCCTAACATGGGAGCAGCCAACTATGTAAACCAATTAATAATGAAATCAAAGAAACACATCCACAATAATATAATAATAGTAGGGGATTTTAACACTCCCCTCACTGAAATGGATAAATCATCCAAGCAAAAGATCAACAAGGAAATAAAGGCCTTAAATGACAAACTGGAACAGATGGACATCACATATATGTTCAGAACATTCCATCCAAAGCAACAGAATACACATTCTTCTCTAGTGCACATGGAACCTTCTCCAGAATAGATCACATCCTGGGTCCTAAATCAGGTCTCAACCTGTATCAAAAGATTGGAATCATTCCCTGCATATTTTCAGAACACAATGCTCTGAAGCTAGAACTCAATCACAAGAGGAAATTTGGAAAGAACCCAAATGCATGGAGGCAAAAGAGCATCCTTCTAAAGAATGAATGGGTCAACCATAAAATTAAAGAATTGAAAAGATCCATGGAAACAAATGATAATGAAAACACAACACTTCAAAATCTGTGGGACTCAGCAAAGGCAGTCCTGAGAGGAAAATATATAGCAATACAAGCCTTTTTCAAGAAACAGGAAAGGTCTCAAATACACAACCTAACCCTACATCTAAAGAAGATGGAGAAAGGACAACAAAGAAAGCCTAACCCCAACAGAAGAAGAGAAATAATAAATATCAGAGCATAAGTCAATGAAATAGAAACAAACAAACAACAAAACAATAGAATAAAACAATGAAACTAGGAGTTGGTTCCTTGAAAGAATTAATAAAGTTGGGACACCTGGGTGGCTCAGTGGGTTAAAGCCTCTGCCTTCAGTTCAGGTCATGATCCCAGGGTCCTGGGATCGAGACCCACACCAGGCTTTCTGCTCAGCAGGGAGCCTGCTTCCCTTCCTCTCTCTCTGCCTGCCTCTCTGGCTATTTGTGATCTCTGTCTGTCAAGTAAATAAATAAAAGCTTTTAAAAAAGAATTAATAAGATTGATAAACCTCTGGCCAGACTTATCAGAAACAAAAGAGAAAGAACCCAAATAAATTAAATCATGAATGAAAGAGGAGAGATCACAACCAACACCAAAGAAATACAAACAATTATAAGAATATATTATGAGCAAATATACGCCAGCAAATTTGATAATCTGGAAGAAATCGATGCATTCCTAGAGACATATCAACTACCACAACTGAACCAGGAAGAAATAGAAAACCTGAATTGACCCATAACCAGTAAGGAGATTGAAGCAGTCATCAAAAATCTCCCAACAAACAAGAGCCCAAGGCTAGACGGCTTCCCAGCGTAATTCTACCAAACATTTAAAGAAGAATTAATTCCTATTCTCCTAAAACTGTTCCAAAAAATAGAAATGGAATGAAAACTTCCAAACTCATTTTATGAGGCCAGCATTACCTTGATCCCCAAACCAGACAAAGATCCCATCAAAAAAGAGAATTACAGGGACACCTGGGTGGCTCAGTGGGTTAAAGCCTCTGCCTTCGGCTCAGATCATGATCTCGGGGTCCTGGGATCGAGCCCCACATCAGGCTCTCTGCTCAGCAGGGAGCCTGTTTCCCCCTCTCTCTCTGCCTGCCTCTCTGCCTACTTGTGATCTTTGTCAAATAAACAAATAAAATATTTTAAAAAAGAGAATTACAAACCAATATCCTTGATGAACACAGATGCAAAAATTCTCACCAAAATACTAGCCAATGGGATCCAACAGTATATTAAAAGGATTATTCACCATGACCTAGTGGGATTTATTCCTGGGCTGCAAGGTTGGTTTGACATCTGCAAATCAATAAATGTGATACAGTACATTACTAAAAGAAAGAACAAGAACCATATGTTACTCTCAGTAGATGCTGAAAAAAACATTTGACAAAGTACAGCATCATTTACTGATCAAAATTCTTCAGAGTGTAGGGATAGAGGGCACGTACTTCAATATCATCAAAGCCATCTATGAAAAATATACCGTGAATATCATTCTCAATGGAGAAAACCTGAGAGCTTTTCTGCTAAGGTCAGGAACATTTCAGGGATGTCCATTATCACCACTGCTATTCAACATAGTACTAGAAGTCCTAGCCTTAGCAATCAGGCAATAAAAAGAAATTGAAGGCATCCAAATTGCAAAGAAGCAGTTGACTATCACTCTTCACAGATGATATGATACTATATGTGGAAAACCCAAAAGGCTCCACTCCAAATCTGCTAGACCTTGTGCAAGAATTCAGTTACGTGTCAGGATATAAAATCAATGCGCAGAAATCAGTTGCATGCCTTTACACCAACAACAGGGCAGTAGAAAGTGAAATTTAGGAGTCAATCATGTTTACAGTTGCACCCAAAACCATAAGATACCTAGGAATAAACCTAACAAAAGAGGCAAAGAATCTATACTCAGAAAACTATAAAGTACTCATGAAAGAAACTGAGACAAAGAAATGGAAAAAGGTCCCATGCTCATGGATTGGAAAAACAAATATTGTGAAAATGTCTATGTTACGTAAAGCAATCTACACATTTAATGCAACCCCTATCAAAATCCCAATCATTTTGTTCAAAGAAATGGAACAAATAATCCTAAAATTTATATGGAACCAGAAAAGACCTCGAATAGCCCGAGGAATATGGGGGAAAAAAGGCAAATTTGGTGGCATCACAATTCCAGACTTCAAGCTCTATTATGAAGCTGTCATCACCAAGACAGTAAGGTACTGGCACAAAAACAGACACATAGATCAGTGGAACAGTATAGAGAGCCCAGAAATAGACCCTCAACTCTATGGTCAACTAATCTTCAACAAAGCAGGAAAGAACATCCAATGGATAAAAGACAGCCTCTTCAACAGCTGCTGTTGGGAAAATTGGACAGCCCCATGCAGAAAAATGAAATTGGACCATTTCCTTACACCACACACGAAAATAGACTCAAAATGGATGAAGGACCTCAATGTGAGAAAGGAATCCATCAAATTCTTTGAGGAGAATACAGGCAGCAACCTCTTCAACCTCAGGCACAGCAACGTCTTCCTAGGAACATTGCCAAAGGCAAGGGAAGCAAGGACAAAAAGGAACTATTACGACTTCATCAAGATCAAAAGCTTTTGCACAGCAAAGGAAACAGTTGACAAAACCAAAAGACAACTGACAGAATGGGAGAAAATATTTGCGAACGACATATCAGACGAAGGGCTAGTATCCAAAATCTAAAAAGGGCAACGCAAACTCAACACCTGAAGAACAAATAATCAAATCAAGAAATGGGCAGAGGACATGAATAGACATTTCTGCAAAGAAGACATCCAGATGGGTAACAAACAAATGAAAAAGTGCTCCACATCACACGGCATCATGAGATACATCCTCAGACCATTCAGAATGGCTAAAATTAACAAGTCAGGAAATGACAGACGCTGGTGAGGATGCGGAGAAAGGGAAACCCTCCTACACTGTTGGTGGTAATGCAAACTGGTGCAACCACTCTGGAAAACATCATGGAGTTTGCGCAAAAAGTTGAAAATAGAGCTACTCTGTGCCCCAGCAATGGCACTATTGGGTATTTATCCTAAATATACGAATGTAGTGATCCAAAGGGGCACGTGCACCCAAAAGTTTATAGCAGCAATGTCCACAGTAGCCAAACTATGGAAAGAACCTAGACGTCCATCAACAGATGAATGGATAAAGAAGATGTGGTGTATACACACACACACACACACACACACACACACACGTATATACAATGGAATACTATGCAGCCATCAAAAATGCAATCTTGCCTTTTGTGACTACATGGATGGAACTAGAGAGTATTATGCTTAGTGAAATAAGTCAATCAGAGAAAGACAATTATGATATGATCCCCCGATATGAGGAAGTTTGGGGGGCAGGAAAAGAATAAATGAAAGAAGATGGGATCAGGAGGGAGACAAATCATAAGAGACCCTTAATCTATGACTGAGTCACCCAGGTGCCCCAAGAGACTCTTAATATCACAAAACAAACTGAGCGTTGCTCAGGGGTGGGGGGTTGGAGAGAAGGTCGTTGGGTTATGGACATTGGCGAAGGTATGTGATATGGTGAGTGCTGTGAAGTGTGTACACCTGGCGATTCACAGACCTGTACCCCTGCGGCTAAAAATACATTATACATTAATTAAAAAATTAAAATTATAAAAAATGTAGATTATATGATGTCCACATAAGCTATTCATTTAAACGGAGAAGTCCATCACACAGTTTTACTTCTATATCTTGTAATTTTCTAGAAAAATGAATCTCAAAATAATTCTTAGTGAGCACTAATTCTTACTAATCATGACATGAGAATGCAAATTCTTTTACTAATCTACATGTAAATGGATGTCCTAAATGGAGACTGATTTTACCTGGTATTTCAGACAAAATTCTCAGTTTTAAGCAAAAGAAATTGACTGGCTATTTAGGTAAAGATGACTCATCCAGAGAATGCCAGGTTCCCAAAATCAATGGAAGGTTGGAGATGCAGTCCTGGAAAACAATGAGAAAATTAGATCTAAGGCATCACTGGGAGGCCTAGAAAATTCATAGAGCAGAACACATGGGTCAGCATACCAAGACTTCCATGACAATGAAAGAACTTACACCGTCCTACACATCAAGTTCAAAGTCTCAAGAATATCCAGTTGGCTAAGTCTTAGATGGCTGCCTAGCTCATGTGTCCACCTACATGTCTGCTCTGGGTCAGAAAATCTGAGGTGTTCTCTTTGTACATAGGACCTCCTCCACCAAGACACCTATACAGGATAAGAAATACCCCACCCCTAAAAAAATGGAGTGTATTATTGGAGGAAGGGAAGTTGAATGCTGAGTAGCTAAAATAACAATAAGGAGTAAACAATAACAAAGAAAATAACAAGGTGAATCATCATTTAGGAATCACTTGACATAAATTAACATATGCCCTGAATATGAAAATGAACCACCCATTGGGTTGATCTGTAATTAAGATCTTGCATTTTATTAAGATGATTTGAAGACATCATTTACTGCTTTCAGTTAATCTTTAAGGAAGACTTAGAGCTGATAGATTTTTTTTCCAGATGTTAACTGGGAAACTCCTGATATTACTTAAACATAGGATATGTATCAATTAGGCAATTATTAAAATCATCTTAGTGAATAACTGGAAAGAATTGAATCCTATTTTTTCTGTTTAACCAAAATTGAATAATTCAAATACCACAGAGAACATTACTAGGTACTTCCCTTTATATTATCCTTCTTTCTATGTCTTCATGTTCCTTCTTTTCTCTAAATTGATGTCCCCTCCATGAGACACACTTTCATCACGTCTCAAAGTTCTTCTGAGTAATGGTTTTGATCCAATCAGTAGACTTCACTGAGTCCCTACTCTGTGCTAGTTTACGCCCAGAACTGAAGTTACAAATAGAATGAGGACACAGTCTTGATCCTCAGAAAAGTCACCGTCTAGCTGAGAAGTCAGACATAGGCCTGAGCTCAGAGAGCTCACAGTCTAATGCAGGGGATGGATACCTAAGTAGATAATAATAATTAACAATAGTGATACAGGCAGGACATTATGGGAGATACCAGGAAGGACTGGGCAGTATAGATGAGGGGAGGATCAGAGAAGGCTCACTGGAGGAGGTGGCATCTGAACTGGGGAAAAGATCTCAACACACCACAGGCAGGGCAAGGAAGAAAATGCAATGGACTGTGTAAAAGTCACCAGAAGCAGTCTGGTTTGTGTGGTTTCCTCTCAGATTTGTGGTTGTGGTTGTACTTAGTGTAATGTAGAGGTTGCAGAAATATGTGTATGTTCTTGTAACCTTATACAAACAGAGGGCCAAGTGATAGTAAAATGTGATGATGCCAAAGCTGGAAGAGACTCTGGATGAGGGCAAAAGCAGAGGGTCTGAATCCCAGTCCTTCCCCCTTACTAGCTGTGTAATCTTAAGTGGGTGACTCAATTCTCCAAGCCTCAGTTTTCTTCATCTATCAAATGGAGAGAAACTCACATTAGGCTATTCATTCTAAGGAGTAAATGAGTAGAGAAAGGATTGAACACAATGCTTGGTACAAAAATGTTGTTCATTGACTACTATTTTCTTTTTCTCTACTCCTCCACTTCCAGAAAATACAAACATGGCAATTTCTTCTTGCTAAGATTGTACACACTTGATTTCTCCATGTGTCACCTAGGAGGGATTGACACAGCTGAGTTTCTCATGGTTTTACCTAATTGAATTTGAACGCCATCAGAATAGGTCAAAGCAATATCCAAGAACCATTTATTTCACACATTGGTGACATGTACTCTTCAGTAACAGGGGGCATATTCACGGATGCTGCCATCACACCAGGTTAGATATTGCTCCTTTCTGAATTGTCAGGGATACTGGATTAGGAATGTTAGCTAAGGGAAAAGACATAACATGTGACTCAGCAGGTTGTTTTGGGCATATTTTGCTTCCTCTGATTTCTGTGAGACCAAACCCATGAAGAGTTGTTTATGGGTCCTTTTCAAAAGTTAAAGTCACAATTCAGATTATTATAAATCAGGTTACAATAAATCAAATTAATAATTCTGCTATAACAATCATAAAACAACAAAGTAACACCCCACAGTGTAAAAGGTTTGCTTTAAATAACCTATCCAAAAGATGCCAATTGAGGTTTTTCTCCAGCACTTACATGTTCATTTTTAAATCAAATAATAAGCCTTTTTACTGAGCCTCTTCACAATTCAAGGTTCTTCTCACTCATTCATTGATTCAAAAAGCATTAACTGAGTTTCTCTTGCTGGGCACTTATTCTAGTCACTGAATAGGTAGAAATTTTAAAAAAAGACAAAATCCTTGTTCCTGATTTGCTGTCTGGTTGGGTAAACTATCTGAAGATGACACCTTACAAAATAATGTTGAAGCTGTTTTTATTTTTAACTTTCAGAAAGCATTAAGAAAAGCCCCTCCTTTCCTTTGCGTTTGTATAATTCTGCCCCACTCCACCTCAGCCCTGGTTGTGAGATTGCCTACTGTAGGTGCAGGCTAAATAATTCCACTGGATTGTCAAAGGTTACCAGCAAGGAAATTCTGGAGTCTTAGAATGTCTTGAGAGTAAAATGGGACTGACAGATGTATTCCCTCAGAATAAAATGGAAAAATAAGAATCAACGTCAGTTAGTAAGTGGTTGTCAACAGCACTGGAGATGGAAAGACCAACCTGAATCTGACATGCTAGTGCTGGAGGCATTAGGGTGACTGGACAATGCCATCTCATCCCAGTACCGTTTTGCAAAGCAATTTTGTGCATCTTCTTCCATTTAGTCCTCACCACAGCCCATCAATCTGGGGTTCTTATCCCCATTTCACCTAGACTAAGAGAAGTTGTGTGGCTGCCCTAGGCTATCCAGCTCGCAAAAAGCAGGTCAAAAGGACAAATCAGAGGGACTTAGATCAGCAGAGCTCAGGAATTAAATAAATAACTTGGTTGGCCTCTTGGCAGCTGGAGATCAAGATAGACCAGCTCAAAAAAAGTGGGATAGACTCAAGAAGGAGAATGTAAAGACTTGCCTGGGAACTGAAACCTACCAAGACTTTAGACTCAAACCAGAGGCTACTTGAAAGTTCATCCAGACAAACTTTAGAATCTGGTCACTTCTCCAAATCTCTAAAGTTAATGAATAGACCAGCTAGGTAAGAAGTTCCAGTGTCTTGACTCCTAGGCCAATGCTCAACTTCACCACATTATTTGCTGGCTAGAAAGGTCAGTGGAAGTTTAACTTTTAGTAAAAACTTGAAGGAGCCTGGAATTATCTTTGATGATGGTTGTTCCCAATGAACCATACTCCCAGTGTTCATATACCCTTGCATTTTTCCTTTCCTTTTGAATCTAAGCTGATTCTGTGATCTTCTTTAACCCATTAACCATAGAGGAACTGACAGGGTACCAGTTTCCATGCTAAGCCTTAGAAGGGCCTGGCAGCTTTCTTTTTTGCACACTGGAAGAAGACAGTCACTGTGGAAGAAGTTTGACTATTTGGAGACTGTCCCCCTGAGAGATACCTAATCTAGCCATATGGAGAGACCACACAGAGGGGAACTGGTCCCTGAGCCCTGAGCATGCCAGAGAGCACGTGGGTGGCAGCTCTCCTGAGGGGCTGGGAGCTTTGCCAGCCAGCAGAACCACAGCCTTTCGCACTCTCCAGGCACAAGCTGCACTGTGCTATCAGAGTCTGAGTCACATCCCACACCTCCCCCTGAGAGAGGTGCCTGTAGTCTCCAGCTGGCAGAACCACAGCCTTTTGCACTCTCCATGCATACAGGCCATGTGACCCCACGCCCTCCCCGGAGAGAGGTGTGCACAGGCAGCAGCCTGGCGCTCTTGGACCCGGGAAGTCTGAGCACTCCCAGCCTGGGCCAGCAGGAAAATCTCAATGTGCTAACACTGCTTGGGACCTCTCTGGTGGTCTGGAGCAGCCGCCTCTGTCATGGTGTTGGGTACAAGAAGAAGTTCCTGTTTCCCTAGGGACCGCAACTCGGAACATGCTCTGCCAGTGGCCAAGGGGGAATTTATGTGCTCTGGAGTACCCAGAGGGGAACAGACTGAGGCTTCTCTCTGAGATGGAGGTCTGGGTGCAGTTTGCTTTCCTGTAAACCTCCCAAAACCATCAAAAGCTGTCAAGGCGAGAGAAAACAAACAAACAAACAAACCTCCAGAGAACAAAAGCCTGAAAAACCGGTTTCCTGAGAGCCCACCCCCTGGATGGGGGCAGGAGGACTTAACTCAGGGAACACTGCCCAAAAAACCCACGTGGCAGGCCCCTCCCCAAGAAAGCCAACCAAAAAAAAAAAAAAAAAAAAAAAAAAAAAAAAAGACAAGAGAACAACCACCAGTACTTTGTAGATACAATTTTTATTTTTGATTCGTTCTCACTATTCTGGTTCTTTTTTTATAGATAATATTTTAACCTATTTACTATCACAGTAAGATGTCTTATACATCAAATTCCATCATAACCTTTTAACCTGAACTTTTTGATAAATGTACCTGTATTTTTGTTGTTGTTTTTTTTTTTTTTTTTTGCTTTTCTATTTTTAAATTTTTTTATTCTGGTTCTTTTTTTTTATAGATAATATTTTAACCTATTTACTATCACAGTAAGATGTCTTATACATCAAATTCCATCATAACCTTTTAACCTGAACTTTTTGATAAATGTACCTGTGTTTTTGTTGTTGTTTTTTTTTTTTTGCTTTTCTATTTTTAAATTTTTTTTAAATTTTACTTTAGTTTAGTTTATTCTTTTTTTGTTTTTATTTTTTAATATTCATATAGAGTTAAGCTTCAGGGTAATCCTGAAGTGTAATCCCTTTTCCCCAATCAATGCTACCCCTATAGGTAAACCATTTTTTAATCCCCCTTTATCTTAGGAAAGTTGAGTCCTTTAACAAAGATATCAAGATACACCCAGGAAGAATCAAAATAACCTTCCTTGCCCACACTGAGAATTTATAACCACTCTCCCATCTTTTCTTTCTGCCAGTGTTTCTGTGTATTTGTGTTTGTCCTGGTAGTGTATAAATCTTATACTTGGGGTTCTTTTTGACGAGGCTCATTTTTGTTTTTCTTTTACATATATATTCTCTTGTCATGTACTTTTATCAGTCTTTTTGTTTGTCTGTTTTTGTTTTTTTTTTTTGTTTTTTTTTTTTTATGAAGTATTTCATAAATCTTACCTTGGGCCCTTTTGGGCTGGGCCTTCTCTTTTATTTTATCTTTCTTTTCTTTCCTGCCTGTCTCTCTCTCTCTTTTTTTTTTCTTTTTTCTCTCTTTCTTTCTTTCATTTGGGTGGGGACTCTTGATTGCTCAGAAGTGTTCCAGGGTGCACCTTGACTGCACCATGGTGGATACATCCAGCTGTAGCCATTCAGCCATCTCTCACCAAAATGACTAGGAGGAGGAATGCCCAACAGAAGAAAATTCAGAGGCTGGGTCTTCTGCAACAGAGCTAATGGCTATCGACATAGACAATATGTCGGAAAAGGAATTCAGGCTAACAATTATCCAGGTAATAGCTAGGTTGGAGAAAGCCATAGACAACAAAATGGAATTGATTAGGGCAGAATGGAAAGCCACTAGGGATGATGTTCACAATGTTCTCAATGAGTTCCAATATAATCTAAATTCTGTAAAAGCTAGGGTAACTGAGACAGAAGATAGAATTAGTGATCTAGAGGACAAACAGATAGAGAGAAAGGATCAGGAGGAAGCCTGGAACGAACAGCTTAGATGCCACGAAAACAGAATTAGAGAAATACATGATGCCATGAAATGTTCCAACATCAGAATTATTGGAATCCCTGAGGGGGATGAGAAAGAAAGAAGACTAGAAGATACAGTGGAAAATAGTCTCCATGAAAAATTTCCCAACCTCACGAGTAGAAACAGCATTCATGTACTAGAGGTAGAACAGTCACCCCGAAGATTATAGAATGTAGAAAGACCTCAAGGCACCTGATAGTAAGAATGAGGAATCATAATTGTAGACAGGATCTTTTGAAAGAAGCTAGGACAAAGAAGCTCCTTACATACAGAGGAAAGCCCATCAGAATAACATCAGAGCTGACCACAGAAATCTGGCAACCCAGAAAGGGCTGGAAAACGTATTAAGGACACTAAATGAGAAGAACATGCAGCCAAGAATACTTTATCTAGCAAGGCTGACATTCAAAATGGATGGAGAGATAAAGAGTTTCCAAGACCGGCAAGGCTTAAAAGAGTATTTGACCACCAAGCCGACACTGCAGGAAATATTAAGGGGGGGTTCTATAAAAGAGGAAAATCCTAAAAATAGCATTGAACAGAAATATATGGAGACAATACAGAAAGAAAGACTTCAAAGGTAACATGATGTCAATAAAAACATATCTATCAATAATCACTCTCAATGTGAATGGCTTAGAGGCGCCCATAAAATGACACAGGGTTGCAGACTGTATAAAACAACAGAACCCATCCATATGTTGTCTATAAGAGACATACTTCGAACCTAAGGATACACCCAGACTGAAAGTGAAGGGATGGAAAAGCATTTTTCATGCCAGTGGGACTCAAAAGAAGGCCGTGGTAGCAATTGTCATATCAGATAAATTAGATTTTAAACCAAAACTGTAGTCAGAGATAAAGAAGGACATGACATAATTCTTAAAGGGACTATCCACCAAGAAGATCTAACAATTGTAAATATTTATGCCCCCAATATGGGAACAGCCCATCACATAAGAAAACTATTAATAAAGATAAAGAGTCATATTGATATGAAGACATTAATAGTAGGAGATCTTAACACGCCTCTCTCAGTAATAGACAGATTGTCCAAGCAGAAAATCAATAAAGAAAAAAGAGTATTGAATGACACATTGGACCAGATGGATCTCATAGACATATACAGAACATTCCACCCTAAAACAACAGAATACTCATTCTTCTCAAGTGTACATGGAACCTTTTATGGAATAGACCACGTACTGGGTCACAAATCAGGACTCAACTGATACCAAAAGACTGAGATTATTCTCTGCCTATTCTCAGATCACAATGCTTTGAAACTGGAGCTCAATCACAAGGAAAAGTTTGGAAGGAACTCAAACACCTGGAAGCTAAAGACCACCTTGCTTAAGAATGCTTGGATCAGGGCACCTGGGTGGCTCAGTGGGTTAAGCCTCTGCCTTTGGCTCAGGTCATGATCTCAGGGTCCTGGGATCGAGTCCCTCATCGGGGTGTCTGCTTGGCAGGGAGCCTGCTTTCTCCTCTCTTTCTCTCTCTCTGCCTGCCTTTCTGCCTACTTGTGATCTCTCTCTGTCAAATAAATAAATAAAAATCTAAAAAAAAAAAAAAAGAAGAATGCTTGGATAAACCAGGAGATCAAAGAAGAACTTAAACAATTCATGGTAACCAATGAGAATGAAGACACTTCGGTCCAAAACCTATGAAACAATGAAAATAAAGAAAGGGAATTTAGAGAAGCTATTCCATTTATTGTAGCACCAAGAAACATGAGATACCTGGGAATAAACCTAACCAAAGAGGTAAAGGATCTGTACTCGAGGACCTACAGAACACTCATGAAAGAAATCAAAGAAGACACAAAAAGATGGAAGACCTTTCCATGATTTGGATTGGAAGAATAAACATTGTTAAAATGTCTATACTGCCTAGAACAATCTATACTTTTAATGCCATTCCAATCAAAATTCCACTGGTATTTTTCAAAGAGCTGGAGCAAATAATCCTAAAATTTGTATGGAATCAGAAGAGACCCCAAATTGCTAAGGAACTGTTTTAAAAGAAAAACAAAATTGGGGGCATCATGTTACCTGATTTCAAGCTTTACGACAAAGCTGTGATCACCAAGACAGCATGGTCCTGGCATAAAAACAGACACTTAGGCCAGTGGAACAGAGTAGAGAGCCAAGATATGGACCCTCAACTCTATGGTCAAATAATCTTTGACAAAGCAGGAAAAAATATGCAGTGGGAAAAAGACAGTCTCTTCAATAAATGGTGCTGGGAAAATTGGACAGCTATATGTAGAAGAATGAAACTCGGCCATCTCTTACACCATACACAAAGATAACTTGAAATGCATAAAAGACCTCAACGTGAGACAGGAATCCATCAGAATCCTAGAGGAGAACATAGGCAGTAACCTCTTCGATATCAGCCACAGCAACTTCTTTCAAGATATGTCTCCAAAGGCAAAGGAAACAAAAGTGAAAATGAATTTTGGGACTTCATCAAGATCAAAAGCTTCTGCACAGCAAAGGAAACGGTCAACAAAACAAGGAGGCCACCCACACAATGGGAGAAGATATTTGCAAATGACAGTACAGACAAAAGGCTGATATCCGGGATCTATAAAGAACTTCTCAAACTCAACACACACAAAACAGATAATCATGTCAAAAAATGGCCAGAAGACATAAACAGACAATTCTCCAATGAAGACATACAAATGGCTATCAGACACATGAAAACATGTTCATCATCACTAACCATCAGGGAGATTCAAATTAAAAGCACATAGAGATACCACCTTACACCAGTTAGAATGGCCAAAATTAGCAAGACAGGAAATAATGTGGGTTGGAGAGAAGGGGAACTCTCTTACACTGTTGGTGGGAATGCAAGTTGGTACAGCCACTTTGGAGAACACTGTGGAGATTCCCTAAGAAATTAAGCATAGAGCTTCCCTATGACCCTGCAATTGCACCGCTGGGAATTTACCCCAAAGATACAGATGTAGTGAAAAGAAAGGCCATCAGTACCCCCAATGTTTATAGTAGCAATGGCCACAGTCGCCAAACTGTGGGGAAAGAACCAAAATGCCCTTCAACGGATGAATGGATAAGGAAGATGTGGTCCATATACACTATGGAGTATTATGCCTCCATCAGAAAGGATGAATACCCAACTTTTGTAGCAACATGGATGGGACTGGAAGAGATTATGCTGAGTGAAATAAATCAAGCAGAGAGAGTCAAGTGTCATAAGGTTTCACTTATTTGTGGAGCATAACAAATAACATGGAGGACATGGGGAGATGGAGAAGAGAAGGGAGTTGAGGGAAATTGGAAGGGGAGATGAACCATGAGAGACTATGGGCTCTGAAAAACAATCTGAGGGTGTTTTGGGGGTGAGGGATGGGAGGTTGGGGGAGCCAGGTGGTGGGTATTATGGAGGACATGTATTGCATGGAGCACTGGGTGTGGTGCATAAACAACGAATTCTGTTATGCTGAAAAGGAATTTTAAAAAAACATAGCTTTAACCATGGGGGGTGGAGAATCTCATGTATTTTATGGGGCACAGGGTGTTGTTGTACATCAACAATGAATCTTGAAGCACTGCATCAAAAACTGATGATGTGTTTTATGGCTAACATAATACAATAAAAGGTGAAAGAAGAAAGAAAGAAAAAGAAGAAAGAAAGAAAGAAAGAAAGAAAGAAAGAAAGAAAGAAAGAAAGAAAGAAAGAAAGAGAGAAAGAAAGAGAAAGACAGAAAGGCGTAAACAACACATAAGCATCAGAAGTTTGCACACTGGTGCCCCTGTTGGCAATTACATTGATATGCTTATGCCTTGTTTTTAGCTTAGTATCCATCTAAATTCACAGCTTGGACATTTTTATGTGAAGGAATTATTGTTGTTCTACCTTCATTTTTCCAACTTGCCCTCTAAATCAGCAGCTGTGGCAGTCTTCTCATTAACTGCTGATCTTTGAAATATCTCTGTTCACATCATTTTCCTGTTAGCCATTTTTCTGGCCTATGGTTCAGCCTCACTTACCGTTTTAAGACTTCCTCTTTCACTCCCTTCCACCCAAGGCCGCCTGCATTACCTCTTTTCTCATTCCCTCTTCAACACAACGTCAGTTTTGTGCAATGACTAAAGTTGCACTAAATCCTGAGCAAAGGCACTAGGGATGCAGCTGAGTGTGGGAGGTGGGGAGATTCTGGGATCTCTTTACATATCATGGGCAGAGAGCATGTGAAGGGGCTGGAATTCCATAAAAATGAATATTGCAAGGAAGTGTGTTTTCACGTGTGTGGGGGGTGGGGGAGAGAAATCCATTTCTTTTGCCAAGTAATGCAATGAAGAGTCCTTCAAGAAATTCCTGATTGAGATACTCCTGAGACACACATCACATCTTCTTCAACATTTCTTACTCTGGCTGCATCAACTGGCTTTGCAAGTCTGGCTGCTGCATGGAGAGTCTCAGTCTCTTGCTTTCCATCTGGGCTTCTCAGACACTGAGGTATGGGTCCTTCTGGGAGCTCACCTGGTACTCTCACCTGTGAGACTTGGAAGTGCCAAGAGTCACAACTCATGACCAGTGGTTTGAGAGGTGGGGGTTGAATCCTTGAGAATGAATGTTCCCCTTTCCACCTCTATGACGGCAACTCTAATGTGCATCCCATAAAGAAACCTGAAGGTCTTGGTGGGACCCTGGCCCCAGTGGCCCACAGGGGTGGCCAGTTGGAGAATGGACCCTTGCTGTGGAATTTCCTTCTTTTTCCTGTCTCGTGGTCCTCTGCCATCTCTCTTCTCCTTTCCCTAGGTGTCCTCCCAAGTCAAGCCATGTGCTCACAAGCCCTCAAGAGTCTCAGGTGAGGTGGGATGGGTCCACATCTTAGCCATGACAGAATTATAGTGGAATCTAAAATAACTCTTAAGGAGCACCTGGGTGGCTCAGTGGCTTGAGCCTCTGCCTTCGGCTCTGGTCATGAACTCAGAGTTTTGGGATTGGACCCGCATCAGGCTCTCTGCTCAGCAGGGACCCTGCTTCCCCCTCTCTCCCTGCCTGCCTCTCTGCCTACTTGTGATCGCTCTCCCTCTCTCTGTCAAGTAAGTAAACAAAATCTTAAAAAAAAATAAAAGAACTGTCATGGCCCACATGACAAATCGACCAGGAAACACGAGGGTAAGAGGTTGGTGAAAAGAAATCAAAGAGACAAAGAAATGGGGGCAGGAGGAGCACAGGGGATGATTTCCACCAAATTCCGCTTTATTAGTAAAAACAAGAGAGTATATAGAAGTCTTACAGTGAAAGGGTGACTTATCTAAGTGTTGCTGCAGGATTAAAGGTTCACACACCAGCTTCATAATATTTTTCACTACAGACATACCAGCGCCAGGTGGTGGATGGTAAACATCATCCACTAGAAACACACTTGAAAGATTATCTCATAGCTTCTAACAGGACAGCAAGAGCCATTAGAAGATTAACGAGTGCATCTGGGTTGTTTTGAAGGTCAAATATCTAGAGGGCATGTGAGAAGTCACGTAGGCGAGCAAGCAGCGCATGGCACAGGCTCTTTCTCAAATGCAACTCAACTCCATTATCCTCTGCCTTGAATCAGGCAGTGAGACATTGGAGGAGGCATAAGTCAGAGCCCGGTTTGGTTCTCGTCTCGAGCCTTACCGTGGCTTCCCACAAAGAACTCTTATGATCTAAAATTCCTTTGCCTTTGGAGACATGTCTTGAAAGAAGTTGCTCTGCCAATGTCGGAGAGATTACTGCCTATGTTCTCCTCTAGGATTTTGATGGGTTCCTGTCTCATATTGAGGTCTTTCATCCATTTTGAGTTTATCTTTTTGTATGCTATAAGAGAATGGTCGCGTTTCATTCTTCTGTATATAGCTGTCCAATTCTCCCAGCACCATTCATTGAAGAGACAGTTTTTTTTTTTTCCATTGGCTATTTTTTCCTGCTTTGTCAAAGATTATTTGACCATAGAGTAAAAGCAAAGGAAACAAAAGTGAAAATGAACTTTTGGGACTTCATCAAGATCAAAAGCTTCTGCACAGCAAAGGAACCAGTCAACTAAATGAAGAGGCAACACAGAGAATTGGAGAAGATACTTGCAAATGACACCACAGACAAAGGGCTGATACCCAAGATTTATAAAGAACTTCTCAAATTCAACACCCAAAAAACAAATAATCAAGTCAATAAATGGGCAGAAGACATGAGTAGACACTCCCCTAAAGAAGACATACCAATGGCTAACAGACACATGAAAAATTGTTCATCATCATTAGCCATCAGGGAAATTCAAATCAAAACCACATTGAGATACATCCTTACACCAGCCAGAATAAAAATTAAATTAGATTTAAATTAAAATTTAAAAATTAGCAAAATTCAAAATTAACAAGGCAAGAAACAACAAATGTGGGAGAGGATATGGAGAAAAGGGAACCCTCTTATACTGTTGGTGGGAATGCAACTTGGTGCACCACTTTGGAAAACAGTGTAGTGTTTCTTCAAAAAGTTGGAAAGAGAGCTACCCTATGACCCAGCAATTGCATTACTGGGTATTTATCCCAAAGGTACAGATGTAGTGAAAAGAAGGGCCATGTGAACTCCAATGTTCATAGCAGCCATGTCTACAATAGCCAAGCTGAGGAAAGAGCCTAGATGCCCTTCAACAGACAAATGGATAAAGAAGGTGTGATCCATATACAGAATGGAATATTACTCAGCCATAAGAAATGATGAATACCTAACTTTTGCATCAACATGGATGGGACTGGAGGATATATTATGCTGAGTGAAATAAGTCAAGCAGAGAAAGTTGATTATCATATAGTTTCACTTACTTGTGGAACTTGAGGAATAGCATGGGAGACATTAGGAGAAGAAAGGGAAAAATGAAGGGGAGGTCATAAGAGGGGGAGACAAACCATGAGAGACTGTGGACTCTGAGAAACAAACTGAGGGTTTTAGAGTTGAGGGAGGTGGGGGAATGTGTTGGCTTGGTGATGGGTATTAAGGAGGGCATGTATTTCATGGTGTTGTACATAAGCAATGAATCTTGGAACATTACATCAAAAACTATTGATGTACTGTATGGTGACTAACATCACATAATAAAAAATAAAATAAATGTAATTCCATCTGCCCACAGACTGGATTTACTGAATTCAGTTTTGTAAACAAAGCTTGAATCCAATCAAACAGCCATTTTTGTCAGTCAAAATGATATCCAGTTACTGTCCCAAATTTTATGTGCTGGTTTTTGGGATTGTGTATACATGGTCTGAACATTATGAAAGTCAATTTGTTAGTTTCTCCTTGTATTTCTGTCAATTTTTACTTTATTCTTTTGGAGTTGTGTTTTTAGGTGTACACAGGTTAAGAATTCCTGAATTTTCCTCATGAGTATTTACCATATGTAATTTTATTCTTGATCTCCCATCCTATTTTGAACTATAGCCCATTTTCTCTGGTATTTAATTCATATTTATTTGGTAAATATTTTCTATGCTTTCAGTATCAATAGTTCCTCATAATTACACTTTTAGGTTGAGGTATATCTCTTGAAAAAGCATCTAGTTGGGATTTTTTTATCCATGTCAACAATCTTTGTCTTCAACAAAAGAATTTACTCCATTTACTTGGAATATAATTATTGACTGTTTTGAATTTGTTTTCACTAATTCTTTTTTATGTGTGTGGACAAACTTCTCACCTTTTCTTTCTTTTGTTTCTTTTAAATGTGTTTCTCCTTTCTTTCTATAGCTCAGATTGCTCAGATTCTCTTATTTTACTTTCCCTGCTACTATATTAAAAGTTGTGTTTCTATTTGTGGTTAATCTAGAAATTGTAACAGTCATATTTACTTAAATTTAAAGCTCTCCCAACCACTGGAAGGATTATAGGATGCTACTCCCATCCACTTCTACAGTCTTGTTGTTCAGGATTTTGTTTCCCTCTCTGATTCACTCCACCATGTAGACATTGCTGTTCCAGTTATATAGCTAATGATTGTTTTTGATTTACCCACAAGTGCAACAACTTCCTTCTTATGGCCCTCTTGAATTCTCGGTCTTCATTTGGGGCTAATTTCTCTTTCTCCTGAAGGAATTCATTAGTGAGGGAGTCGAGTGGAACACTCTATTAGTTTTTGTTTTGTACTTTGCACTTGTTCTTGAAAAATGATTTCACTAACTACACTATTCACAGTTGGCAATTATTTTCCCATAATAATTTAAAGATATCCCACCAGTGCCAGATGTCAATTTAATCACCATTCCTGTGTAGGCAATCCATCTTTTCTTTCTGTTTTTATGACCTGCTGCTTGTCTTGTCTTTGTTTTCTGACAATTTTACTATGATGTGTGTAGGTGTTGATTTCATTTTACTTAACCTGCTTTGACTTGTGCACTTTAGAGACTGAGTATGTCTTTTGCTAATTCTGGAAAATGTGCAGCTTTTAAATCAATGAATATTGCCTCTTCTTATTCTCTCCTCTGGAACTTCAAGTGTGTGTGTGTGTGTGTGTGTGTGTGTGTGTGTGTGCACGTGCGCGTGCCACACTGCATGTCTTGCATCCTCTTTTTCAAATTTTCTATCCTTTTGACTCTATGCAACATATTTAATGGATAAAATTTGATTAGTTATAGATATTACAAGTAAGATGTTTGGACATACATCCCTGATCTTGTTTTATATTTTCTAACTTACCTTTCTTGCTTTGTCCTTTCCCATGTTACTCAATCCAGCTTGTTTTTTGTTTATTTGTTTGTTTGTTTTTGTATTTTGATTGGCCAACTTTTGTTCCATTTCCTTCACCAATGGTTTGTAGTTACATTCTCTATTTCTAGATTTCTAGAATTATTTCTGATTTCTAAAAGCATACTCTATGTGTGTTTGGACTATAGTTTCTTCTCCAAATTCCACCATTTGCCTTCCATCTGGCAGGGGTTCCTCCTCGGGATTTTTCTTCAACCATGGTGTTATGGATCAAATGTTTGTGTGCCTCCAAAACTCGTGTGTTGAGATCCTAACCCCAGCGTGCTGACATTAGGAGGTGAAGCCTTTGGGAGATGCTGAGGTCATGAGGGTGGAGCCCCCAGGTTGGATTTAGTGCCCTTGTAAATGAGACCCTAGAGTGATTGCTTGTCCCTCCCACCATGTGAGGGCACAGTGAAATGATGGCTGTTTATGAGTCAGGAAGAGGGTTCTGGCACTGAATCTGCCAATGCCTCATCTTGGGACTCCAGAACACTGAGAAATTAACTTCTGTGTTGAAGTCATCCAGTTGGTCGTACTTGTTATAGCAGCCCAAATGGACTGAGACATGAAGCTTATTTTTCCCATTTTATCAGAATTTAAAAATAAATTATTTTGATTATTTCATATACCCAGTCCATCACCATGATCTCTCTCTCTCTCTCTTTCTCCCTACCATATATGACAGATGTTTCATGTCCTTAGCCAGAGGGTGTGTCCTTTGAGTTCAAGACTGCCACACTGCCTTGGACACAATCAATCTTTGCTCAGGAACTCACTAAAGAGACAAAAACTATTTCAAGGGGTCTCATTATTCAGAAGACCCTCTTGAATTTCCTTTGATGATGACATGATTTCAAAGAATGTATTGTGGTCATCTGGTTGACCTGTCTTGTAGTACAAATATTGGGTTTCCCAGACAGGATAGGAAGTAACGTTAACATTAAATGTAGACTTCCCATAAAAAAGAATATCTTGTCATTTGCAACAACATAGATGGATCTAGAGAGTATTATGCTAAGTGAATTACATCAACGAGAAAAAGACAAATACCTTATAATTATATGTGGACTTTTTTTTTTTTTTAATGTGTGGAATTAAAGAAACAAAACAAATGAGCAAAGAAGGGGGGGAGCAAAACCAAGAAACATACTCTTAATTATAGAGAACAAAAGGACGATTACCAGAGGGGAAGGAGGTGTGTGGGGAGAATGGGTAAAAAGAGGGACTGGGATTAAAGACTAGACTTAATACTGAAAAAAGTTAAATGAAGAATTCATCGCCAGGTGGCAGTGTAGGTCGGCTTTAAATTTCTCCAAACACCATGCATCAGATGTCTGGTGCTACCAGATTTATATTTTCTACCACTGGTTTTCTGAACAAGTCAATGAGTATACATCCTCCTGTATTATCAGCTGGTGCTTTCAGGGTTGGGGTCCTGTTTAATCTGTCTTTGGAACCAGCACCCAGAGAAAGCAGTGTCTTCCCCCAGAGAAAGCAGTGTCCTCCCCAGGTGGCCAGCACCTGTTTGCTGGCTGAGCCCTCTGTTTTCAGGGTGTTTGTCTCAAAGTTGTGCTGTATGTAAAACCTCATATTTGGGTTGATTGAGGTGAGAGGCTGGGGAGCCCATGGAAGCATTCCTGTTGCCACAGGCAGAGATAGCAAGAGTGGTTTCAGCTGCCTTTTGCCTTCTTGGGGCAAGAAAATGGGCCCGATAGCACAGACCTGCTCAAAGACTGCTCCCTGGATGCCCTTCCTCCCCCAGAGACTCTTGTGATGGAGAACCCAAGCATCCAGAATGATCACTGCCAGACTAGTATCTGAGTAAGGATACACACTGCACTGAGACCATGAAGGGGACAGGGTGGGCTCCTAGTGGGCATCAGGGTCTTTGAAGAGGAGTGAGTAGACTCTGCAAGCCTGTGCCAGAGGATAAACCCACGGGATGAGCCAAGAGGACAAGTGGTCCCTGGGCCTTTCCGGCACATGCAGGAAATCCACACACTGTTCAGGATGGCTGTCCTAGTTTGGGAGGTGGCTTCTCTGAACAGTGTTGCACTTGGCTGTCTCATCCACTTTGCCCTCTGGAGTATAAGCCTCCTGATCCTCCTGTTACCTGCCCACTGAGTCACCAGTTGAGCTCAATGGGAACCCCAAGAGTGAGCTCAGAGCCTTCCCTAGTTGTCCACCCCCCTTAATTTTTTTGTTTCATCCAAGTTGAAATACAAACCTTCCCAGGCAGAACTGGCTGCCATTCTCAGAAGCTGCTGGACCAGAAACCCATCAGACCGTCCATCCCTGATGGCACTTCTGTACAGGACAAAGCCAATTCTAGGTGGGCCAGCTTTAAAGAAAGCTGCAGACCGTGCTACTGACTGCATCAGTCAGGTGTGAGCTGTGGCAGATGGTATGTCTCCTTTGGAGCCCTGGAGTTCTTCCTGGTTTTCACCTCCTGTGCTGCTCTTTGGTAGGAAGTGCTCCCACCCTGTAGTTGCTGTGTATCATCAGGTTAAATCCACAGGGCATGGGGTCAGGCAGCTCATCCACAGGGATGTGGTGTGCAGTGTTACAGGATGGGAGACAAAAGTTGTGCTGCATCTGTATGAGAATCCTTGAGCCCCCACTGCCAAAGGGGATGGATACAAACCTCCCCAGATGTCGTCATGGCAACACTGCAAAGTGGGAGCCTGGGGGGAAGCTTTCCCTGACACCCTTCTGAAAGCACTTCTAGACTCCCCGCCCACCGAGTGTTCTCCTCCTTCAGATCTGGTTCAAGCCTCCTATTATGGAATTTTTGTTTGGGTTTTATTTTGCATTTCACTCCTTTGAGTGACTGTCTGTCTCTCTGCCTCTCCCTGTTCCCCCCATGGTAAGCTTGAGCTCAGGGGCTGTGTTGGGGTCATCCTTGTCAAGCTGTCAGCCCTTAGCCCTGGGCTGTGCACACAGGAGGGGCTCCACAGATCACCTCTGCATGTCATTGAAGACAAGTGTAGAGTGGGTAAGCAGAGTGCTTTGAAGGCTTTTGTGGAAGCACCTGATTTACAGATTTTGTGACTCAGGGCTAGGTCTTGCTGATAGGGGGCAGGCAGTTCTCCCAGGTCCATTACCAACAAAGCTGTTTCTAGGAGCACCCACGTGCTCTGAGTAATGTAGGTGGTTGGATATAAGGAGGCAAGAGTCAAAGGCGGCGTTGGTGGATTATAGCCTCCAACATGAACATCAGGCCTACAATGTAAAGCAAGCCCCAGCTTCCCATGGGAAACCTCCCAGGCCTCCCTACTTCTGCACAAGCCAATGAACAGATTTCAGTGCTGAGGACTTTGCCCAGGGGCCTGTTGGGAGAACATGTAACCAGCTCTGCCTGGATGGTTGGCTGCTCTCACAGCACCACTGGGGCAGCAGGGAAGCAGCCTGGGGAATATGGCTGGGGCAGGTGGACAGTGGCTCCACTTGGTTCTAGTCATGGAAGATATGTTTCCAGGAGGCAGAAAGGATGGCTTTGGCCTCAGGGACCCCAGGGCTATGACCCTCAGGAGGCAGGTTCCCAGGTCATCTCTTGGGTAATGGGCTGGCTGCTGGAAGTGCAATTCTGTACCACCTGAATTCTGAAATGTTTTATGTCCACATAATCACTCCTCTTTACCCAACCTGAAGAAAATAAGAACTAGGTACGTCTTTATTTTTTAAAGGCTTCTTTGTTTATTTGAGGGGGCAAGGGGCAGAGGGAGAAGAAGAGTCCTAAGAAGACTCCAAATTGAGCTGGAAGTCCAATACAGAGCTCATTCTCCAGACCCAGAGATCACAACCTGAGCTGAAACCAAGAGTTTGATGCTTAACGAACTGTACAACCCAGGTGCCCCTGTACTTCTCTATTTTAAAGTTGAGTCAATTCTATGTACTTTTCTCGTTGTTCTCATGAGGCTCTTCCTCTAGAAGGCTACTTCAGCTCCCTTACAGCACCACACCTGAGTTCAAAGAAAGCTGGAGCTTCAGCTGGGGCTGCAGAGTCTAGATCTGGTTCTGTCAGTCAGGGATGCCCCCTGTGGCCAGGCATCAAAGCAATCCCCCAGCCTGTATTCAAGGGGTGGGGGACAGGCCCCCCTCTCCACGGAGCAGCACAGTATCCCTTATACACAGGGGATGAAGTGTCAGTGGCAGTCTTTGGGACACTGCGCCACAGTCATAATCCTCATGGACAGTTTTGCATTTTCCATTAAAAATGAAGATTCAGGGGCGCCTGGGTGGCTCAGTGGGTTAAAGCCTCTGCCTTCGGCTCAGGTCATGATCCCAGGGTCCTGGGATCGAGCCCCACGTCGGGCTCTCTGCTCAAGCGGGGAGCCTGCTTCCTCCTCTCTCTCTCTGCCTGCCTCTCTGCCTAGTTGTGATTTCTCTCTGTCAAATAAATAAATAAAATCTTTAAAAAAAAAAAATGAAGATTCAGGCCAAATGGTGAGGCAGCTACTGAGATGGCAGCAGGAGTGCTGGGTGTCAGTGCTACTCTTTCACGTGACCGCTGTGGGCTTTTCAGTAAGCCTGTTTATTTCTTTGTGTATCTGTCCCACCAGGGGGTTGGTCATTGGTGGTAGCTGTAGATAATTTTAAAGCTAACTAAAAAATGTGCTTGGCACAGAGCAAGTCACATGTGTAATGCTAGCTATTTCACTCCTCACCAGCCTTAAAATCCTCCGTTCTCTGGCAGGAGGCGGGCATCATACACACACACACACACACACACACACACACACACACACACTCACGCACACGCACGCGCAGTGCACACACACAGACACACACAGCAGGGCCTGGGGCTGACTTCCAGTGGAAGCGCATCTGACATGTTCTCCTCTGCCTGATCTTTCCCTCTGCAGATCATACAGCTAACAGGAAGGAATCTTTCCCAAACCCAGAGAATGCAACCAACCAGTTTTCCAAATCCCTGTTCTCCTCTGCTTGCCTTCTTTATTATACTTTTACATCTTGGGTGTTGAAATCTTTAAGAATCTGGTTGAAAGAAGATCCCATGAGGTTCCTTCTACCCTTCTTGGCTTGAGGACAACAACATAGCTTCCACTACTGATCTTCCTGTGTGCCCACTGCCTCACTTGAAGGCTGGTCTCCGGTCTCCGAGCTCAGCTGGCTTGGGTGACGTGTTGTCCCTCCACCCTCCCACCTCATATTATTAATTTCATTTATAGCAGAACCAATAACTCATGCATTCAAGGCAGTTTGTCATGCATACCTGGAAATAGATCGAAAGATTGCTGAAACATGCTGGGTAAACAGGAATCTGGTGTCTGCCTGTCTCCTGGACCCGTGCCAAGTTCTTTAGAGGCGGGCAGTATTTTTTTATAATACATCTGAATTTACACCACAAAGACAGCCTCACCATCCCGAGCCCCTGCCACCGTCACCCCTGAAATTCCATTTAGTTTCAATTTCACTGCTCAAAGCCAGCTCTGTGGGCGCCGCACCCTGTGAAGGTGACGTGTCGCTGTGTCACCAACCTCGTGATTTAGAGGAGCTGCCCGCCAGCCCCCAGGCTCCTGCGAGGTCCCGCTCGGTGACAGGAGAAGGACCCACATCTCCCCGCACAAGGTGAGTACACAGAGGCAGTGCTGCCCCAGGAAAGGGCAGAATCCCTTCACACGCTGCCCCCCAAGGTTGTCTGGAGTCACTGACGGGGCCCCCAGAGCAGGTTGTGTGAATCATTAAAGAGGCAAGCTGCTTGCAGACAGCAAACCTGCTTCTCTTTAATGCTGCATCTAAGGAAAGTGAGATGGAATATAAGAACATTACAGATATATGGACCTTTTGACAACAGCCTCATTTCCCAAAATGTATCCTCCAGGGCCACGGGCATACGCATGCACAGATGACACACATTCAAGGGAAGACAGGTCCTGGGCTCTGAAGGCAGGAGCCCAGGCCCAGGTTGGAGAGCTGGGCTCAGCTGCCCTCTTTTCGGGGAGCTCTGTGGTTTCTGCCTTCCCAGCACCCACCCCCACCCCTTCTGCTGGTAACAGACCCTCTGTGTGCACCTGGGGATTCCACTCCTCATCAGCAAGGGGCAGGTGGAGCGACCCCACCTTCTGTGTGGTCATGAGACACAGACACAGCCAATCAGCACTGACTCGTCCCACACAGTGTCTAGTTCGGAGGGCTACAAAGACCAGGTTGGTCCTTTCAGGACTCGTATTCAGATGACTGGTCAGGTCAGGTCTTCTGTTGCTTGGGCTATTGACGAGGGTACAAAAGGGCTGCCAGTGGCCATCTTGCTAATAGAAGGAGAACGGTAATTCAAAATGAAGCTAATATGTGCAGTATAGAACCAAACAAAGGCCAGAGGTCAAAAGAAACCTATTTAGCCCCTGGATCCAGCCATGCCTGAAGACAAAGAATGTCTGGGCTTTTGAGTTACCTGAGTCAATAGATGATATTCTATTTTTTTTAGCATAAGCCAGTACGAGGTGGAATTTACTCTCTTCTAACTGGAGGGTGATATCTTGATAATACAACTGAGACCCTGGATACTGAGGGCCATAGTCTCCCCACCCCTTCCTGCAATGGTTTGGCTCTCCTATAGCCACAGAGTCTGCTTCGGAGTTAATGGTAGTCTTTGAATTCCTTCAAGTGCTCTGCTTTGTAAAAAGCAATCTCTCAGGTTGTCAGAGTGCGAAGTGTTCTGATTATATGGAGGAAATGTATCATTTTAAAATGAAAACGGAAAGCGGGTTTTCTCTAAGGTCTTTTCTTTGAAACTGTATGTCACCTCTTCCAGCATTTTCAGCTCCCCCCCCCCCCCCCGCTGTGTTACTGATTTAGAGGCAAGTAGATATTCCCCCAGCATCCAGCAGCCTTTCTTCCCAGCTGAGTCGACGCCCACCCTCAGATTCAGAGCTCGGGCAGATGGCTGAGCCCTTTGCCCAGCTGCGTGCCACTGGCTCCCCTCTCCCAGCGGCCATGAATAATATGTGTGAATACACTTGGCTTAGGTTGAACTATTAATTTTACTTTACATAGGTGGAGTCAATGGTGTTTTGCACACAACAGGAAAATCTATGTAAATGAACACACACAATTATGTAGAAAGCTGTGCCGACACATGCCCCCGGATGTGGCCGGGCTGCCACTGAATCCTGTAGCATGGGAGGCCCGATCCTGACTTCCTTCTAGACCCCAGGGAAACAGCCAAAGCTCAGACAATGCTTGGGTTTCTGATTACAACAGAAAACACGGTCTGGGTTGGAGACCCTGTGTCTCCCATTTCTGTGGGAGCTTTCCCTGACTCTGATGATGCTGGAAGGGAAAAAGCCCAATGTCAGCTGCAGGGTTGGAAATGAGGGCTTCGTTATGATTTTATGCCGATGTAGTTAAAACCCTCTGCCTGCCTTCTGCCCAAATGTGTGCTTCCCATGACCTTCAGGGAAGACAGCGCACGGGGTTTTCCCGAGTCTGTTGGTATACTTGTGCAAGACCCGGGACTAGTCTTTCCCGACGCAGGGGTGCTTCTGGGAGGAGGTCCCGTCTGAAAACCCACTAGGTCCTCTGGCCTCTGGTGGATTTACTGAAAGCAGAGCCTGAGACGGAGCCTGGCTTGCACACAGTTTGCTTAAGGCTATCTCAGCTGATTTCTGCATGTGAATTTTTTTATCTTATAACTTTTACTTTGTGCATGGGGGTGGGGTGGTCTCTAAAGTTTTCTCCATATAAGATCGTGTCATATGCAAACAGATAACTTTGAAGTTTGGATGACTTCATCTCTTTCTTTTGCCAGATTGCTCTGGCTTGGACTCCCAGTGCTATGTTGAGTAGCAACAGTAGGAGCAAGCATCCTTGACTTGTTCGGATCTGAAGGGAAAAGCTCTCAGTTTGCCACCCCTGAGTGTGGTGTGAGCTGTGGGTTTGACATATGGGGCCCTGGTTGTGTTGAGGGACATTTCTTTCTATTTCTAGTCTGCTGAGAGTTTTCTCTGATGAAGGGACTTGAATTTTGTCAAATGCTTTTTCCAAATTTATTGAGATGGCCATATGATTCCCCCCCCCCCCCGTTCTGTTAATGTGGTGGGTCACATTACTTGATGTTTGTAGGCTAAACCATCCTTGCATCGGGACAAAACCCACTTGGTGTCCTGTCCCATCTTTTCAATGTGCTGTTGTATTCAGTTTGCTAATCCATATTTGCCAGGGATATTACCTGGTGAAAACAACTTTCTTGTGTCTCTTTCTGGTTTTGATGTCAGGGTAACGCTGACCTCATAAAATGATTTTGGAAGTATTCCAATCTCTTTAATTTTTTGGAGCAATTGAGAAGGATTGGAACAGATTTTCTTTTCAATTTTTTTTTCTTTTAAAGATTTTTTATTTATTTGACAGACAGAGATCACAAGTAGGCAGAGAGGCAGAGAGAGAGAGGAGGAAGCAGGCTCCCTGCTGAGGGAGCCTGGGAGCTTGGTCCAGGCGTCTGCCCCCTTCCCGCAGAGCGGGAGAGCCTGGCCCCCAGACCCACTGTGCGCGGCGGGTGCCGGCCCCCGGGGGCGGCATGCTGGGCTGTGCCGGGTGGCGCCCCCGGAGAGGCGGCGGGGCGGCGGGAGTTGCAGGAACCCCCTCTCGTGGCAGATCAGCCTCGCTGCTCTTCAGGCGGCACAAGCTGTAACCTCGAGAGGAACAAGTGCGGCGCCTCCGGGCCCGCTCCGAGGCTGTGGCTCGCCACTCGCCCGGGCGGGGCGAAACTTTCCCGGGCGAGCTCGCCTCCGGGGATCCGGCCCTCCGTGCAGCTCCGTTCCCGAGGAGTCGAGCCGCGGTTTGGAGCTTTCCCTAGGAAGGAACCCGCACCCCTCGCCCTCCCCATGGCGCTTTTGGGGGGCGCCCCGGCCGGCGGCGGAGTGTGGAGTTGAGGCCTTGAGGGCGGAGGCCCCGCAGAGGCAGAACTGCGAGCAGCGCCCCTGGTGCCCCTGTGCGCTGGCTGGGGAAGGGGGCTGGGGCGCTCCCGTCGTCTCGGCCCAGCGTCCCTGCCGCGCCGCGCGGTCTCTTCGATGGCTCCCCACCCGGCCTGGCCGGCCTGGAGCCGCCACTCCCCACAGCCCGGCCGGGGCGCCTTGCTGCCTCCGGCGCCTTCCGCGGGGCAGGGTCCTTGGGTGCTCCAGGACAGGCGGACACCCACCCTTTCGGGTCAGTTCGAGGCGCTGTCTCGCCTGGTTGCGCTAGAGATGGGTGCTCCGAGGGCGGACCAGTGTTCAGCGGAGCAGAGGCGGGAGGCCTGGAGGGTGGAGCCCGGTCTTTGGGAAGCCTCCCTCCTTGCTCAGAGCTGAGCGCCCCTGGGAGGTCCTCCTTTCTTGCTCTGCCGCCGCCTCCTGTCCTGGTGACCCACGGAGAACACGTGAGCCTACAGGCCCTCGGCACCCAGAGCCCAGCGTGGTCCTCAGGCTGCCGCTGGCCGCTGCTCCCTGCTCTCTGAGGCTTCCTGTGCTCCTCACATGCTGCCCTCTGTGGAGCGGGAGAGGTCCTCCCAGGCAGCCCTCCTCCCGTCAGCTGGCCCTCCTCCTCACCCAGCACCCTGACCCCAGGCCAAGCCTGCAGGGCCCCCTTATGCAAGCTGGGCTCCCGCCTGCCCCTTGCGGGAGCAGAGACCCCTCTCCGCGACGCAGGGTCAGAGGGGTCTAAGTCAGGTGCTGCCTCCTGCTGGTCCCAGCCCCATCTCTCAGGTCAGTTCCTCCTGCCCACACCTGGGTGTGAGCACAGGACAAGAAGGGGTTTCCAGAGCCAGAGACCACATTCGCACAACTTTGGTCACCGCACAGGGTGACAGCTGTCCTGTGGCTTCCGTGGTTCCTGACAATCCCTGGCTGTGCCGTGTTCATCACTGACACCTGACCGCGGCCTAGCTCCTGCATGCGGAGGGGAGCTCACCTTGCCTGCAGGCTGTGGCTCTGCCCTTGACTTCCCGGGTCCATGGGGCCTGGGGTGGCTGCTGAACCAGGTGAGGCGTGAGAGCAGGGAAGCAGATGAGCGCTGGGTTTCCGCAGAGACTGTGGCTTGTGCGTTTCTGTCCTAGTCAGAGGCAAGGCCCAGCCAGTAGCAACCCCTGGTAAACATAGGCTTTGGATTAAATTTCTGTCCGCTTCATATTTGTTCCAACCTTTTTTCTTTCTGTTCTCAGGCCCATAATGGGGATCTTACAGCCAGGGAGACCTGCAAGGCTGGATTCTCTGAAGAAGACTACACCGCATTAATCTTGGAGAACATTCTGGAAGGAGAGAGTCTACTCAAAGGTAGGGGGCTTGGGGATGGGTGAGAAGAAATTGCGCGTCGTGCTCTGGATGGGGGAGACCTTTCCAGGAACAGGCAAGGTGGGGCTGCCTTTGAGCTGGGCTTTTTGCAAGATGATGGCTCCGAGGTCAGTGAGATGGGGAGTCGGGACCTCAAAAGCATTTTGCATCGCAGGTATTTTGCATTCAGCATGCCTGTCATTTTTGAGTGAGGTGAATCATTTCCTGGGCAACAAACTGGAATTCGGATGTAACGTCACCCAAATAATGTGCAGGGAGAGACTTTCTTGCTAAGTATTTTTATGTATGAAATTCTGGATTCTTAAATTATCCCTGCTTTAAAATGCATGATAAAGCAGACGTTGTTGGAGATGCGATAAATAAGCCCACAGACGTTCTGTTCACAAATGTGGCATTCATTTTCATTACTGCCCCACTGACAACATGAAAACACACATGCAGGAGGGAACTACCAATTAGCTTTCTCGTAATTGTAGGATTAAATCCACATTTGTGATGGGAACATCAGAGGCAGCTTCAGAAGTCAAGTGACAGTAGATCATTCTGCATGTTGATCTGTTTCCCTTTCCAGACAAACTAATTAAACTTTCCATTTGCATGGGAGGGGAAATAAATCCGTTCTTCCTTCTGAGGATTCCAAATCCTACCACGAACACTGCAGCTGTGCGCCTTCCCAGAAGTAGCAGCTTTTAGCTGATTTCAGAGGGATGGAGGGAGCAAACTTTGGATAAGGCTTGAGAGCTAAATTTCGGCGCTCATGACTAAATAATCCTCACGCGGCTGACTTTCTCCCCAGTTTTGTGTTTTAGGAAATCTGGGATTTTCCCTTAAGAGCTGACAGGCTCCTCTGGGTGGGGAGAGGGTGAGAACACGCACACAGCAGGAGGCGAATTTCCAGGTCCTCTTCCTCGGAGGTGGGGCTTCATGGGCTTCCCTCGTTTGCACCTGGTTGTATGAATCAGGATTGTGAGCGGTTCCAAGTGCAGCTCTTCTTATGTGCTCGGTGTCGTCTGCGTTGGCTGCTAAGGGTATGATGCTGTTGACTCTTTCGTTTATTCCCCCCCAAAATAAAAATGAAAATGAAATTCCCAGCCGTTGACCAGAAGCAGAATGGGTGTGTTGCACAAGGAGGCTTATATTGGTAAGAGTTTTAGGCGCTGCTCTGTGAATTTTAGGAGGGTGGGCCACCTTTCAGGGTGTATTAGCCTACTGAGTGTCCCAGTGTGTGCGCTCGGGGAAGGCCCAGAAGATGCTCTCACACTCAGTGTTGTAGTGTCACACGTGGCAAGGGACACATGGTACCCCCGTTTCCTTGTCCAGAAGCTGGCATCCTGGGCCTCTCTGGGGATGGAGCCGCTCTTGATAAGATCGTGGGTATCAGTTTTATTCAGGAACCTAAGGAAAAGTACCTCTTAGTAAAGCCAAATGCTACCTACTGTGGAAGCGAATGGCAGATTCTCATACCTTTTATGATGAAATGTGGGATTTCTAACAGGCATATGGTCTCCGTCCTGGCTGCTTTGTGCTTCCAGGCTGAACTGACTTCTGCTCTTGGCGGGTGTCAGGGGAAATCTTGGCTACTGGCTGGACCTTGGCCAGCCCCCTAAACTGGACAGGCTTCACCCAGTGTGGAACGGAGAAGGTGAACCTGGACCAGCCTTCATCCCTTGAGGATGCACCACTCATGTGGGGGCATGTACTTATCCCTTAGACGAGGCCCAGCCCCACCCAGGTGGAGGGGGGAGGTGCAGGTGTCTCCCAGGCATCGGGACCTTCTCTCCCCGTCCTGTGGGACAGGCTAGAGCCCCGTTGCTTCTCCTGCACCTGTGTGTATCCTCTTCCCCCCACTGTTCTCAGGGACCAAGATGTTTTATATCTTAGAAATAATTTTTTATATGGAGGCAAAAGCTGACGCAGACACACACTCAAATCAGGGCAGATAAAAATTTCTCTTTTTATGTACGCTCTCTGCAAACCACAAGACCACAGGGAAGATGTGTACATCCAAAATAAAATAAAGCCACGATATTTCTGTTATTCTGGTAGGAATCAAGTTAAATAGATTGCTTATAATTGAGTTATTCCAACAGAGAGAGCTTAACCTTAATTTGACAGGCGAAGCTTCCCATAGTCAGGGTTTTATTGTAAGTGTCCTGAAAGCCATTAACGGCTGCTTGGTGGCTTCTTCTCTTTGCCTGAGGTCAGCTTACCAGCAGCCCCGAACATCCAGATTCCAGAAGGAGCGATTTGTTACACAGTAATTAACTTATTTATGATAAATGGATGGAAGAAATGTCGTGGCATTTTGTTTTATGTCTAAATGAAAAGCATTTGCATTCTAAAAATTTCATGCTAATTAGGCTTAAAATAGTTTTCCCCAATAGGGTAGCGGGCGCTACGGTATTGTGAACCTTGTCAGCAGCAGAGCCTCTAAGTCCAGCCGTGTGGGGCATCCGCTGGGCTGATTTGTAGTGTTCTTGGATCCCTTCCGAGCTGGGTTTCCTGTGCCTGCTTTCTCTGGCCAGCTCGCAAGCGTAGCCCCGTACCATTAGCAGTAGTGTTGTTTTCAGGATCGTTCACTTACGGCCATGATCACTGGTGCGTGGTAATATCTAAAGGAGGATGGTTAAGCCGTTTTCCTTAGGCCAAAATGGGACGTTCCGTGCGCCCTAGTTCAGTGTGGGGCATTTGCTGAGCTGCTGTCTTTTTCTCGGCTTTGTTACTAATTGACAGCCTGCCCACAGCTGAGGCAGTGAACTGCATTGCTCTCTCAAGGTGAGCAGAGTCCTGGAAAACCCAGACCAGCTTCGTGGCAAACCCCCCAAAGATGGGAGAGTGATAGGCTGTATAGTGGGAGCCCAGGACGCGTGGGTCCTATTAACCCTGGGTCCTGGACAGGAGTTGGTGTGTGAGTAGCCATGTCTGCTGGGGGCAGGAGGGCGTGGAGTCTGGATGGTAACCTCACAATACAGAGAAGAGGGGAGTGCTGTTTCTGAAGACTGCCTCGGGAAGCCTTTGTGCTCCCACTCTGCCTTAGCTCAGGGCAGTCCTGGGCAGCCCAGCCACACTCTGCTTCCTCCTCGGAGAACTTCTGCTCTCTGGGTCAGCATCTCTCTTGCTGAAACAGGAGGGTTCACGAAGGCAGCAGCTCCGGCACTCTGCTGTGCTGTTTTAGATCATCTCAGAGTGTGCTCAGCCAACAGGATTAAACCCCATTACCAGAACCTTAAATGAAGGGGCTTAATTTTTCTCATGTGATGGTGAAGAGAGATGGTCAGGGGCTGGAGCAGCTTGTGACCGCCATTATCACTACCTGATCTTTATTCTGCTGTCTGTGGCTTGTCAGCCCGGTTTACTACCTCCTAGTTGTAAGTTGTAAACTGGCTGCTGTGGCTCCGGCCATTGCATTTGAGTTTGGAGCAGGATAAAGGAGGGAGGAGGGGCACCATTTGCATCCCTTCCCTGCGGGAGGAGATCAAGCACTTTCTTGAGATGCTTGCTGTTCTCCTTGGCTACAACTAGGTCACATGCCACTCCCAGCTGAGAGGGAGGGGGAGGCTGGGATGCAGAGAATTGCTGGGAAGCAGAGAATTGTGTCGTCGTATTTGGGTTAGAGCTATTTTGATCCACCACCTGGTAGATCCATCTCCTTGGAGCAAGTAAGATTCTGTTTTAGGAAGGAAGGAGGGAGGAATGGATATGGAGGAGATAAGCATGGGTGTCTGCCCTTTAAGGCTGTGGCTTCCAGCACAGTCCCTAAATGTACTCTGGAATGAATGACTCATTTGCATACTAAGGCCCAGACAGGGAGGGATGGGAGAGGGAGGGAGGTATGGGAGAGGGAGAGATGGAACAGGGAGGGATGGGAGAGGGAGGGATGGGGGAAGAGCCCACATGCAGATGTTTGGCATCAGCACCTAAGAATTGTGCACAGTGTTATGGGCAGGGCCAGAGGTACCACTATCTTATCTTGACAAGTATAGCGACACTAGCCTCTTCTCCAGGCAGGTGGGCTTGACCCCTGTGAGACGGGTCGCTCTTACTGGGGAAGAAGGCGTCAGGAGACACAGGACAAGAGGCTCAGCTGGTCTGCTGCTGAGCCACACCTGGCTTTGGGCCTGACCCGTGCGGTGGTGGCTGTGCAGTGAAAGTCTCAAATGAAGTCGTGAATGAGCCCAAGAACGTGGACACTGTAACACATCTGGACCCCCTTGGTTCACCTGCCGGGGAGGGGGAGCTGCTTGGACACTCAGCTGGTAGTACTAATAAGAAACCACCCGCACGGGCTGCCTGTCCCGCGTCCACTCTCCCCGTCTTCCTCAGACTCCTACTCTGTGTTCAGCGTACGCACAGTCCTGTCCACGATGCTCACACGACAGGTGGACTCTGTTACACCGCGGTGGCAATATGGCCTGCTATGGCTAGGACCATCTGGTTAGGTTACTCTGTTCGACGAGGCTTCTGGGAAAGGATTTTTCCTTTTTCCTTCTTTCCTCCTGGTAGAGAGAAACCTATTCATCTGGCCTTGCCCTCTGCCTTTTTCCCTTACCTCTTCCTCCTGCCTGGAAGACAGACATGATGTGTGAGACACAGCAGCCATCTTGTGACTGTGAGGATGGTGGAGCGGGAACTAGATCCTAGGTGGCGTGCTTGAACCACATCCAGATAACCTCTGGGCTCGTTGTCCCCCTGAGAGGTGAGAAAACCAAGGCTGAAATACCTCAGTTGGGTTTTTTGTCCTTTTTAGTGAAGGCGATCCTGGGTGAGGGAAGCGAGTGCGGTGCCCGGCAGCAAGTAGCTGTCCTTCCCTCTGGAAGCCTGGAACACGTTTCATCCTCTGACTTGAGCCCAGCTTTGGGGGGACCCGCTACCCATCCTTTGTTCCTTGGGCCTCGGTCTTACTCTTTCTGTAGCGGCTCTGCTCCTTGTGGTCTCGAATCCATGTCCAGCACCCCGGATCGCAGAGCATACACCATGGTGCTCGGTACATGTTTGCCGAGCGGATGAAATGAACAGTCAACCACGTTCGTGTCCGGGCCAGGATGTGGATGAATCATTCAATGTAGGAAGCCAGGCTGCCTGTCTGCCCCGCCCATCGGGGAATGTGCAGTCTCCACTGGCTCTCTTAGCCGCCCTCCTCCAGGAAGCAAGGGGAGCAGGCCTGGGGTCTCTGACTGCAGTGCTGACTAGCTCCGGGGGATCTCGGCTGCACGAGGGGTGGAGGTGAGGGCGGCCATGCAGGACTGCTTCCTGACCGGCGGCTCCACTGGCCTCACACCAGCACATCTCTTGCTCTGGAAGCCGGAGGAACCCTCCTTTTGGAGACCTGCACTGAGACCTGCTTGGCTTCTGTTGGCAGCCGTCTCCGGGGTCCCCGAGAAGGAGCCCCCAGAACCTTCTGTGGAGCGCTCGCTGGAGACGGTGATGCCCCTCTGGCTGTCTTTGGGGCCAGCCTTGCCATTTCGCGGTCGCTTGGGCTCTCAGGTCTGGCTGCCCGGGTGTCTCCAGGGCCCCCCATGATAGGTCTCCAGGTCTACCCCCTCGCTCCCTGCAATCCCTCCATCTCTGCATCTTTGAAACATGCTTAAGCAGATGCCAGAACTAATCACCAGCTGAGAACAAGGGAACAAGCAAGGGTTCGTCCTTCCAAAGAATGTGCTGGTTATTCTATTTGAAGGAGCAAGTTTGACTTCGAGTGAATTCCATCACGACAAAACACCATACTGCGTGCGGGTTCCTGTGCACCAAGGGCGGTAGAGCTCCCCACCTCACGTGTTATGAAGCCTCATGGGACAGGCTCCCTGCTTTTAGTTCCCAGAGGGGGACGTGGAAAGTTGCCCGCTGGCCTGCTTTTGTCACAAGGTTCAGAATTTGGGTGACTTTTTGCCCTGGCTTTAGGCTGCCCTCTCCTGGTGTTTCAGGCTGGCTCCCTGACTTCCGCGCTTCAACAAAAGAGAACAAAACAACAAAGCTAGGTAGTTATCTTTGGTGGGTGTGTTCTTTCTCCCATTCCACTTCCTGACTTCCATCGGGGCAAGCTGGTGCATGTGAGGTCTTCCCGGGCACTGACACACCTGCTCCCTTGACGCCTCCGAGACACCTGGGGCCTTGGGGCATTTGCAGGTCCTGCCCTAGCCCTGCTGGGTCTGCGCAGAGCACCCTGTGACTGTGCAATCCCCCGCCCGCCTTCGCAGGCAGGAGTTCTCTTGGGTCGCGGATCCTGCTGTTCCGTAGTTAGCCCGCATAGTTAGTGGCTTGATAGACACAAATTTAGCTGCTTGCTGTTCTGGAAACCGGAAGTCCAGCAGGGCCAATCTCCAGGCGGCCGTGAAGGCGTGGGCTGAGCTCATTCTTCCTGGCGGTCCCGGGGCAGAGTCTGTGGTCAGGACATGCCAGTGCTCGGACACCCCGTGCCGCTCATCCAGTCCCGCCTCGTTCCTGGGGCTCCCACCCCACTCCCCACCATGCCCCGTGTCCCTAGTGCTGCTGGGAGCCATGGGGGGAGCAGGCTGCAGAGCCCACAGCAGCTCAAGGCTTCCAAAGGCTCCTTGTTTGGCTTCACTGATTTCCTGCCGGCAGCATGTGGGGATTTAGGAAGGATTAAGGTAAGCCTTCAGCTGACAGATAAATATCCACAGATAAATATCCACTAGCACAAGAGTCCCTCCCCCTGCCTCGGATGGGAGGAGGGGAGGACAGTCCTTGTGGTGGAGGACGGGAGCTTCCCTGCCCAGGCCGAGGCCCCAGGAGAAGCCGCAGGGGCGGAGGGAGGACTTCCTGGCCTGCCATGGGTGCATTTTCCATTTGGAATCCAGATTCGTTATGTTCCAGCCCCTGGGTGGGGGGTGCAAACCCGTGTCTGTCCATGAAGGATCCTTTTCTCTCTGAGCAGGACGGAGGAGGGCGGTGCCCCCCACCCCCGAGTCCTCCTTCGGGGCTGTGCACCTGTTTGTTCACCCGACATGGAGAAATGTTGGATCTTTGTCTCGCGTTGATTTTGCTGCCAAATGTAACTTTGAACACTGTTGACGCTGATCTGCTGGAAAGCTGAGGGGGGCCTCAGTGTCCGTGTTTGCTAAGCACGCGGTCCCAGGCTTCTGCTGCCTGCAAGGCTGAGGGAGAAGGGGGGGAAGTCACGGGCATCCTTGGGACAGGGGCCTGGCTGGCTGCCCTCCTCTCTGTGGGCCTCAGCTTCCTTATCTGAAGAGCAGAGGCCTAGCACGTCCAAGCGTGGTTGGGGAGCTGCGTGCCTGGGGACACTGGTGACACCCGCAGGCCCCTGCATCCCCTCCCAGACCTACCATAGTGGGTCTAATGGTGGACACCCCGAGAGTCATCTATCGGCACTTTGTTTGGAGAAGAGGTCTTGGCAGACATAATTAAGTAAGGTTCCTGAGATGAGATTGTCCCGGATGGTCTGGGGGCCCAATCCAAGGACAGGTGTCCTCATAAGACACAGAAGAGCAGAGACACAGACACAGGAGGAGCCACAGGAAGGGAGGCAGAGGGAGAGAGATGCCGCCACGACCTCAGGATGGCTGGAGAGGCCGGGAGCTCGAAGAGCCAGGAGGGACCCTGCCCTGGAGCCTCCCGGGGGCAGCATCACCCTTCCCACAGCTTGAACCTCAGACGCCAGCTTCTGGAACATCAAGAGAATAAGTTCCTGTTATTTTAACCCCCTGAGCTTGTGGTCATTTGCTACAGGAGCCCCGGGATGCTCAGACACCCGGTGCATCAGAAATCTAGGGCTGGGCCCTGGGGAGCTGCAGGATTGATCTGTCCCCCAGGGAAGTTGGTGCTGCTTCAAGCCGAAGACCTCAGGTCAAGAGGGATTTTAGCCTCAGAATCCCAGGGTCAGCAGAAACCACGTTATTCCCAAGGGCGTCTGCCGGGTGGTAGGTGGCGTCTGAGCGCACAGCTCGGGCGGGCGGCAGGCAAAATGCTGGGAGCGTCCACCCCACAGGGATGGTGCACAAGGCCCTTTGTGGCAGAGACCCCTGTCCTGTCTTCAAAAGTGTGACCTGGAACAACGCCATCAGGACTGAAATGTCCATGGAACAGTTGCTCTCATCCCATTAGCATCCCTGGTCAGATGCCATCATCACGAGGGTCAGAGCTGGGAGCAGATCGCGTGGTGACGTCATCAATGCTTTGTTGGTCTGTCTGTGGGCATGGTCAGCGGAACCCCGGGCTCCAGGGGAGGAGGGCTCGCTTCTGCTGCTGTCCAGACGCCGAGGCCGGCGGGAAGGCGCGGGCGTTTACAGAACGTGCCTCTTCTCTCCCTAAAACTGCTTTGCCCAGCAAATGCAAAAAGGCCTTATTTCTGGCTCCGCGAGTTGAGTTCCCTGTGCTTCCAGCAGCCGCATTTTTGCTGCCTGGCTGCTCGGTTTCTCCAAAAGCAGAGGTTCGCACGCTTGTTCTGGGCCAGTCCCTGCCACCGCCCTTTCCTACTGCTGCATGGGGATGGCCTTGTGTATCCTTGGGGACCGTCGCTTCCCTGTCCGCAGGTGTGTGGGTGCCGGGGGAGCTCAGGGCCCCTCGGAGAGTCAGCGGCTGCTGTGTCCTGCAGCCTGGCTGTCCTGACTCTTGTGGGGTCTGGGGTGGGACTGGCCCATCCCTCCCTGAGAAGAACTGTGGCAGCTGGACTCACGATGTCTTGGGTCCCCAAGCTCTGCTCGCACTGGGCCCCAGGGTCACGTCTTCTGTTCTCCACGAGTGCCTCTGGTCGCAGGGGCCGAGGGGAAAGGGCCCTCGCTGGGACTGCCAGGGGCTGCTTTCTTGCTCCGTCCCAGGCTCAGGCCAGTTCGCAGTCTGGAGGGATTTCAAGGAGAAAGACGCCCTATTTCCCTTTCTTATTTTTCTTCAGTGAGATGCTGGCAGAGGGAAGCCTCGGCTGGCTGGTCGGACGGGACACCTACGGGCGTTTGAACACCGTGCGTAGGATGAGCCTCATGTGTGGCTGCCTTTGGCGAGCACGGGAAGCCCCATGCTGGTCCTGGTGTCTGGCCCTTGTCCCGGTGTCGTAGGACTGCCACCCGTCCCACAGGTTGAGGCTCCTCTGTGCTGGGGACCGCGCTGGTGCCTCCCTGGGGCCTGCCAGACCCATCCGCACAACCACCCTGTGAGGCAGGCCCCCTTCCCCTGCTTGGGGACGCCGATGTGTTCCGCTTTGGGGCCCCTCGTTCACGGTCCTGCGCTGGTGCCGAGGAGCCCGGGTGGAGGTGGGCAGACTGTCGCCTGAGGCCACCCCTGCCGTGGGCACCGCAGCCTCGGATGTTCCCCGTGGACACGGGGCACCCTGTGGTCCATGTCTGAGCGGCTTCCAAGGGCCCGGACTCCCATCCACTGTGTGGCCGCAGGTGTACGTCCCGGGGAACCTTCCAGAGCGCCCACTGTAAGAAGACATGTGGTTCCGATGGCAGGTGCAGGTCTGGAGGGCCGGTGGGGTAATGCAGGTGGGCGGTGCCCGGCCTGGGGAGCATGAACACCGGGCCACACCGCTGCTGCTGCCGCCGCTCAGCCAAGTAGAGCCTGGTCGGCAGAAGCTCTGCTTCCTGGAGGCCCTGGGGAGCCCACATGCAGGCCCTAGCCAGGAGTAGACCCTCTGAGACAACACCGCATTCCTGATGCGGGGCCCGGACCTCCGTGGCCGTGGGCGCCTCTCTTTTCGGTGCAGCCCCAGTTGTAGGTGGATGAGCTCAGATGCTCGTCTTGAGGGTCGAGCCCTGAGATGCGGGGACCCAGCCTTTGATGCCGTCAGTTTTCTGTTAGATGCAGCTCTGTTCGATAGGTCTTTATGGATGTGTTGGGGAACATTTTCCTTCTTGGCCTTTCGTGTTTTATGTGCAGCCAGAGACCTTTCGGCAAAAGGCATGTTTTTAAAAATTGAATAAACAAATTACGGCTTCTTGAAAGCTCTGTCGGCTGAGGGAGGGCCACGGGAGCCTGAGTTGTTCACTGTGGTTACTTGTTAACAGGGTTCTGGTGTGATTAGATCTTCAGGGTGTTTTTGGTGCTGGGGTGGGGAAGGACCAGGGGGGTGGGAAGCTGACCGAGCTAGGTGTTGGCGCACAGGGTCGCCCTCTGTAAAGCTGGGCGCTTGTTTCTTAATCCACCTTGTGCTTTCTGACCTTCCCTTGTGCGGAGAAGGGATCATGCCACTTACCTCATCTCGTCCTACCATCCTAAGATAACAACAGATTACCAGGAAGGGCTGCAGAAGAGAAGACTGTGATCAAACGTCTGCAAAACGATAGAACCTATGTTTTCTGGAGAACAGGGAGGCTCCAGGATGACTGGTTTTTTCCATTAAAGGAGCTGGACAGCTTAAGGATTGATCTGCAGAGAAGTGTGAGATACGCTTCCATGTGGGGAAAAAAATACACGCTTAAAAGGTTAATGGCTGGTAAATGTCAAGTTTCTACAATCCTGGCTAATAAAAATACGTTATGAGACAGAAAACATCATGCTGCCAAAATTACAGAGGCCTTTGAAATCCATTTGAAGTCTTGGATCCTTTGAAAATGACTGGGGGGGAGGGTGAGAGCTTCAGGTCTTTTCCTTCCTGGTGGAGTGATGGCACCTTTGCGGGAAGGCGCAGCGTCTCCGAAGGGGCGGGGTCTTTCTCTGGGAATTTTTGGTCGAAAAGGAACAGGCGCTCTGCATTCCTAGGCCTGGAGTCTTTGCTTGGGCAGCCCTGTCCACCGCCGCACAGGTGTCCTGTGCTGGTGGGTCTTTGAGATGGCCCTGCGTCGGGGATTTGCGTTCGAAACACTGTAAGCACGGTAGTCCCTAAAAACCTCTGATTTCTTTTTTATTTTTTTTAAGCTTTATTATATTTTTTCAGTGTTCCAAGAAAAACCTCTGGTTTTTTAAACATGATGACGGCGACAGCCTTTTGTGACAGCCCCTAAAATTAGAATGGGCTTGTCTCCGCTCTTTGGGTAGGGATTCCAGCACACAGAGATTCTGGAACTTCCTGGAGTCTCCCGGGGAGAACCTGGGAGACTGGAGACTCAGGGTCTCCTCATCTTAGCCTCTACACATCCCCTGTCCTGTTTGCTTTCCTTGGATGCAAGTTTGAGTGGGCAGAGCAGATGCCTGGGCACCTAGAGAAAACCAGCGGGGAGAAGAAGTGCTCGTCAGGTGTTACTTTCCCCGGGGTCCCGCAGGTCCTGCGTCTTCTGCTGGATTTAATCAAGGCTCTCGACAAGGGAGCCGCTTCTCCTGGAGCGATGGACGACAGCCCTCGCTTCCAGCCTGGCTGACTCAGTGCAGCGGAGGGTCTTGCGGGCCACCTTCCTGATTCCTTACATTCCCCTTGGGTGGGCACAGGGCCGTGGGCTGAATTCCAGCTTGTTGTGACGCCGCAGCAGAGAGGCTCCTGTGTCTGAAGGTCTCTCGGCCTCCCTGACATGGCGCTGGTGCCTCTCACCTGTCCTCATCGCATGGTGCATGAGGCCTTGAGAATCTAGGAAAGGAACTTGATTTTCCAGCAGGGTGAGCCTGGAGAGATTGTACCTCCCCCGGGGATGGGAGAGGAGGTGTCACTCCCTGGATGGGCCCATCCCAACATAAGAGAATCTTACTTTTGCCTTTTCCCAGGGGAAACATTAAAACAGAGGGCAGCTGGGGCCTCACCAACACACCAAGGTTTGGGTCCGGATAGGTTGGGGCTCTTGGGACCGACCCACTTGGGTTTACGTGGGCTGACTGGGGGCAGGGGGTGGGGGAAGGGGGCCGAAGGATGGCGGCCCGAGAGCAGGGGTACTTGGGAATAGGACTCGGTTGCCTCCTTTCTCTTGGATTCTGTCCTGAGTGGTGTTTCCTCCCTTTAAAAAAGAGGCAGCGAGAAGAGAGTTCTTTCTAAGCCAGGCCTCCACGCTCTCGGGAGCGCTGGCGTGGGGCTTGGGACTGCTGGAGACATGCCCCATTGTTGGCCTCTAAAAGGAGGATTCTGGAAGGATATCATTCTGGGATGTGCCCACAAAAGTCCCCCGGTGGCTTCCTTAGGTTGCCGCTTCAAGGAGGCACTAATTAATCATGTCCAGCAACTACGGGGGAGCCGGGGCCGCTCCCAAGACCAGGAGGCAGCAGCCCACCCTCTGTCTGTCCGCTCTCCACACAGGCAGAAAATTGCATTGTTTCCTCCCTCTGGAAGGTGGTTATTTCATCAGGAAGCCACCCCCTCCTGGCGGTTATCTAGAAATTGCCTCACTGCATTTCTCCCTTATTGGTTCTGAAATAATATTGTTTCCGTCTTACTTAAATGCCACACAGGTTCAAATTTCTGTTGTTGTCAATGACACTCCAGATGATGGCCTTGTTTATTGCCAGAGACCCCGGTCACTCTCGAGGAGGGCAGATTGATGGGGAGGGCGCCTGGGACTCTGGCCGCTCGTCTGTGTCTTCCTGCAAAGAGTCCCGAGTTCCAAGAGCCAGGCAGGAGCTGTGGAGGCAAACCCTTATCTATTTATTTCCAAACGTATTGTGCCGTTCATCTCCACTCACTGTCTCCCAGGGGAACTGCTCTTCATGAGACAGGAGCCTCTCTCCAGAAAGGTATTTGATTTTTGATGTAAGGGAGGGATTAATGCCGCTGGATTTTGATAAGGCCGGCCGTCTAGTGTGGCACAGACATGCTTGTCCTGCCCGTATCGCTGAGTCGGTTCGTTACACGGGAGCACAGCGGAGCGGCAATACGGGTGTGCAGAGAGAATTGTAGTTTTGCTATTTAAAAAATAAGTCTAGTGCTTTACAATGTTAAAATGATAACTTGTTTAGGGAAACTCACAGTGCCTGTCTTTTAGCACAGAAAAACCTCTTCTAGCGGCTTGACTTGGATCCTCTTAATCTATTTTTATTTTCCTGAGCATAAATTAAAGTCTCATTCCTACTTGAACTCTTCAGCTAGAACGTGGGGCCAGAAGTGCATGTCTGCAGTGCCGACCTAAACATGTTTCCAGGACTCTACACCAATCATGAGCTGATGCCTTTGCTTGTAAATGATCTCCAGGGCTGAGATTAGATGTACTGTAATCTGGTTAGACTCTGCGAAGTAGCTTGATCTGTGGAGGATTTTCCTGATCCAGGTGTGAATCTTGGTGTCTTACCTGGGGATTGGGGGAGAGAGGATTAGAGGCCACATTTGTTCCGTGGATCAGTGTGATCCCATATTCCCGCCGTCCCCTTCTTCCTCACAGGGCAATGACGGGGCCGGTGTTCACACAGGCTCACCCACACTGCTGTTTCCCTTGTGGCCACGTCTGGTGTTTTGTGGGATGGATATCCGTGGAGGCCCCAGGTGGTGGTTAAACGATGCTTGATAATGGAGACTGGGCCTGTTATTCTAGAAGGCCATGGGGTCAAGGGCTGTTGGACAGAGAAAGGCGTGGGCGTCCCAAGATGCCACACCTCATTAATATTCCACATTGTTTATTTTGCTGTTGGTGGTGACATCTAGCTTCAGAAATGCATGTGGATCTTTGGATCCACAGATACCAGAGCGGCTGCATCACTCTTTGGCCCATTAGTTAGGGGTCCCAGGGGGTCTTAGGCTCTCCAGGCCATGGTCCCAGGGCCCCTTTCCCTTTTTCTCCACACCACGCCCACCCCCTCCGGGGCCAGCATGGAGCCACCTGCTGGAGCAGCTGGAACTTGACATCCCTTCCTTTGCTGCTCTGCTCCTTTGTTTTGGCTGCCCTAGCTGCCCTTTGATCTGTGGGAACCTTCCAGGGCTGCTGCCTCCAATCCCATTTCTCCATGGAGCCCCATTCTGCTGCCTTCTCCTGTCCCTCTGCCTGAGCTAAGTGAGATTAATTATTTTCACCTCCGTTGTTTCATAGCTTTATTAAAGTATGTGATGATGTGGAGTTTCTTGGGTTCTCCTCCACGTCTGACAGAATTGTGGTCATGCTATGAATGTGAGTGTGTGTGCACATGTATGTGTGTGGCATTAGAGCTACAGATGTGTGGGAGGAGGTGTGCTAGGGAGCTGGAGAGCGGTGCCAGTTCCCCAGATCACCTACGAAGCCTCCCTCCCAGGAAGGATTCTTTGCAGGAAAAGGAGACGAGCTTTCTCGCACCTCTTGGAGGGGCAGAGGCTGGAATTGATAAGCAAGAAAATGTGAGAGCATGATCATTAGAGAAGGGTGGGCATCGAGTGGAAAAGTCAAAAGTGTTTTTCATTTTGCACCTCTGTGTTAGGGCTCATTCAGTGTATTTATTAAGCCATTATCAAAGCCAAGTAAGACAAGTGGGTCTTTGTCTAATGAACTTGCCCCTCTGTGGGCTGTGTTAGCTGCAGGTGTCCAGAGCATAACTGGATAACAGCGGTGGTTATTACGTGGTCTTCGGGCCAGACCGCCCCACCCTTTATCCACACAACGCAGTACACGAGGCTGACTTTTCCAGCTCCGGTTCCGACTTAGAACCCCAGGGTAGGTGCCGGCCAGAAGCCTGACAGAGTCTTCACATTTCAGGCCCCAGTGCCTTTCTCCAACTCGGGGCCTGTGCTGTGACCCAGCTATAAAGCACACGGGCTGCCATTTGGTAAACTTTTCCTGCTGGGTTACTTGGCTGGTCTGGATGTCGGCAAAGCAGAAAGTTCCACATCTGAGGGTCAGGGTGCCAAGGAGGCCCACCTGTTGATCTCTGCCTTAGGTTTTTAGTTACCTGACTCTTCATCCTGCCTGCCACCATGGCCCTGTCTGCGGGTAGCACTTCTCTGGAGGATGCGGTAGTTCTGCCAAGCGATGTCGGTCTCAGGGAGTGGAGATCTGGAGACACCTGTGTGTCTGCATGTACAGGAGTCAAGCTGCTTGACTGACCCCATTTCATCAATCCGTTCCCTCTCCTGGGCTTGTCGAGCCAGAGGCCTACTGAGATGAGGCAGTGATGTGGTGTTTCAGCGCTATGCACACACTCATTCTAGATACTGAAGCGTGCTCCTTCTGCATCAAGGATGTGTTTGTGTACTGTCTACAGTTGCCTTGCATGGTGGCCGCTGGGCTGGGGCAGCGTCCCATCCTGGTGCTCAGCCCACAGGAGCACGTCTGCCCAGGGCTCACTTGCTTTTCCCAGGAGACAAGTTCAGAAGGCACGAGAGACAGGCAATGTGGAGGGGAGTGGGAGTGCCAGGAAGCATGTTCTCTCTGCTGTAGAAGGATGGAGTCCAGGCTCTGCTGGGTCTCTGATGATGGCCTGTGGAGTCTGAGAGGCCTCCGAAAAAGGACAGCGCCCCAGGCACTCACAGTCACTGATCAATGCTGAATTGATGCACTCACTTCCCAAGTGGGGGCTGGCTTCATGTCCCAGCGGAGGGATCATTCCTTACTGGTGGACGTTTTGAGACAGATGGTCAGAGCCTCTGTTGCAGCAGAAATACTGAGACTTGCAAGGGTCGAGGGCTGAGGCCTGGGGTGGAGGTCTCTGTGCTGGCCCCCTCCTCCCTCCCGGGGCCGCCCTGCATTCCTTTACTTCCAGGTTGAGAAGCCACGTGGCCATGACTGCCATTCCCAAGAGCCATCCCTCCAAAGCAGAGAGTGCAGCCAGGAACATTCTAGAAGGTGGGCCGGGGCTGGCATAGTCAGACACGTCCTGCTAGCTCATGGTGTCCTCACAGCATCTTGCCGCCTGTTGGCTCTCACTGTCAGGTGCAGCCAGAAGAGGCTTCGGAGGCCGAGCTGGAGTGGGTTCCAGGGGCACTTGTGGCGTGCTGCCGCAGGCCCCACGCACCCTCTCCCTGCTCCGTCAGGCTCTCTGCGACACCGAGCTCCCGGTGCTTTCCTGGTTCCTGCTTCATATTGTGTGGGGGCCTCTGCTGGGACCACATCCCAGCCAGGCACCCTGTGCCTCTGCTCAGAAATGTGCTCCACCCCCTCGGCCCCCACACCCATGCCGCAGGGTTGCTGTTCAGAGCCCGTCACCTGTCACCCTCCCTGCACCGTGACATGGTCTCCCAGAGACACACACCCACTTCTGGCTGCACCCCAGCCTGAAGCAGGCTGAGCCCACGGGGACAGCCAGTCAGGGCTGATGGCTGAGCGGGTGATGGGGCCTGTGCTCCCCAGCGGGGTTTGTGTGCACATCCCTGCTTCCCTGACCCCTGCACGCTCTCTCGGCCCTTCATTCCTTTTCTCTGCTCTTCCCTGGGGAGTTCCCACCTCGCCTAGTCTCTGGTGTCAAGTCTGCTCCAGAGCCCCGGCCCCCGCCGGTGGCCAGGACCCCCTCCCCACACCTGTGGAGAGGGCTCCTCTGCTGTGGTGGGGCCTCCTTGGGGCACAGCCTGGGGAGGTCAGGGGCCCGCTCTCCCTTTTCCCACCCCCCACCATCGAGCCCCTGTGGGGCTGGTCACCCACGGCTGGAGGGAGACAGAGGGGGAGGTCTGGGAACGGGAGCATCCCCTCCGAGGTAGTGCCCTCGCCAGGCCCTGTGGGGGAACACAGATGTAGCCTGAGCTCCCAATGCCCAGGGATTGTGAGCAGAGCGAACCCTGATGTGAACCCTGATGTGAACATCTCTAGCCTGTGATGTTCTGGGAGTCAAGCCCCCAGCAGGTCGCTGGCCAAGTTGCAGGCCTCCACATATGATTGTGGGTCCAGCTCTGTTTCCAGTAACACAGTGGCTGTGTGGAGGCCAGCACCAATGGGAGGCTCTGACTCTGGTCTTGAAGACAGGTAACTGGAGAGAAGGGGATATCTTAGGGCCATGGTTGCAAGGCAGAAACCCTCCTCCAGTGGGTAGAGTCCAGGCCTGGGGTCATTGAATAGACATCCACACTGATCGTAGCCCCCCACTGTGCCCTGGACCTGTGACATGCTCTGGGGACACCCCCCACCACTAGCCGTGAGCCTTCGCTGCTGGGGATGGCTGGGCTGAGGTGGCTGTTCCCTGGGGCTGCACGTGAGAAGGAGGTGAGGGGAGAAGCCTGGTGCAGAGAAAGCAGGGGCAGGGGTGCAGGTAGGTAGCAAGAGTAGGAACCTTATTTTGGTGTTAAATTACCATGAAGGAGGAAAAGTGGGTTTGAACTACACTTTGAACAAGTGTAGTTCAAACCCAGGCTGTTGGCGCCTGAAGGCCCCCAAGCATCAGGTCTGCGTGTGGGGCCTGTGGCACAGCTGGGGGACTGTCATAGTGCCCACAACGCCCGCAGTGCCAGGGACGGGGTCCTCCAGTGACGGAGACCCCCATCTTCTCTCCCAGCGTTGAGGACAGCGTCTGCACGTCCTGATTCCTGCAAACCTGATTTCTCATGGAGAGAGTGGGGCCAGGTGTGCAGCACAGATTTAATGGTGTTTTTTGCTTTTACCGGGCTTGTGTAAGAGCAGATCAGGCATTGTTATAAATCTCCCTGTTGAACACACGTACTTCCGTACGCTGAGCGGTCCCTGAGAACAGAAGCAGGGTCCAACTTGAGAGGGGACGTGGGGGGACCGCAGGGCGTGGCGCCTATGTATGACGTGCGTGCTTGCCACCCTGGTGGGGCTGGGGCCCTGGATGACCTCCCCAGGGGTCTGACCTTGCACGGGTGAGCAGGCGGCAGCCTCCCAGCTCTGTTCCATCTCCATGCTCTTGGTGGTGAGCCCCCGTGGCTGATTTCCCATGGGGATGAGGTGTTCCCCATGCAAGTCACGAGTGCTAAAGAGAATAGAAGGGATGATGGTTCCGAGGGTCTGTCCCTCGGCTGGAATCCAGGGCACATGATGCTCTCTCCGCCTGGACACATGGCTCTGAGCAGTCCACCTGCTCTGACCCAAAGTTTGTGGTGGGCAGGGCTCCCCCTTGCATGCCGGGATCCAGGCAGTGGCGTGTGGCCCCATGTGCACGTGTCACCCCCTCCATGACAGCACCACGAACCATGGCAGGGTTGTCCACACAGCCGACCCCAAAGCCGGAGGGGACACGTGCTTGTAACCATATCAGGGGAGAGACCCCAGACCTGTGCGTTCATCACGGGCCCCCCGTCGACTCTCCCAGCCCGACCGCCCACATGATAAACACGGGAGAACGCTCGGCCTCTGCAGACCCCGCAGGTTCTGTCCACACTTCCCACCTATTTGAACCTTTCTTTGAAAACCCCCACTGCTCCGGGATGGGGGAGGGGCATGGAGCAGGCGGCCCGGCAGGAGTGGGACGGAGGATGAAGTAAGGCAAGAATGAACATAACACACTTCGGAGAAGACAGTTTCGTTTAAAAAGTGCCTTTCATCTCTCCCTTTTATATTAACATAACACTTTGTATTTTTAAAATGCCAAAAAAATTTTTTGGAAACTTGAAAAAGAGAAAAATACAAAGAAAATTCAGCGTAACTTTATCTCCCACGCCTGAAGAAAGCACTTTCTCATTTGGCGTGTCGTATGTGTGCATGCGTGTGTATGTGTGCGCGTGTGTGTGCACAGACTTGCACAGTTGGGATGTGTCGTAGGTGCATGTGTGCTGTGTGTGCAAGTTTTCATGTGACCGGCATGTTCCTGTTTCCACGTGTGTGTGCACAGACACACACGCATGTGTTTTGTGCATGGGAGTGCCTCTGTGGTGTATTCGTGGGCTCGAACGTGTTAGCGTGTGTGCAAAGATGTGGGTGCTGTGTGTGGTGCTCACAAACATGTGTACACGTGGTGTGGTTGAGTGTGCATACGCATGGCTTGCCACACGCACGTACGGCCTGCATGTGGTGGGACAGGACGTTCCCAGGTCTTTGCGGCCGGACTTGACGCTGCAGCGAAGATCTTTGCAAACTCCTTTTACAGCACGGCTCTCGTTTCTTCGCGACGGGTCATTAGGAAGAGAATTCAGAGTTTCTGGTTAGAGCCTGTGTTTGTGACAACATCCAGGACGCACTTGGTTAAAAGACGAGACTTGGTGCTGATCTGTGTTCCCGGGGAGGACGCTGGGGACGTGTGTATCCCTGCGCTAGTGGGACCACTCTTTTAAAACTGTGTCCCGGTGTGACCGATGTGACCGGTGTGACCAGAGTGACAGGGGTGGCATCAACTGCCCTGCATTTGCTTAGTCAGTGGAGAGGCTGGCCATTCAGAAAGTCTGTTTTTCCCTCCTCTTTCTTTTTCAAAATGGCACGTCCGCATTTGTTCCTATTCCCGCTGCAGGTGACTGTGGGGTGATGGGCGTGGCTGACAAGGATGTAGGGATTCCTTTGGGGAAACCCGACCTCTGTCTTTAGCCTGCAAACACGCTTGCATTTCTGGGAGCCCCTTGCCACTGGCATTCCTCAGGGGGGTCCTGCGGTCTCTTACTCGGCTAGTCTCAGTGCATTCTTCATCTGCCCTGGTTGCTTAGTGTGTGCCGACGTGGGCTTCGTGTGCACTCGGCTCAGAGGTGCTGAAGCGGGTGGTTGATGGATCTCTCTCATCCAGACCATTTGTTTGTATTAATAAGTAAGCAAAACCCATCCGGACCGGCTGGAGCCCCTCCACAGGTTCTGTGAAAGGCAGTGTCGCTCCCTAAGGCCCGGAGCTGAGAGTTTAACCAGCCACGGGACCCGGTGGCCCAAGTGTTCTGGAGAGGGCCTGATGGTCATTCTTTCAGGCTCTGCTGTCCGGATGTTGGAGGACCCACACGACTGCTCTTGTGGCACAAAACACCGTGGACAGGTGGTAAGGAAAGGTGGCTCTGTTCCAGGGAGACGTTATCCACATCTCCAGGCCAGGGACTGGACTCGACATGACACAGAGTCCCCTCTTCCTGCTTTTCTGCCAGACCCTCCTGTTTTCACTTTCCTTTCTCCTGGACACGTGGAGAGAAGGGCCCCTGGCCAGGACCTCGTGCCCCAAAGGCCTCATTCTTCGGTCTTCCTAGCCACCACCTGAAGCTCGGTGTTTTCAGTCCCATTTGACAGATGAGGAAGCTGAGACCAGCAAGCTGGGAGGACGTGGCCAAGGTCATGAGGAACCATGGCTGCCCGTGGAAAGTGTGGCTCAGAGCGGGGTCTGGTCTTGGGGCCAGAGGCCATAGTGTGTGTCCCCCAAGGCCTGAGCCGGCTGGAGGGGCCTTGGAGGACACGAGGACACGCAGACACGGAGCCACCCCGAGCCCGGCCAGGCCCCTCCAGCCCTGCCAAGGTGCTTCGTGCCGGGCAGACCCCTAACGGCGCTGGAACAGTGAGAGAAAGGAAATGGAACATTATTAACCACTGATGGATAGTGTATTCAGTTTCCAATTTAATGATCTGCAACTGCAAATCCAGGGTTAAGAATGAACCAATTTCTCACATCCTTTTTGCTCTGTTCATCCCAGGTAAGGAAATGAAAGGATTACTCCACAGTCGTGTGATCCAAATGTCAATGTTCTGCCTCGTTAGAGACGCGGGCGCGACTCCCCTGAAAGCCTGCACCATGGGGGTGATGTCGCGCAGCTCACCTGCTCGGAGTGGGGGCTGCTCGTGGGGGCATGGGAGCCTTCACAGGGAGGTTGTCCCCCGGTGCTGGAAGCCAGCTCCTCTCCAGGGCCCTAGACCCTTCCTGCCACTCCTCCTTCCCACGCCCAAGCATCCCTTCCCTCCCGGCCAGCAGGGTGGCGTGGGCTGGCGGGGCGGTGGGGTGGGGGGCACCCCAGACCTGTGGTGGTGGGTGTTGGCACTGCCCATTCCCGCTTTCCTGGCAGGGCACTGAGAGATGAGGGGACAAGCGTTTGGGTTGATGGCGTGTTGACTAAATTGCATGCAGCTGGGTCCTCTCCTTCCCCACACCCTTGCGCAGAGAGCTGAGGGGGGGAAGCCGCCTGGGCTCTGTTCCATAGGCAGCTGGGGTGGGCACCCTCCTCCAAAGCCAGGCCCCCAGCTGTGCTGCAAGGGTGTGCGGGAGGAGCACTGCACCCCCCCCTTCCAGCACCACACTCGTCCCACAACAGGACTTTAGGAGTCCAGGTTTTTTAGCCATTCTGCACAGGACTGGATAGAACCTTCCAGATCAAGTGGCTGAAGCTGGCGTGTTCTTCTCACATGACTTGAGACGGGGGGCGGGGAGCTGCTGGTGGCAGTTCAGAAGCCAAGAGTGTTTGGTAGCTAATGCTTTTACTCAAGGAGAGAAATTATGAGCAAACACTTCTGCTCGGCAACATCGTGAAAACAAACATATGGCTGCAAAAACGCTTCTCAACACCCCTGCATGTTGGTCTGGTTCACAAGACACTGAGAACCGAAAATAAAACAATGAGGAGGGATGTGTGTGCCAGCTTGCAGCGAAGAACCCCCGAATCGCTGACGCGTTCGTTTTCGCTGGGCAGATTTCAGAGCTGCATCTGTTACTTCTCCGGGAACACGCAGCCATCCTCTGGGCCTGCTTCCTGGGGTGCAGTGGGACTGATATCAGCCCAGGAGTCGTGGTCAGGGGTCCAGGTGGAAGGATGGCAGTGCTGACACCAGAACGGCCGGCCCACGTCATTTTACACACGGCTGACGTCACACTCCTTAACTGTGCTTCTTGAAACATCAGGCTTGGTGTAAAACAGTCGTTTCAGGTGGGATGCAGACGTGGGGTCCCTGCTCCCCACTCATGGCCCTGGCACCGAGTTCCCTCCATGAGTCGGCCTTCTCAGGGGTCGCAGTGCTCTCGGTGTCCAGAAGTCAAAGGCATGTGTGTGTGCATGAGAATATGTGTGCACATGTGTGCGAGTGTGTGCGAGTGGGTGCATGCCCGTGACCTTGCCACACACCCAGGGACAGGTGGTCCTCACTCAGCCTGCAAGAGCTCGTCTTGAAAATGAAGACCATGATGGACACTGACGGGGCTGTGAGCCCTGCCCTGTCCCTTTCCACTGCAGCGTGACGTCACAGGGACACCCAGGGCACTCATGCTCCCTTTCTGGACATCTGGCGCATGTCCGAGCTGGGAGTCCAGTGGACACCGCGGGCTTGGTTCCTAGGCTGCTGGAGAAGTGCTGCCTGCATGTCCTCCCTGTGCTCACACGGCGGCTGCTAGAACCTTGCATTGGGTGCCTGGCGTGCCTCCAGGCTGCAGGTCTGTGTCCTTGTGGCCAGGGGCCGGCTCCCCAGCGGGCGAGGTTTGTTGGGTGAACCCTGCCATAGCTGCCCACGAGGGAAGCTTGACCATGAAGCATGTTCTGGTTTCTGGGGCTGCTTACATGGAAGGTCCAGAAACGGAGACACTGAGGCCCCGCTGCCCGGGTGGACAGGTGACCTGGCGGTGAGCTAGGTCTGTCAGGAAATGCATGCAGCTCTGCTCCTCCGGCCACGGTGAAACATTACTCAGGCACTGCAGGTTTTCGGTGGAATTGAGTTTCACAGGATGAAAGAAAACCATGGCCAATAGGATTTGGGAGGACAATGATCCACCTTTAGGAATCTATTTATCCAAACCCACTTGTTAAAAGAAGCCTCAGGCGTATTTTCATTCTCATGATTTTGTTTTTCCCAAATAGAACACATTCCTCCATGGAGTCCTCTGGCGACATGCTCCTGGAAAAACCCCCTTGCACAGAATGGCTGGAGTGCCTGGCTGATCCATAAAAATGGGATTTTCTGATCTTTGGTTCAGGCCCCCAAAGTTGAACTGTGTAATGTGTTTTAGTGGAAGAAATCACATTTGTCCCTCTTGACTGACAGCCTAATTTTCTTGCCCCCCAGCGTCTGAGGCTGTGGCCGTGTACTATGGGGTCACTGGCTGACCAGCGGGCAGTTAGGCAGGGCTTGCCACGGCCTGGGGCTGGAAGAGGTCGGCTGGTAGGGGCTGGCTCCCTAATCACATCCTGGACCCAGAGCGGTGGTGGCGGCGGTGAGCCCCGGCCAACGGGGCGGGCACAGAGTGGCTGCTAATTAACGATCATGCTTGTCCAGCCGGCCCCTGCCGTCCACGGCCAGGCTGGCAGGCTGAGCTGTGGTTGTCATGGGCCTGGGCAGCAGGGAGAGGTGACACGGGTCATTGGAAGCACGCCTCTGAGGCAGTGGCATGGTGGCAGATGAAGGTGCTGGGGCCTCGATCACGCCCGTTGGTGCCGACGGTCCCAGGCTGCCGGCGTGGAAGCACGGCCACCCAGCAGCACCGGTGAGAGCAGCTTCAGCGCTTATCTGTGCCGGGGGTTCAAGAGTATTCATCGTCTTCAGGTGGTAATAAAATCATTGTGTTCTGTGGCAAGAGTCAGACATGGGCTCCTTGCAAGTAAACTGGGCTTAAAAGGAAAATGGCTTATCCAGATCCTATTAGGAGAGGACAAAAACCACTCAAAAAGCCAGGAACTCGTGCTCTCTCTCCCGCGGTCGCAATGGGAAGGTGGTTTGTGGAACATGCTCCTTTGGAAAGGGTGGCGGCGTATTTGCTCCTGGGCCAGATGGAGAAGTCACAGATGCTCCAGCGCAGGGCGTTGGGGGGATGGGGGCGGGGAGGAGGAGTTCTGGTGGGCGACTTGGCCAGCCCGGTCCAGTCCTAGCAGCAGCCGGTCCTCGTGGTGGCCGACAACTGAGCCATGAGTGTGCCAAGGGCCTCCTTCTCCTTGTCTCCGCACAGCTCAGGTGCTGGGGCTGGGGACTCGGCTCTGGGGGTGACTCTGGCTGAGCGCTCTGTTCCCTCTGGGACAGGCTGGTTCCAAGCCTCTTGGTCTGCTTTTCTGCCCTTGCACTCCCACAGCACCAGGGAAAGGAGTGTCACCAGAGCTAACGGCGCTGGGGGGCACCAGGGGCTGAGGGTGCCTGGAGAGGAACCCGTGTGCTCCCTGCCTTTCCTTCAACAGCTCGCTGAGGCCAGCTGGGTGACGTCCTAGGAAGCAGGAAGTGACGCTGGCATGCACTTGGAGCCAGCAGGACCCCATGTTCTGCTTGGCTCATCTTTCTACGTGCTCCATAGAGAATCACTGCCTTTACTCCCGCTAGCTGCATCCTGCGGCCCTTCTGCAAGTGGGCAAGGTGGTCTGGAGAGGCTGTAGAAGCTGCCCATGATCAGGTGGAAGGATGAGTGATGAAATGAGTGGATGGCAGGTAGACAGATGGACAGATGGATGGATGGATGGGTGGATGGATGGATGGACGGACGGACGGATGAAGGGATGGATGGATGGATGGGGGTAGGGGGATGGATGGATGATGGATGTGTGGGTGGGTGGATGGAGAGATGGAGAAAGGATGGATGAGGAGCTAGAGGGATGCGTAGAGCAAAGGAGGGCAGGATGGATTAATTTGAGTTTCTTCATCCTGGTTGTTACTTGGCGATTTCTCTGGAGCTGCTGGGTGCGACGGGTGAGGCACTGGGTTAAGTGAGCCAGACCAGAAAGCCCACCTGAGCTTCAGCTGGGGCATCTTTCCATCTCTTCACACAGGGTGTGCTGTGGGGCTTCTAAAGCAGGTCTTTCTCTTTAAAAAACCTGGAAAAACACTGGCCTTGTGTTGTGCAGAACGTCCTGTGTTGTGTACAAAGTAGCACCGTGGATGGAGGAAGGTCTTGCTCACCGTGAAGCGCCACGTCCAAGGTCATTTTCGGTGATCAGTTTGGGGCGTTGAGCGGATGCGTGTGATCCGCCCCACAGGCCCACCCCTGAGGGCAGGGGTTGGTCTGACTTGGTCAGCAGCATTGCTGGTGCCAAGGCCAGGGCCTGGTGCAAGGCGGACCCCTAAGCCCCTGAGCAGAAGAACGCATCTTCCGTTCGTTCTTGTGAGTGATGGAGACATGAGTGCGCATCAGACCGTTTCCCGGGCTTTCCCGTTGTCTTAGCGTGTTCCTTTCATCTAGTAGGTACACGCCCTGGGCTGAACGTCCCCAAGTCTGCGGGGAGACTGGCGAATGTATTGCCGAGCTGTGGTTTGCATGACAATCAGGAGGGGCTTCTTGTGGCTGTGGAGAAGCTTCCTGGTGGCAGAGAGCCCAGACCCTGCTGGGTTTTGGAGTGTCGGTCCCCCTCAGCGATGCCTGCACAGGAGTCCCAGCATGGCTTTGGCTCTTGCCAGGCGACTCTGGTCCTCCCTGGAGCACCCTCCACTGGTGGCGGGAGAAGTGGCAGAAGGAGGCGTGGCAGCAGGGTGGTCTGTCCCAGAGCCCAGCTCCCAGGTAGGGCTGGGTGCCTCACAGAAGCATCCCTGCGGAAGGGTCGGAATGGTCAGGGAGATCGATGGAGTGGACTGCGTGTGAGTCACAAGGGTGAGATCGAAGCCCACAGCCTCATCGATCAGTTGCCCTAGACAGCGCTCCCCTGGCAGAACTACTGAGCCACAGCCCAGCCCGAGGCCTGGCTCTCCCAGCTCTCTCACCCCTTCCCTGCTGCCCTCCCCCCTCCCCTCCTGCCTGCACTTCTTTCTGGAGCATTCTCATCCACTGGCCCTCAGGAATCTGGCATGATGACACGCCCTGTGCGCGGTTGCCGCAGACTGTCCGAGATTCGGGCCCTGGTATTTACCGCTTCTCCGCTGAAGAATAACTTCCAGTTATGGCAGACACCACGAGCCTTTGGCAACCCTGTGGCACTCGGATCCTTCAGTAATCGCCACCCCTTTCTCTTACAAAAAAAACTCCGATTAATTAAAAATACATTTAAGAGTACGTGCACTAAAGGAAATCATTAACAAGAGAAGCTCAGAGGAGTCATAGGCAGAGCTGGTGAGTCTCCTGTGTGTGCGGTAACGGGCGAGGGGGTGCGGGTGCCAGGGTGTGTGTGTGTGAGTGCACGCTGAACAGGACAGTGTGCCAGTGTGTGTGAGTGTGTACTGAACAGGACAGTGTGCCAGTATGTGCATGTGTGTGTGTGAGTGTGCACTGCACAGGACAGTGTGCTGGTGTGTGTGCATGTGTGTGTGAGTGTGTACTGAACAGGACAGTGTGCCAGTATGTGCATGTGTGTGTGTGAGTGTGCACTGCACAGGACAGTGTGCTGGTGTGTGTGTGAGTGTGCGCTGAACAGGACAGTGTGCCGGTGTGTGTGTGAGTGTGCCCTGAACAGGACAGTGCTCCTGAGTCTGCAGCTGACACAGGCTCAGGACAGGCAGAGCGGGTTCTGACAAGTGCGGACTCATAGCCCTGGTGGCAGAGATTGCAGTGAGAACGTCACGGAGTATAACGGGCCGAACGGAGTCTCCTAGACAGATGTGCTGCCGTCTTCCCCGCCTGGGGTGTAGCTTTATTTGGGGAGAGAAGGGTCTTTGCAAATTTATTTAAGTTAACATGAGGTACTCCTGGATTAGGACGGTCTCTACACCCATGAGCGGCGTCTACGAGAAAGGACGTTACCTCCAGTGGTCTGGCGGGTCACAGTGGACGCCAAGACTGGAGTGAGGCGTCTGCAAACAGGGGAGCAGGGGGTTCCCTCGAAGGAGTGGGCGGGACCCTGCCACAGGTGTCAGAGAGAATAGGCCCAACTTGGCTTCCGGCCTCCAGAGTTGGGAATGGTACGTTCTGCTTTAAGCTGCCGTGTCCGTGGCTGTGTTTCAGTCATGGGTGCACTGGAAAGCCAAGCACGAAGGTGTTGGTCCTCCTGTGTGCTGCTGACATCCCGTCTCAGTGAGAAGGGACCGTCTGCCCGGGGGGTGGGGGGTGTGCTCTGTCCCCGCTCGCTCTGAGATGAAGTAGCTGCCCCGTCCAGGCAGCGGGCCTTGTGTCCGGAATCTCTGGGTTTCCTGGTGGCCCCACAAGAGGCATGTCATCCCCCAGAGCCTCCCGGACACTCACAGCACTCCACCCTCATCTCCTTGGTTTGGTTCCTCCGCACCCCGCCTGGCGGGAGCTTCATCATAGCATATTCTGTGCAGGGACTAAAGCCCCAAACAGTGGCCTGCGGGAAGTGTCGGTGGCCCTTTGAAATCTGGGTGAGATTGGCCAGCATCATCCCTTTGGGCCTTGATTTGTGGCGAACATCTGGGGCTGGGTGTCTGGCCCAGGTCACAACTGACCTTTTCAATATTTGTCACTTTCATTCATTCTGAAACTGGTTTTCTGTGACGTTCTATTATCTTAGATTTACACCTTATGCTTCCCCGTCTTCTCCTGAAACCTTGAGCTGCTGGAGGACAGGAGATGTGTGTGTGTGTGCACGCGCAGGTGTGTGTGTGCAGGTGTGTGCGCGCAGGTGTGTGTGCAGGTGTGTGTGTGTTCTATGAGTGTGTTTCTGTGTCTGTATTTTCCGGCGACATCTGAGGTTGAGCCGGACAATCCCTGTGTACATATTCCGTGCTTTACATCTTGTCTTTGCATCTGTGATGTTTCCCTCCATCTCGGGGAGAAAGAAACTTTGTATCTGGAGTGAGTGTTGCAGGGCTGAGTGTAACACGGGCCTTTGGATCCGTTGCCACAACCTTAATTTCTAAGGTTAAATGTCTACAGATCCTATCAGAATCCAGTTAAGACGCTGATTCTGACTCCGAGGTTCTGGGCCAGGGCCTGAGGGTCCATACCGCCCGCTGCTGCTGGGTGGGGAGCCCCCTTTAGGCCACAGGGATCTGGAAGGTGCCACCCGCAGTTGTGAACCTCCTGGCATCATTCCAAGTCCCTGTGTCAATTCCCACGAGACTGTAACCACCCCCGACTCCTTCCGATTCTCTGGCCTTCAGTTTCTCTCTCCCCATTGGTCTGAATGAAGGTACCACACCCTCTTTGGAGGGCTGTCTGATCGCTCAGAACCAACAGCGTGGCTGGTGTTACATAAAGATGAGAACAAGCCGTCAAGACTTGGCATCGTCATTTCCACAGGTCAAGAAGAGGCCAAAGACGGAATGAAGGATGTGTCCGCGTCCCCAGGGCTCGGCACACACTGCAGCAGGGACCTGCAGGGAGAAGTGTGGGCACTCCGAGCTCATGTGTGGCTGCATCTGGCTTCAAGTGTGGGCACGGGCACAGACTGATCCCACGGGGTCGTAAGTAGACGGGCCTGCCATTCCTCCTGAGCCCCATGGGTCCTCTAACGGCACCATCCTGCCATTCTCTGGTCTGTTCATGGTTTAAGGATGTGGCCGGCCACGCTGCTATGCCTCCAGGTCCAAGCAGGAGGAGGCTGTGCGTCTGCTCTGTCCCTCGCTGTCACTCGTCAGAAGTTTGAGAGCTTGTGGTATTTTCATAGCTTGGGTTTCATTCTGCCTATTGAATTTAAGAGCCTTTCAGAGCATGCTGGGAGGGGCAATGATCATGAATCTGGACTCAATAAGTAGCCTTAGAACATGGCTGGCAAAACATCCCGGGTTCCTTGGAAATTTCCAGTTACAGGAAGTGGTTGATTGGCCATGTGGCCATGATGTCACAGAGTTTTTAAAACTTTGGACTGATGTATTGCTATATGCAAGACAAAAGGGGGGGGGGGCACGTCCCAAGTGTCTGGACTACAAAACCTCACCACCTGAGCACACCGTGTAACTGGCACCGACGTATTAAGGGGCAGAGTGGGACCCACCCTCCAGGCCCTTCTCCAGAGTCTCCCCTCCTGGAGGGTCTGCGCCACCTGCGTGTGGCCTGATTTTGAACTTCAGGTCACTGGAGGCCTGTGGCCTCGACTCTCCTGCATCTGGCTTCTCTGGTCCCTCGGGATCACCGAGATGACGGCTTCTGTGTGTTCTGGGTCCCCTCCTCCTGTGGAGCCTGCCTTCCTGCAGAGGCGCCACGCCCTTCTGCCCCGTCTCCATGGGCAGTGCCATGGCAGGTGATGGCACGTGGGGCCCACGGCCCAGCCTTGTGCCACGCCTCCGCAGTGGCCCTTGGGAACACATTCCCTGCATCAACAGAGTGGCCGGGACTCGGGAAGCAGAGTGCACGTCGCAGCGGCGACCGTGGGCTGTGTCAGCGTTGAGCTTCAGTGCCGGGGAGGACGCAGCTTCTGCCTCTGTTGCCTGCTGCCTCGTCAGCCTCTTGCTTTTAAGTGTATGTGGAGTATTTTCCCACACATCTGGACCACACTAGGGGCGTGTGGTTTCCAAGGGCTCTGCAGAGGCTGCCTTTAATATTAAACACTGTATGCATACACACACTTAACCAAAGCTGTCACGAAACCACCCTGAGTCGCAAGGTTCGGGAGTGGGACTGGTTTGGCGGAGACTGAATTAGTGGGATCCACTGTCCTCCGTGGGGAGGGGAAGGCGGAGAGTGGTGGCCTCTGAGACACCCTCCTTCCTGCCCCATTATGTGGGAAAGCTGCGCAATTAATCTTTGTCCACCTGCAAATCCTGGCAAAAGTCAGACACGCCGGCAGCGTCTAGAGAATTTTCTGCCACTTTTGTTCATTGGAATAATCGCTTGAGCCGGGGGCTGGGTGGCGGTGGGGAGAGCCAGGGCTCACTGTTTGGCACGAGCCAGATAAAACGGGCAGCACATCCTGTTACCTGGGGCCTGGCTTGCATTGCATAATGGGAACCCGTTCGGGCAGCTCCCCAAGGTCTTGCCTTAAAAGTGCATTTGCTGATGGCTGGTGGAGGAGCGACTGGTGCTCTGGCTTCTGGAGGTCAGGCTTTGCTGCCAGAAACCCGTCCCTGTGCCCGAAATAGCCCCCGCACACATCTGAATCCTCTCAGAACTGATCAGAGGCTGGGCCAGGCGAGCAGGCTGGCGGCCCGCAGCTGGCAGGAGAGTTGATCCCTGCTGGATCTGGGTTCTGACAGCTGGGCAAGTGCCCGGACTGCTCCCATCGGACAGCTCTTGGCTGGAGCAGGATTGGCTGCAAACTGGAGGGCCTGGTGATAAATTTGGGGTCCCTAGTTATATAATGATGAGGAGTTTCAAGATGGCAGAGCCTTGAACCGAGCTCAGTGCACAGTCTTGAGCCCGGCCATGTGAGGGCCGGCCAGGGCCCAGGAGACCCTTGGCTCTCCTTGGATCTTCTGGCTGGGGACGGGGTGCCAGGGAGCTCAGGCATGGGCATCTGCCAACGCTTCTCCTGAACTGCGAGAAATGATTGTGGGGCTCCCAGCACTAGTCACACAGGGCAGGGCTGTCCTCTCCTCTCTCCAGCGGCCCTGGGGGTGGGCCCCACCTTGCTCTCCTCTGGACCTTTGTTGGAGGGGCTTTAGGGAGGGGTGGGCAGGCTGTCATGAACAAGGCAACACTTTGGAGCAAAGTAAAACAAAGAAATGTAACAGCCAGGAAAGGAAGGGCAACGATTTGTAGACCTTACAAAACATTCAGAAACACTACGAGCTGGAAGGGAACCCATGACCTTACTGACACTATCTGGCAGCTTCAGTAGCAGAAAGATTAATTTGTGGATTGCTCTGTTCACGCATCCCACAAATATTTCCCCAACGTGTGCCAAGTGCCAGGCCCTGAGTACGGCAGGGAACAAGGCAGCATCTGAGAAGCCCACAATGCTTCTCTGGCCACCCACCAGGGATGGGACAGAGCCTCCCTACACAGACACTTAGAGGTAGCCCATTATAAAACAAACCCCAGAAAACAGGAGGGATGTGTGTTTGTCTGGATTCTGAGTAGGGGTAGGAAGTGTTTGCTGAACAGAAAAGCCTGGAGTGAAATCAGAAAGGAAAAGACATTTGGATTGGGAAAAGTAAAGATTAAAAAACCTTTTGATTAAAGAAATGTTTTTCCACTGAAAGGTAAACAGATTGGGAAAAAGAACTGTGATAAACACAACGGAGAATTTCTCAACTTTAAATACAAGGAGATGATGTCAGTGGGTGAGAAGAGGGGCCAGAGCGAGAAAGAAAACTTAACAAACAGCAGATATTAACTAATGGGGAAAACATGCAGTTTTATGGGTAACCAGGGGAATGACCTGAAAATGGTAATTTTCCACTTTTGTCGAACCAGTGAAACAAACTGTTTTCTTCCCCTTGTAAGCGACCTTACCGACCACTGGCCCAGCACCTGGCGAGCTGGCATTTTTACGTGGTCTGGAGACGTGCTATAAGGAGACACAGAGGAAGTTGACGAAATCCGTCAAGCACCAGAGCAACTATTCTGTGCTTTCACTCAGGAATTCCAGGTCCAGCCCTCCGTGAACGGAGAAACGGGAACGTGGACGGGGTCTTACTGGTTGCGCAGTGGGGAGGGCGTGGGCCCGGCCTCTCTGGTGCCCCAGCCCTGCTGGGCCTGCACCTGCTGGTCTTTCCCACCCGCCGTGCTCCCGTCCCCACTTCACCCACACTGAGTGCAGGACTGAAGTGGGGCCCGTGCACGATGGACATGACTCACCAGGTGCGGAGGAAAAGCCATCTCACAGGCTGGCCCTGCTCGGGGTGACTTTCATGTACTGACTTACCGAGGCCCAGCTGTGTTTAAAGTCTTTATTTCATCCTTCTTAACCCCGTACTGCCGGCGCCTGGCTCAGCCCGAGTGTCAGATAAGGGACCTGCTAAGCGATCATCATGCCTGATGCTTGGCGGCAACTCGCCTGCTGCCCACAGTGCCGGGAGCCTTGGGGCTGGGCTGGGGAGTCGGTTTAAGGGGGAGCCCCAGGTGGCTGCCAGGAGCCCTGCCCGGGCAGCTGCGTGATCGCCTTCATCCAAGGCATCCTTCCCTCTGATGTGTTCGCTTGCCCTGGATTGCCCTTGGCACAGTGTTTCCAGTGTAGACAGACCCTGTTGGGAAGCTCCCAGTCACTCCTCATGGTGCATAAACCTGTGTGATCATGTTTTTAGGGCCAGACAGAGGGAGCTGTTAATTTCATGTGCAATTTAAGGGAGAGCTGTTTGCGGCCAAGTGAGACAGCCAGGACGATCTACCGCCTGGCCTGTGGGCTATCCGGGAAGTGGTTTTGTCTGTTTTCTTTTTTTAAACCGATGAGCCTTTTTCTTCCAGACATAGGAAGTGATGAGTGGCAGCTGACTACCTGTGTGTGGGAGAAGGGCCTTTGCGCTGGGAGCCCCAAAGAACTCCCTTGCAAACATATCAGGCTCTGATTTTCTTTGGCTGACAAGAAAGACCACAGAGGGAGGGAACCAAGAGGTGTCGATGCCTAGGGCATGGTGGCCGTGGATGTACCCCTTGTGCTCCGAGGAATTTGATCCGCTCCTTAGGAACTGGGGGTTCATTCATTTCTTGCCCATTTGCCAATCTTTGGTCCCAGAGCTTTGACGCGTGTCTGAGGGTGGCCTCTCACAGCCCACGTGCCCTGTGGAGGGTCCGCATAGCTCAGGTGCCCATGTGGGATGCTGCCTGGTCCAGCAGCACCTGTCTTTCTGGGACATGGACATGGCATGGGGGCGGGCCTGTGATCGGACCAGGCCGTGAGGGGGTTCAGCTTCCAGATGCCTGGGCCCGAAGCTCCTCCTGTCTGGCCCCTGGAAGTGATGCTTTAGGGAGCACAGAGCTCAGAGCTGAGAGAGAAAGCAGGTCCCAGCGACAGGGGTCACAGCAGGTAGAAGCTGGCCCAGGTCTGGGTTCTCAGAAGCACACCGAGTCAGCGGAAGCAGGCCGGGTTCCGGTTTCCAATCTCGTACTGCAGAAACAGGTGCAGGGCATGAGCAGTGAAGGAGTCCAGCACCTGCCCGGGGCCAGGCAGGGGGAGGCGGGTGAAGGAGCCCCGGGCTGGACCCGTTATCTAGGACGTCGTGGTCAGTCCCCAGGGAAGGCTGAGCGTTTCCGTGGAAAGATGCTCCTTCAGAGGCCTCGGTGGCGAGGGGTTCTTGCGGGTGGAGGACAAGCGTGCTGCTCCCCTCCCTCCCGGTACCAGCCGGTCTATGAGGGCGGGGACGGGTGCGTGGCAGGGAAGCCATGAGAAGAGAAGTGGAAGCTCAGCTTCCAAGCGGAAGGGTGTTTCCAGGTAAGGTTTCTGATGCATCTGCATTTTTTCAAAATCTGTTCCATCAGGAGAGGTTACAAAAAGAAAAATCTGGTTTTCTGGAACATCAGGGGTGGAAAAGACCCTGCTCCTCGCAGATGGGGACCGCCGGTCGTGAAGTCGATAATCCGAAGGCTAAGCGGAGTTTGAGAAAGTCCTAAACCAGACTCAGGAGAAAACAAATGTGTTGTCCCAGCGGCACAGAGGAAAGCTTCGGCTGGAAGGGAGAACGAGCCGTCCGCGGCCTTACCAGGTCTCGCGGCCTCTCACCCGCGCCCGTGCACCGTATGCGGCGTCTTCTGAGCCAGCATCGCATCATCTGTTAAAGGAAAAGTGGACATTTCTCAGTGCAATTAACTGAGTAGGAGGCCACGGTGTTGCTGACTGCCGGGAGTGGGGTGGGATCCGACAGGCGGGCTAATTGATGCTGGGTGCACGTTGACCCGACAAGGGCATGAAAGAAGCTGGCACCACATGCCCTCGCTTGGCTCCATGGGGCGGGGTTCTGTGAGCTCCTGCTGGACGTGGGTCCCAGCAGCCCCCCGGGGTCTAGATGCGGGTCCTCAGCGTCCCCCTTGGGTGAGCACGGCATCTCACCTGCACGTTCCCAGCCTCCTGCAGAGAACAGCTGGACGTCTCTGGAGGCTCCGTTATTTCCAGAACTGGGTGCCCAGGCAGCAGGGTCCCTGAGCACCTGGGCTGTACATTCTGTCAGACCGTGCCTCACCTGGCGTGTGGGTGAGTGAGGCCGGACCTCCCACCCCGTGGGAAGGGGGCTGCAGCCGCTGTGCCTTCTGCTGGCCGACCCACGCGGCCAGAGGCCCCGTCTTGGCTTAAGACTGGGTTTCTCAGCCTACGAGCACTGGACAATTCTGGTTTAGGGTGTCTCTGCAGGATGCCCAGCATCGTCCTCGGTCTCTGCTCACTCCGTGCCGGTGGCAGCCCCTTCCCCAGTTGTGACAACCAAACACGCCTCCAGACATGGCCCAGGGTCACCTGGGGGCAGGTATTTCTTTGGCCAAGAACTGCAGCTCTAGATACAGGGCTGGTGTTGGTTCGGAAACTGGCCCCATCCACAAAAAGCAAGGAAAGCGTAGGTAGGTGCCGGTAAAGAAGCGGGGGCGCTGCCTTGTGAGGCCCGGCGTGGGTGGCCGGGAGACGAGGAGGGCCTGCCCTGCCTGCAGAACCTTGAGTTTGCAGAGAGGCCTGGACTGAGCTTGGCCACTGTTCGGCCCACGTGGTCTCAGGGCCACACGCCCTGTTCAGGCTGAGTCCTTGGGAAGCTCCAGATGGGGGGTGGGGAGGGAGGCTGGGCAGCGCCGCCGCCCAGGGGCAGCGGAGGGGTGAGGGGCCTCCGTTTCCTGGGCCTCCGTTGCCCGGGGGTCAGCTGGCGGGCGATGGCTCTAGGGGACCCCCTCGCGACAGCCGACCAGGGAGGAACATGTTTGAGGCTCCTCGTGGGTGTCTGTCCCGCCAGGCAGGGGGCAGTCTGCTGGCTTTCTATGAGGGGATAGGTCCGAAAGTCGCATAAAAGTGGAATGCCCGTGGCATTTGGGGGAAAAAAGAGAATGTCCCAGTTGTGCCTGCAAGGGGAGGCATTGGGAGCACTTTGCTGGCGGGTTGGTTCCCAGCGAGCCTGAGGGGACGGGTGCTGCCCCTCGAGGGTGCTGCCCCGAGAGAGTCCCACCGTCTGGGCTGCAGATGGTTTTATCTGGACCTCACGTAAGGGGCGAGGCGTGTATGCTTGGCTCTCTGCATCTGCGCAATGTCTTCAAAAACCAGCCCTGGACACCCTGAAGACAGTAAGAATACTGGCCCTGGTTCCATCGTCTGCCTTCGTGTGTGTCTCTCTCCATCAGGGTGAAGCTCCGGGACTTAGCGTGGAGATGACCGTGGTCCCCACAAGGGAAGCAGTCTTGTCCCTTGTTGGGATCCACCCAGATGTGCTATGGATGATTTAAAAACCTAAGTGTGTGGGGCGCCTGGGTGGCTCAGTGGGTTAAGCCGCTGCCTTCGGCTCAGGTCATGATCTCAGGGTCCTGGGATCGAGTCCCGCATTGGGCTCTCTGCTCAGCAGGGAGCCTGCTTCCCTCTCTCTCTCTCTCTGCCTGCCTCTCTATCTACTTGTGATCTCTCTCTGTCAAATAAATAAATAAATCTTTAAAAAAAAAAAAAAAAACCTAAGTGTGTGAAAATTACTCGCATTCCCTTTGCCTTTGTCCCTAGGCTTATCTCTTGGAACTCATGTTGTATGTCTCCCAAGGAAGCCTGTCCCTCCAGTAGCTTTATTCCTGGGTGGCGAGTGGGCCGCTGGGTGCATGTTGGCAGGGTGGGAATGTGCTGTGTAGGGGACCCGGCAGAGCCAGAGACATGCCTCCAGCCCGGGAAGATGGGGGTCTGTGATGATTGAGTTGGGGCACCTGCTTGGTGCCCAGCACCCAGCGAGGAGATTGTGAGTTCCGTAAGGCCCAGAAACGAGCCCAGCCTGTTTTCCTTTAGGTCATCAGTTACTAGTGTGCGTTTGGGATAGGGACGAAGGCCCCAGATGATCACTGAATCACGTCGAGTTTACAGTGTGCAATGTTTCCTGTACTCACTCATGTACTCATGCAGCACACGTCTGCTTGTCCTGTGCCTGCCCCTGGACGTGGGTGGGGGTTGGGGGATGAGCAGAAGCCCCCTCGTTGGCTACCGTCACTGGTCTCACTGCAGGTCCTGCTGACGGGTGCAGGCACGTGTTCGGGGCAGCAGGACACATGGACATTTCTCATGCTTCCCAAGTCGGATGGTTGGGCTGTTGCCGATTTCTTTCACCGCTGTGCCAGGAGGTAGGGCCAGATCACGCCGTCAGTGTGTGTCACCCCGGCCGACTGACATCGCACCTGCCGTTCATCCATCGGCGGACTCTGGGTTCTTTCTGGGTCCTGGCTGTAGTGAACAGCGCCGCGGTGGACCTGGGAGTGTGGATGTCTTTGAGATCCCGATTTCCATTATTTTGGAGAAGTACCGGAAGTGGGATTGCTGGATGCTGTGGTCAGTGGTGGCCGCCGGCGGCTGGAGTGGGGAGCGGGGAGGTGCCGTCTGCGGGAGCGGAGCTGCGGTGGTGCAGGACGACTGTGTTCCAGGGCTCTGCCACCAGGCGCTGCAGTTGGCGCGGCTGTGCACCTGGAACTTGGTGGGAGAATAGGTCTCCTGCTGCGCGTTCTTTCTGCAGTTATAAAAAGCTGTTTTTGCAGTGCCTCGGGGTGGGCCGAGGTGAAGGCCGGGATGGATTGGGGCTCTGCATGGCTGATTCGGCCACACCAGAGGGTTCCCAGGAGGGGCCTTGAGTGGGCTCCCGAGCCTCTCGGGGGCTGGGCGTGTGTGTCCTTCTGGCTCCTTGTTTGGTGCTGGTGTTGGCTCCATGGACACTCAGACAGTCATTCAGCATTTTCGAGCTTCTTCGCGTTAGACGTCGCTCTCACAGGGACTAACGTGGTGCTTCCTGTCCTGGGAGCTCGAAGCCCGGGGCCGGAAGAGCCCCCGCCCGTGAAGGGAGAACTTGAGCTTGGCGAGGGTACCATGAAGACCGCAGGGCTGGGATGGACAGGAGACAGGGTCAACCTGGAGGCTCTGGCCTCTTCCAGGGGCTGGGGCGGGGACACTTGGTAACTCCTCGAGTCAGACTGGGGGCGGGGTCCTGTGTGCATCCTGTGGGTGGAGGCCAGGGATGCTGGCCAACATCCTACAGTACCAGGATGCCTCAATACAGAATTATCTGCGCAACGTGTTCCTCGTGCAGAGCTTCAGAAAGCCCGGCTTTAGCTGAGTTCCAAAAGATGAATAGGAACCAAGTACATGAAGAGGGAAGCAAGTTTCCCATGCCAAGGTCCTGTGGTGGGGGGAACATGGCTGAACAGGAACTGGAAAAATGGCCATGTGGCTGGAGGGGTGGGCACCGTGCTTTGAGAAAGGGACATGTGGGTGGGAGACTTTGGGGAGTGGCCTCTGGTCTGGCCGGTGCGCTTGCCTTGTCTGCCCCCAGCTTCGTACTCACTGGTTCCTCCAAGGTCCCAGACACCAGCGTCCTCCATGAGGCAGTGTGACCTGGCTGGTTAAAAACTACAACTAGCCTCACTGCATATTCTCAGAGAGAGAGGTGTGGGGTGGGGGCGGGGCGGGGTGAGGGCTCTGTGGTCTCAACGGGGTTGATTGAGGTCGGAGATCTCTGACATTTATTTAACTCTGCAAATTACACCTGTTAGTGTCCTGGGAAACGAATCTAGTCTGCTCGACAACCTAGGGAACTGCAGCTTCCCTGGGGAGCACAGAGCGGAAGCACAGCTGGTCCCGTGAATTCTGAAGGTGATCACTTTTTCACCAAAAACGCCACAGTCATCGCAGCCATTTTGTTTTTCTCTTTTTCTAGGTCTTCTAAAATGTAGGACTTTGAAATGCTGATGGTGCTAAGATTCTCTTAGCAGATTTAGAAATATGAACAGTTGTACGTGTGCATGTGTGTGTGCGTGCATGCATGTATGTGCATATGTGTGTGCATGTGCAGGCAAGTGTGTGTGTGTCGGTGTGCATGTGGTTGCACGTGTGCCTGTGGCTGTGTGTACACACACGTGTGCATACCTGTGTGTGCATCTGCACAGATAATTGCATACATGCACATATGCGTGCACATGCGTAGACGTGCATATGTACACGTCTGCATAAATGCGAATGTATGCACATGTGTGCAAGTGCACGTACATACATTTGCATGCACATGTGTATGTATGCGCATGTAGGTGCATGTGGGCATGTGTGTGCGTGCATGTTGTGTGTTTGCATGTGTGTATGCAAGTGTGGTTGTGTGCATGTATGTTACTGCGTGTGCATACACGTGTGCATACATGTGAATGTGTGTGCGCATTTGCATGCATGTGTGTGTGTGCATGTGCATATATGTGTGCGAACGTGGGGATTTCTACCCAGAGCGAGTTGATCTGGGAGACGCTGTGTGACTTCCTGACTCTTGACCATGCTGCACGCTGACACCTCCACGCAGACCGTGTGGAGAACACAGGGCTCCTGGCTCTGTTGCGTCTGGCTATTGCCACGACTGGATGGTACAGCCGCACACTGGTGTCCCTTGACAAAGGCTGGTCCACGTGAAATGTCACATGGTGACATGGTGTGCCCCTCAGGATGAGTCCTGGGGTTCATGATAGGCCCCCTCTTCCATACTTGGGACCCCGTCCTGTGTGTCCCTGCAGTAGGTGAGGCCCTGGTATGGGCTGAGGCAAGACGCAGCTGTGCACTGAGTAGCTTCGTTCCCAGAGTCCCACACCCCTTCCGGACGGGGGCGCGTGCCAGCCACACAGTGCGGTGCCTTCCCCCCTGCCTCTCCTCAGGGTAGGGTTCCGGACAGAGCACTCACCCACAGAGCGAGACAGGAAAGCACGAGGAGGTGGCGGCCCAGCTGTGTTTCAAGTGCGGGGAGGAGGCTGGAGGCTGGAGGGAGGCTGGGGAGGTGAGACGTGGAGGCTGGGGAGGCGAGACGTGGAGGCTGGGGAGGCGAGACGTGGAGGCTTGTCTCCACGGAACATGCTCTTCCTGAGCACATATCTGGTGAGCTCCGTGTGCAGGGCAGGATGCAACATGAGTCAGTGTCGTCCCCTTGATGCGCTGGCCAGGCTGTCGGGAGGTCGGGTCACCTAGGTGCATCCCTCAGATACAGACACTGGGCCCCAGCGCGTGTGGGGTTGACCCATGAGGGCGAGAGGTGGGTTCAAGACCACCTGGGGAGCCCCACGTGTCCACCCACACCTGCTGCCCTGCATGCCCCTCGCCTCCCAGCATCCGAATGTTAATAAAGGTTGGTAGAGGCAGGTGGGTGCCAGGAGTGGGCAGGGTTCCCCGCGACATTGAGCTGTCTGGGAATGGACCGGAATTGCCCAGGTGTCCTGCTGTCCACGTTGAGAATGATCCCTGGCATGATTCTGGGGTGCTGGGGAAAAGGCAGGGTCAGTCCCCCTCCTTGTCTTGGCCTCTGCTGGAACTCTCCAGCATTCCTGTGTCAGCCTGACATGATGAAGGTTTGGAGGCTCCTTGTGCAGGGATGGCCTCAAGTGCCCACGCCCTCCACATTTGCGGATTTGTGGGGAGAGACCTGTGCAGTGGGGTGAGTCTGAGCACCGGAACAGCAGTGCGTTGAACACAGAATACAGCAACACGCTGATTCTGATGTTTGGGTCCCGTTGACGCTGTTGTGTGTCCCGGGCCCAACAGCCCCTGTGCCCAGAGGCGGTGACTAGCTGAACCAGCCGGTGTGCACGTGGGTCGAGCCACCAGCTCCACCAGGCCATCTGAGCTCATTCTAGATTCCTGAATGGGGACCATGCGTCACATGGACTGTGGCTGTCCTGGGTCCTGGTCCCCAGCGAGGCTGTGGGGCAGACGAGTGGCCTGCCTGTGTAGGGGCCTGGTTAGCAAAAAGAAGTTACTTGAAAACCCCAGATATAGGGGCGGGCCAGGCCAGATAGCCCTATTCAGTCAGAGGGGTGTGCATATATTAACTGTGGTAGGTTGAAATCCGATTGGCCACCTGTGTGTGGGCCGGGCTCCACCACCACTATAAAAGATGGTCTGTGAGGCTGGAGTGGGAAGGTTTTTTTTTTTTTTTTTTTTTTAGCAAGAGCAGCGGCGCCACCACAAGCGGCGCCGCCCCGTGCACCGCCCAGAGCAGCAGCAGCAGTGGCCGGCGCCGCTGCCAGTGACGCCGCCCTGAGCCAGAGCATCAGCAGCAGCAACAGCAGCAGCGCCGCCGCAAGCAGCCACGCCACCTCGGGCAGCGCCGCCATCAGGAGCAGCCTCTCAGGAGCCAACGGTGCAGCCACACCGGGAGTGGGTCTGTGGTATGGTGAGGGTGAGGCAGGGAGCCTCCAGGAGGGACCCCAGCGACTGGGAGGCGGTGGTCCCCAGCAAGACTCGGGCACCTACCGGTCAGTTTGGTTTCTAATGCAGGTTGGTTTCTAATGCAGGTTGGTTTCTGATGCAGTTTGGTTTCTGATGCAGTTTGGTTTCTGATGCAGTTTGGTTTCTGATGCAGTTTGGTTTCTGATGCAGTTTGGTTTCTGATGCATGGCGCGAAATAAAACTTTGCTTGATTTTCGCTTTGTATCAGTCTCGTTCCTTTGATCACGGACCCTAACACCTGCCACATGAGTACCCAAGCCTCGTGACCTTTGGTATATGCAGACTACGTCTGCCATAGATCTTTGGGGCATTTCAAAGAGGCTCATTGCAATTAATTCCTCTCTGTTGGGGAAATAGCGAACTCGAGACATGGAGGGAGAGAGAGGAGCTCACAGTGTGCCCCACCCCTAGCCAGGGCCTGCTTTCCTGAGGTCACGGGATGATGGTCGCTCTGCTGTCAGCACCTGGAGGGAGACCACAGAGGCGTTTATAGCTGGAACCTGACCCAGCACGTGTTCCACTTACCTCTGTGGGAAAACCCGTTTGTCCTTGCCCACTGCCGCTTCCCTGGGACAATGTGCGAGATGCTGGACAGGCTTCAGGATAGCCAGATGTCCCCGGGCCTGCAGGTGCCAGTCCTGGAGGATGGTTTTGGAGGGATCATGGTGCCCTGAGGCTTGGGGGATCCGTGATGGAGGCTCTGTCTGTGCCGTAGGCCCGGGAGACCTTCCTGGAGGAGCTGGGATGCCACATTGGGACTGAGTGCATGGGCATCTCCAGGCTGCTCTAACACATCACTGTGTGTTGGGCGGCTTCAATGACAGATGTGGTCTGTCCTGCGACTCTGGAGGCTCTTCGACTCTGGGAAGTCAAGGTGTGGGCGGGGCTGTGCTCCCTCTGGAAGTCACGGGGGAGGGTCCTTCCTGCCTCTCCAGCTTCAGAGACAGCCAGAGGCCCTGGCGACCCCTTGGCCTGGTGACCTTCCCTTGGGCCCCCACATCCCTCAGCACGCGACCTCCTCCCCATGGCTGAGAGGACACTGCCTCCAGATTTCCCTCTTCTCACGGGGGCACCGCTCACTGGATTGGGGCCCACCCTAACCTGGCACGGCCCACCCTAACCTGGCGCGGCCCACCCTAACCTGGTGCGGCCCACCCTAACCTGGTGCGGCCTCCTCTTCATTCGGTCACATCCATAAGGACCGTATTGGCAGAGGACGGACGTCCTGAACTTCCAGATGGACCTGAACCTGGGGAGATGTTGTTAACACAGCGTCCTGCCCCTCCCTGCATGTGGAAGGGGAGCAGAGGGAGAGTGGCTGGCACCCAGAGAAGGTGTACCCTTTCGTTCTCTGAGAGCTTTGGGCCATGGATCTCTCTAGAAGGCCATCAAATAGGGAGATACGGGATCACCGGTGAGCTTTTCTCTTCAATGTAGAGGAAGCAGCTCAGTGAGTCCTGGCTTCTGACACTGGGCTCACGGGGCACGGGCAGGGCCAGAGTCTGCCGGGGCCTCAGATCAGCCGCAGGAGCTCTGTGCCCCTCCCCCCGGGCCTCTGCGGAACCTCAAGGAGACAGGCGGACAGGAGCTGTGCCCGTTTCCAGGCAGAGTCAGCCAGCAGAAAAGAGGACAGTGGGCTTGGGGGTTCGGGGGCCTCCTGGCATCACTCCTGTGTGGATCACTCCTGTGTAGATCACACACTGTCCTGTGTGGGTCACAAATAAGGGGGGTCACTGAAAAGAGCAGCCTTGGCTTTCGTGTTCCTCACACGGAGTCTCTTGAAGCTGATCAGGGGACCCCGACGTTCCCAGGGTCCACATCACATCCGCATGAGGAAAACCCACAGACACACTTCCCATCACGTGTGAAGCTGCTCTTTTAAATCCCGTGAATGTTCCCTTACCTGCAGACCGCAGTGCCTCGGAATTTCTCTTTTCTGACAAAAGGTGAATGAGGAGTAAGACTGTGCAGCATCGGTGGGGGGGTTGTGTGTGCTTCAGGAGGGATAGGAAGTTCGGACTGGCAGCGGCCTATGGCGTCAGTGTGTCTGGGACCGAAGGAGCAGGTGTGGAGGGATAGAGTTTGTGTCTCGCAGTAAGTGCAAAGGCCCGGGAGCGCTGGCTCAGGTTGGGGAGAGGCATGCACAGGAAGGCGGGTGCCATGCTCTGTCCACAGGCGCGTCCTGGGTGTATGAAGAGACGCAGGTGCTGGTCTTCTCTGCTCCACGCGGCTCTTTCCGTGAAGCAGCCACAGCCATGAGCTCTGTAGGGCTGCCTCTGTGAGTGTCAACTGTCTTGGTCAGGAAATTACCAGAAAACCTCGATAAGGCCTTTGCTGCTGTCACAGCTGTTTCATCGGACAGCTTGAACCTACTTTTCCACTGTGGTGCCTGGTCCACACAACGCCGCGTCCCCACACGCCCACTGCCCCATGGTGATGGCGCCATTGCCAGCCCGTCAGACATCAAGTGGCTGCTTTTCTGAAGATCCAGACAGACCCCAGAGGGACACCGAGCAGGGGGGACTTGCTGTAACGATGCCGTCCCCTTCTGTTTCCAGACAGCAACTTGAGGGGACAGATACAGTGAAGGGACGAGGTCACCCCTTTCCATTCCTCTCGTGGAATCTTTGTGTAGGTGGTCGTGAGGGTCCCTTCCAGACCCCTCCCATGAGTGACTTGTTTTAGGAAGGGCTTCGCCCAAAGTTGAGCGTGTGGAAGGTTTCCGTGAATATGTATCAGAAGCATAAATGAGTGAGTGACATGTTTTGAACTATATTGGCTCACTCATGTAAAACTGCATGCATAACAGAAAGCTAGATGAGGAAAAAAAAAGGATTATTCTCATGAAATACACAATTCTCTCTCCAATGTGCCATGTGGTTTCCGAGCGCCATGGAAATGCAAGCCTGTTTGTTGTCTGGGCCAGTTGGAGGGGGTGGGTGGGCGCCCGAGCATGTCACAATATATGGAGTAAATGACCATCTTCCTACGATTCCGCATAAGGAAGTGTAATCAGTATTAAAATTACACTGACTATAAAACTTGTCTCCTTGGCCCAGAAGGCTTCTAGGAATCCTGGAAGGTGCCGTGGCTGCCCAGGGAGCAGGCTGTGGGCTCGGCATTGCTGCGTACGGGGTGAGCGGACTTCTTCCCGGAGCGTTCTGGGGTGAGAGCATTTTATGTATTAGGTCACATGAATCAGTCACAAAAAAAATGAGTGGCTTTTCACTTCCTTGCAAGAAAAATTTATTTGGTTTTCAGTGGCAAGAAGATGTCACCAGACACAAGGCATGTTGCTTCTTATGACTTGTCATCGCAGTAATCCGCCAGCATATGAAGGACCGAGAGATGGCCGGCGGCAACGACCTGGCCGTTCCTGCTGCCGCCTTCCTGTGTGTCATTTCCAGATGACTGGTTTGTCCACTGCGGCTTCACCGCCTGGAAGGCTTGGGACTCGCCGTGGCCAGATGAGAGTGGCCATCCTGCTCCTTCTCTCCCTGAGGGGTCCCACAACAGGGGGGGAGGGGGTGGCCCTTTGGGCCCTGGGGGTGCTGCCTGGCCCCGTCCGCTGGAAGTCTAGTTTATCTGAGAGATCCATGTGCCCAGAAGCCACGTGAGGAAAGACCGTGACATTTGACCGTGTGACACTTAATGTTCCTGACTGTCGAAAGCGTACCGCTCAAGTTTTCCAGAGAAAAATAGGCACTTGGGGAAAATGTCTTTACTATATTGGACAGTGCTTTAATAAGTAAAGTTCTTTTTAGAATCAATGAGAGGAGACCAGGGGCTCATATTGGTGCAGACGGCGGGGCGGGGTAGTTGAAGAAGCAATGGCTTCAGGCACCCGCGGTTCACGGAGAAGGGTTTTAGCTGCTTGAGCCGACTTCCAAAGGTGCTCACGTGCACCACAACGCCGATGAAAACCGTGATGCACCCTTTCTCTAACTGGGTTGGCAGGGAGGAAAAGGGGGTGCGGGATGCGGAGGTGTGGGGCTGTTGGCCCTTGTGCAGGTGGCTGGTGGAGGTTTACGGTCAAAATTCCGGAGGTCATTTGACAGCGTCGGCTATGGTGCTGTGGACACAGCCCGTGGTCCCACAGCACCTCCAGAAACTTACCCCGCAGGTGCTCCCAGACAGCCGTCTTCACCAGCGGGTTCTGATCACTGGAACTGGAGACGAGACCAGTGTTCATCTGCCAAGAACAGTCTCAGCTCGGGGCATCTGGGTGGCTCGGTGGGTTAAGCCTCTGCCTTCAGCTCAGGTCATGGTCCCAGAGTCCTGGGATCAAGCCCCGCATTGGGCTCTCTGCTCCGCTGGGAGCCTTCTTCCTTCTCTCTCTCTCTCTGCCTGCCTCTCTGCCTTGTTGTGATCTCTTTCTGTCAAATAAATAAATAAAATATTTAAAAAAAAAAAAAGAATAGTCTCAGCTCGTACGGAGCAGGAAGCCAGGTGGCCTTCATGGTTTGAGGGGGTGGGATCTTATGAGCCGCTGTGGGATTTTGACTAGTTGTTCATGTCATGTGAAAAAGCAAATTCACAAGATGTGTATTTGTTGGGGACTCTCTTGGCTGGTGTCTGTGCTTGTATATGTCCGTGGAGCGTTTTCAGAGGGTATAAGAGAAGCTGACACGCCTCTGTGGAGCAGGGGTGGGGAGCCGGACGAGAAGGGGGTGTTTACTTCCTACCTTAGACGGTTTACGTGACTCTGAATTGGTTTTTAATGAAATTGCTAATTTAAACAGCAGTTTGCTGAAGGAGGAAGTGAGGCTTTTCTAGGCGGTGCCGGCGGTGGCCTGAAGTCCCGTTATACTCTGTAAGTAGTGGAAATAGTCACGTGCCTCATGCGTTTTGATTCACGCCCGTGTGGGTCACGACATGCTGGGTGGCCTAGAGCTTGAGGGGTGGGCAGGCGGGCGATGTGCTTCCCGGCCCCCCTGGGCATGCACAGCTGCAGTGTCCGCAAGACCATGAGCGGAGGTGGTCATGAGGCAGTCCACCCCTCGCTCTCGGGTGCGATGAGACTAGAGCCCCCCCTTTTCCCACGTCCACCGTCTCTCCCCTGTGCCAGTCCCTGTGAAGGCATCAGAGGTGGGGGTGTGTTTGCCTCCCGGAGATCCTCACTCACATCGGCCAACCCTGGATGGTCGCTTTGGACTGTGTGTCACCAGAGCAGCCGAGCTCTGGCTGCAGTGACAGGAAGAGAGTCTCATCCCACAGCCCCACCCCAGTGCCCCAGGGCATTGTCACTTGCCACACCGGCGGGGGTGCCACGGCTGTGCTGTGGCCCCATGGTGCTGCCTGGACAAACCCGTGTGGGTACGGCACACGCACGCCCTGGCAGGACGCCCCCGTCCCCATGATCAGGGTCACCACGTGCAATGCCTTGTGAATTTGCTTTTTTCACTTAAGATTAGTTATTGATCGAAGTTCCACGGCCGTTCATAGAGTAACGCCTTGTTGCATTTAGTGGCTGCTGGTGTCTTGCCCTGTGGGTCTCAGTACTTGGCTATAGCAGCTCCCGCCAGAGAGGGCGCAGGGAGTGGGAGTTTCCTAGTGGGGATGACCTGGGGCATCCAGGAGTGTATCCGCAGAATCCATTCCCAGAGTCAGAATGGCTGGGTCCAAGGCTGTGTGCATTTTCCACCCTGGTGGACGTTGTCAGTGGCCATCAAAAACATCCGCTCCTGACCCTCGCTGCAGGAGAGATCTCTGCCGGCTGGGCGGTGGGGAGGGCTCTATGCCTCCGTCCCCCCATGCTTGGTCCGGGTGCACCCTGCCATGACCGCTTCTACACCATCCCCAGAGTCCTCCTTCTCCTCCTCCTCCTCCTCCTCCTCCTGTCTTCCCCTCCGCTGGGACGACCTCACGCCCCCACCGCTGCCCGAGTCCATTGCCCACAGCAGTCCCAGGGACCATTTAAAAAGCATGAATCTTCTGGTGTTCCTGTCTGACCTGGCTCCATTGCGCTTGGCAAACCCAGGCACACCCTCACCATCTGGCCTGGCCCCAGCACGTTTCCCCAGTCTCTGCATGCCCCCCACCTGGTCCTGTCTATTCCTCACACTTGTCCAGCTTGTCCCCAGGAGCTGGAATATTCTCCCCAACTCTGGCCACGGCTGCCTTTTGTCCTTTTGTCGTCCATATCTCGGCCCATGCCCACCCCCGGGGTGAGGCCTGGTGTCAGCCCTTTTGCTGTTTTCATATCTTCTAGTACTAATCTACATCTGAAACCATCTGGCTTCACTATTTCACTCCCCGCCTGGACCTCGAGGCCTGGCTGTCATCCTTAGCGGTGTCTGGCTAGAGGGGCCCTTGGTCAGCATTTCTCGAGGGCAGGCATAAACTCTTCCAAGAGAGCCGAGACTGTAGGCCCCACATGGGACCGTGCTGGTGTCTGTCTGCTTTCCTGCCATGTATCTGCAGAGCCAGGTCAGGGGCCGGGCACTAGTCGGCCCCAAGAAGCTCTTCCCTGATGGGCAGAGGCCGGTCCTCGGTGGTAACACAGACACACCCAGAAACTATGCCATCCATGCTGAACAGGGACAAGACCTTCCCACGTGCTGCCATTACTGTTCTGAGTGCCTCAGAGCCTGCTGGAATGTAGGCATGTCTTAGGGCCTCCCTGGGGAGAGGTTGGAGTGCAGAGCCAAGTCAGCGAAGTAGCGGAGGAAAATCCCACATTTCCAGGCACTGAGCTGCCCCGTGGCTGTGGGCTCAGAGCCACTGGGGCTGGCTGTGTCTGTAGAGAACCCAAGGCTTCCCGTGATGCCAGCCCACCAGGTGGGGATCCTGATATGGGGGGAGGGGTGCAGAGCACTGAGCCCACCTGCGTGGGGTCAGAGTCCCCATTGCAGCCATCCCATGGGACCCTCTGAGCCAAGAGGTGGGTACCTCCGCATTCTCCTTCCTCTCTGACTGCAATTTGGGGGGGTGAGGTGGTTCTTGATGTGTCCCAGGGGCCAGCAGCCATCGTGGGTCTCAGCGTCATCTGCTGGGCTGTGTGCCCTCAGACTGGCTTCCCTCTGCCGTGGGGATGGCCCAGGGCTCAGCCTGCACATGGGCTCCATCCGTGCTAATGCGGGGACTCTGGCAGGCGGCCCCTCCCTCTGTGAAGCCCCGGGCTCTTCACTCAAGCATCTCATGGCAAGAGATGGGCTGGGGCTGTCCCTCTCTCTCCCTGCGGTGGCCACAGCCCTCCTGGGCCCCACCCTGTGGTCTCAGACACCCGCTACTCCGGGACAAGCCTGTGACCTCAGTGCTTATCGCCACACGGATATGAGGCTCTTTCCCTTCCCCCACCGTCCTGCCCAGCGTCTCTGGAAACAAAGCCTCAGCCCCTCTGCGCCAGGGAGTCTGTATTTTTGGGTGAGGCCAAACTTGTGTGTGGAGAGGGGAGTGCTGTCCTGCGAGGCCCGCCTGGGTGGAGACCGCTGGCAGGGATTTCGAGAGCAGGTATCATTTTTTTTTTTTAAATTTGTTTATTTGTTTATTTACAGCATAACAGTGTTCATTGTTTTGGCATCACACGCAGTGCTCCATGCAGTACATGCCCTCCCTATTACCCACCACCTGGTTCCTCAACCTCCCACCCCCCCCCCCCGCCCCTTCAAAACCCTCTGGTTGTTTTACAGAGTCCATAGTCTCTCATGGTTCATCTCCCCTTCCAGTTTCCCTCAACTCCCTCTCCTCTCCATCTCCCCATGTCCTCCATGTTATTTGTTATGCTCCACAAATAAGTGAGACCATATGATACTTGACTCTCTCTGCTTGACTTATTTCACTCAGCATAATTTCTTGCAGTCATTTTTTAGGAGCATTTCAGCATCTTGGATAAAGAGAAGAAACCAGGGCAGGTGCGACCCCACACACCGTCGCACACACACGCGTGTGCACACGGAACGTTTGGCCAAGTCTAAGCTGTCGTCCCTCGGGGATGGGAGGTGTTGCAGGGGTGCGGCTGTATAGAGTGTCCGTGGGGCTGGCCGAATGAGCCCCCAGCAGGGCTTACTTACTACTCAGGTGGCGGAAGGAGCAGGCAGGGCCGTGTCTGGCTGGGTAAGGGAGGAGGCCATCGTGGCGCAGCCTGAGATGCCGCCCGTATGCGGGTGGAGGTGGCCCGGGGCCCCTGGCAGGACAGGAGCGCTGGCTGCAGGGAACCGCCTTCCGTGACTGCAGACACCTGGCCCGTCCGCCGAAGCCCCAGGTCGGCACTTCAGCCGAAGCTTGTGATGATGTCAAGTTGACTGCTTTGTGTCAGAGTGGTCGGAATTAACGTCTGTGCTGCGTTCGAGGCCCGCTCCACCACGGAGGCCTGGGGACGCTCAGCAACGGGCCGGGGGGGCAGCATGAGGTGGCCGGGTCGCAGGGGACATTCCGCTTGGGGAGGACAACAGGCATAATGTGTGAGCCTGACCTTTCCAGACCAGAAAGGGGACCCAGCCCTCCTGCTGCCCCACCAAAGGGGGCTTAGGTTCACTCGGCCCAGCTCGGGGGGCAAGGCAGATGCCCTGCTAGGTGCTTGGGTGGCTTGGTCACTGTTGGAGTTTGGGGGTTACACGGAGGCAGACTTCCCACCCTTCCGTCATAGGTAGAATGTTCTTGTCTCTGCTGTTGTCAAACGTGCCCTGTTCCTCTGTTCCCTCCCTCTGGAAGGCCACCCACTGCCACCAGCTCTCCAGCTCTCCTGCTCTCCAGCTCTCCAGCTCTCCTGCTCTCCAGCTCTCCAGCCGGCCCCTCCTCATCCCCACACCCTTGGCCCTGCAGTCAGGGCCCCTGTCCTTGGCCCCAAGCAGTTGCTATGGCTACCATTTCCTCTCTGGGGTCCTTCTGCCCTAGATGGTTATTGCCAGGGGGCGGGCACCTGCCTGCTGTGCTCTGCAGGGGCTCTCGCAGCCTAGAAGCTGTGGGGCTGGTGTTCGGTAGTGAGTGGGTGGGATGGTGGCCAGGTCCTCACTGCTCCGGGCTGAGGGTGGACAGACCTTCCCCTTCTGGACGACACACCTGCCCAGATTGGGCAGGGGTAGGAGCAGCCCAGCTTGGGGATAGGGCTGCAGCCGTGGCTCAGGGCACAGACGGGCTCTAGAGGGAGGGTAGGGGCAGGGGAAGTGGACGATTTCCAGGGAACCATGCCCCCGCAGCGGGCCTGAACCCAAGATGTCCTCTGGGCTGTGCTGTCCAGGGGCCCATCGGATCCTTTCCCTGGCCAGCCCAGCCCAGCCCAGTCTCCCTCCTGCTGCCACTGTCTCTAACTCTCTTGTTTGTTATGAAGGCTCATCTGACCTGATGGACCCCGTCTGTGTCACATGTAACCTTAGGTAATTCTTGCCAAGCTGAGGGACAGGCACAGCTGTCGTTCCTCCTGGTGACCTTCAGGCTCACAGAGGTCAAATCCCACCTGGAGTCTCACAGTGGCAGGCGGTGTAGTGGCACATGGGCCCGAGTCTGTGCTCCTCCCCGTACCCAGGTGAAGCACGTCACAGTCCGTAGCAGGCACGGACATTCGCTCCCTGTAACCTCAGCCTCTGCCCTCCAGCTCCGGGGAAGCCCCAGGACTGAAGAGCTCGGATTTGCTGAGAGGCGCCGCTCCCCTGCCCCCACTCCCTTTCAGGCTGGAGTTTTTCTGCCCCCGACCTCAAAACCAGGGCACCACCCTCCAGCGATGCTCCCAGAGCATGAGCTCCATGACATCCCGTATGGTCCGGCCAGCACGAGGAGCACTGCACAGCGGGTGGAGGAGGCTGGCGGAGCTGCAGGGTTCAGCATGAGGACAGAGGGAATAGCACCTCTCGCCACATCTCTGTAGGGTGCTTGCATCAATGATACTAGATTGGCTGCATTGGGCTAAATAAAACACACGAGTAAAACACACACCCCCTTTAGTTTGACTCTTTCTTAACTTGTCGCTAAAGCATTTAGGATTGTGCACACTCCGGGTGCTGTCTTTGCTGTTTGCACCTGACGGGCCCAAGCTGGGCCCCCGGTGGCTCCGCTCACAGCTGGGACCGTGTGTCCCGTGGCAGAAGACTGGCCTCAGGCAGTTGCACTGTGATCTTCTCCGCGAGAGCCCCAGGGCAGATGAACCCGTGGGGGCCCCCTTTTACTTCTGTCTTGCTCAGTTTCCCCTTTTCTCCCTGGGTGCCCTGCCACCACGCCTGGTGACACCTGTGTGCTCCACCCCCCCCCGCCTCACTGTGCCACCGAGCCTCATGTCCTGAGTGTTGTGGGCTATTGAGGGCAAGGCGGGGCTGACCACAAGCTCATTCACCCGCCCCTCACCTGGGCAGGAGCCCATCTGGGGTGTGCCCTGGCCTCAGGCTGTTAGTTTCCTCACCTAAAGGATGGCTGGGGGCTCCCATGCCTGGCTGTGCTGGACAAGCCAGTGACGGCCTCCAGGACCCTCGCAGAGCTTCTGGGTCAGAGCTCGTCAGGGAAGGGTCCAAGTGTGTTCGTGTGTGTACATGTGTGTGTACTGTGCGCACCTGTGTGTTCATGCATGTGTGTGTCTATGTGTCTGTATGCGTGTGTGTATTCTAGGTATATGTGTGCATACCTGTGTGTGTACTGTGGTATGGCATGCACCTGTGTGTGTATCTGTGCATACATGTATATGTGTGAATTGTGTGCCTGTGTGTCTGTGTGTGTTACATACATATGCATTTGAGCATGTGTATGTGTGTGCACATGTGAGTTGTGTGTGTACACACGTGTGTCTGTATGTTTGCATGTGTCTGTACGTACACACATACTCACATGCCCCGAGTGTTCCCTAGAATTGCCGACCTGGGCTGGAGAGCCCGTGGCAAGACGGCCTCCGGGTCACACTGGATCACACCTAAGAACCCAGTACCCTCGCTTGCCTCCCCCCACGGCAAACTGCCTAACTTTCCCAAATGCGTCTGAGAGCCGCGCCTTGGGCTCCTCGTCATTCTAAACTGAAGGGTAGGCCTCTGAGCCAGCGGTTAGCCCCCATGCGCTGCCCAGAGCTAGTCTCCGCCCAGGAGCCCGAGCCCCAAAGCCTTCCTAAGGGTGAACCCAGAGGCTCCCCATGACCCTTGGATGCACCCAAGAGGAGGAAGTCCGTGTCTGCACAGACTGGGACATGGTGCTTGTAGCAGCACAAGAGGAAACCACCCAAATGCCATCAGCGGGTGACTGGATCCACAAAACGCAGTAAATGCATTCAGGGGAGCATCGTTTGCTCATAACAAGGAGTGAATCCCGACGCGCTGGAGCAAGGGTGAGGCGTGAAGGCCTTCTGCTCAGTGGGGTCCGGCCCTGCAGCAGACCCTGCGGGGTGGCCCCATTCCTGTGAAGGGTCCAGAACAGGTGAGTCTCTCGAGACAGAAGGTGGATCCGTGCTCACCGGCACTAGGCTGTGGGGAGCCGGGGAGCCACTGTGATGGCATGGTGGAATGTTCTGGAATTAGTTAGTGGTAATGGTGGCACAGCTCTCTACATGAACTAAAAACCACTGTACCGTGTCCTTTTTTTCAAGGCTGGAGTCGGGGGGGAGGGAGAGAGGATCTTAAGCAGACTCCGTGCTCAGCTAGCAGCCCAACACGGGGCTTGAACTCATGACCCTGAGATCGTGACCTGAGCTGAAACTAAGAGTCAGATGTTGGCTTTCAGAGTGTGAACCTGATGGCAGCTGAGTTATATTCCTGTGAAACTGCTGGAATAATGCCTGGTGTCCAGGACCCCAGCTCCCACGGCCCGGAATGTGACCCACATGTCCATTCAAGTGCACAACCCCGCCGGTCTCCCCCCGGCTCCCCTTCCCTGGCCCCTGCGGGAGTCGGCCTGCCCAATGACTCTGCTCGGCCCCTGGTGCCCTTCTCCTGACTCCCCAAGTTGATGTCCTCTCAGGTCTCAGCTCAGACGCCCCCTTGGTGGGTATCGCGTGTCTGAAGCGGTCCACCTGAGCCCTGCCGCCCGCACCACTCCCTGCACCCATGGTCTTCCTGGGGCTGCAGGGCACTCGTCAGACCCTGAAACCACCCCCCTGTTGCTAGGTTTGTTTGTTGTCTGCTGTCCTCACTGCGAAGGGACACGCTGTGGCAGAGATGTGTCTGTTTGCTGGCTGCTCTCTGCTCGGTGCTTGGCCCCACTGGGTGGAGAGGCGTGGAGCGATACCATGACTCCCTGGGCTTGCCCTGCCTCCTCTTGTCTGGGGACTCGGGAGCTCGAAGTGATTGTGAGGGAGATGCCCCAACCCGCCCCCCCCCCCCCACTGGGCACTTGCCTTGTGGTGTGGAAAGGAGACGTGCCTTCCAGGGGCAGAGCGGAAGACCACACCCTGTCCAGGAAACACGCCCAGAAGGAGAACGAAGATGGACCCCCAGACCGCCCCCCCCCCGAAGCAGGTGCAGGAGCCCCGGAGCCTCCCATCACCACGGAGTCTCAGAGACCCCAGTAGATGCAAGAGGCATCCTGCATCTTGTTAAGAAGCGCGGCGGCAGCGATAGCACAGCTCCGGGCCGCTAATGAGATGAAGTGTATCTGGCAATTCCCTGTCCCTTGGGGAGTCTGGGCTTAGCACCATCCCCTGCACGAAGGCGCGAGCAGAGGCTGCATGGCTGTGGACGGCTGTGAGTGTATTTCTATCGATTCTCACCCCAGCGGCCCAACCAGTTTTGGAGGATGGACAGGGCCGAGTCAGCAGTTCCATCTGTGGTCCGCCTAACAGCCAGGGTTGCCGTGATCTGGCCCAAGGGAGATGGAAGGGAATTGCATTCACTTGTTGGGAAACTTAGGAGTAAGACGCAGACAGAGCTCTATATGATCCCAGTGGATCGGTCTCATATTTAGAAATCTTACTTGCACCTTTCCTGTGCTTCTGTGATGTCTGGAGCACATGAGGGGTCACGGGCCCAGGAGCCAGAGGCCACAGTGTACTCCTGGCAGTTTTTGGGAGGAAGGCATAGAGGGCTCTTGCCTCCTGTCTCGGGTGGGTGGGCATTTCCAGGGTGACTTTGGTAGGAGCTGGTCCCCCGCTGCTGTCCGTACTTGCTGGGGACTCCGTCTCTAATCTGATTAGAGTCCTAGAGCTAGATGTGCGTGTCTGTGGACAATCAGCCCTGACTTAGCCTGTCTCCCGATGAAACCAGAACCCCCTCCCCCACCACTGTTGCCTCGTAGCAGCTCGCCTACCTTTTCCTCCTTACCTGGCCTGGATGTGTCCTGGAGGAGGGGTGTGGCTCTGTTGATCTCCCCTGCTGGGGGCATCTCCTTTTTGGGGTGCCTTCTCCATCTAGGCCTGTCTAAATCCCATGAGACCCAAAATGACCCCCCCTTCCAGGCAGTGAGGTCCAGAAGACAATCGTCTTTCTTATCTACCCAGCAGGGGTCAACACAGCATCCGCCTCCCCCACAGGTTAGCCTGAGGATGCACTGTGACGACACGTGTGTAAAGCATGGCCCGGTGCCCAGCACACAGTAGGTGTGCTTCCTCCTCCACCATCAGCACTGATGGTCTTAAATCCAGTTATCCTCAGGGGCCTGTTATCTCCTGGCACCTGTTCCCCAACACAGTACCTGGTCTTTCTTCGATCCCTTTGTCCCCTTCCAGGAAGGATCCCCTCCCTTGGTTAGTGCCAATCCTGTGCGCACAGTAGCGCCTCACTAACATTTGTGGGGAGGAGGCCAGTGCCTTCCAGGATTCTGTATGTGCAGAGACCAGCTCTTTTTAATCCACATCAGGGGAGGTTGTTGATGTAGAATCGCCAGTCCTTCCTGCAGAGGGCAGGTGGGTCCAAGTCACTGACTCTCAGCTGACTCTGCAGTCCTGGGCCCTGTTTGCTCTATGTTTGCTGTGAGACCTTATAGGTAAGGGTCTCTCTTGCCTTCCTGTCTCTCTTCCATGGCAACAAAACCCCTTAGAGGTGAAGCCACTCATGAGTGGAGTGGTGAGGACAGACAGTCTGAGTGGCACTGGGATTTTAGCCTCAGTCAAGATAGGAAATAGCCATGCTCCCTCTCTCTCTGTGAGGCCTGAGGAAATGGGTGGGAGGGGTGGAACCCTGGCTCAGCTCTCCTTGCCCTGGGTGAGCCGCTGTTGTTCTCTGAGGGGCTGGGGCTTCACGGTGAAGCAGGGTAGTGCAGGCAAATACCTTCCGGGGATGCCTGAGAGCCTGATCAGCTGTTTTCTTGAGTATGGCTGGCAGAGTGCTTTGTTGGGTGGTGATGGTGGCGGTGATGGTGATGATGATGATGATGGTGGTAATGGTGGTAATATTGGCGTTGGTGATAATGATACTGGTGTTGAAGATGATGGTGGTGATGGTAATGATGGTTATGGTGATGATGGTGATAATGATGATGATTGGTATGGTGGTCATGATGGTTATGGTGATGATGGTGGTGGTGGAGATGATGATGGTAGTGATGATGATGACAGTCTGATGGTGGTGATGGTGGTGATGATGATGACGGTCTGATGGTGGTGATGGTGGTGATGATGATGATGATGGTCTGCTGGTGGTCATGATGACGATGATGGTACTGATGATGGTGGTGATGGTGATGGTGATGATGCTGGTAAGGAGATGGTGATGATGATGGTGATGGTAATGGTGGTGATGGTGATGCTGGTGTTGAAGATGATGGTGGTGAGGATGATGGTGAGGATGATGGTGATGGTGATGATGATGCAGATAGCAAAGATGGTGATGAAGACGATGGTGATAATGACAGTGATGATGATGGTGATGGTGATGAAGATGGTAATGATGGTAGCAATACCCTCGGGTCTAATCCTGAATTTTCTCCCATGTTTCAAGAGTATATCATCTGTCTGTCTTCTAAGGGCATTCCCCCTACTCTTTCACACCATGGTGCCTTGTAATCTTTGTTTGGGAATTTTGACATCCCATTCTGTGACCTCTGTCATCTTTGATATTTTTATTTCTTTGAGCTGTGATATTTCCTTTACCGTATGGCTTTTTCCTACTCTCTGACCCCATGCTGCACCGATGACTTGCACTGCTGTGAAGACAGAAATGGCGCTCCTTCCTTCCTTCCTCTGATAATTTTGAAATGTGTGAGTTTCTGCCCCAGAGTTTCTAGTTTTCTCAAACTGAAGGGGGCTATTTAGTTTGGTTATTTCACAATGGCCTTTACTATTTTCTTATTAACCGGGCAAATATCCAAGGACTCCAACTCCTCACTGGGGTCTTTTGCAAGGTTTCAGTCACAGGGCTGGACAGGAGAGTGACGGGGCTCACAAAGAAGCCAAGCACAAGGAGAGATTTGAAGGCTGGAGTCACCTCTAGCTGTCTGCAAGAAAGCCATAGGGCAAGGTTTGCCTTTTTAGTTTGACCAAGGAGAGAAACAACAGCCATTTTGTAGAGCAGTTGTTCAACCCTTGCTTTTCCACGCACTTTGCTTCAAAACTCTTTAAAAGGGTACTTTAAGGAAGGACATTGGGATGCAGTTGAGGAGAAGAAAATCGGAGGTTTAGAATGAGAGAAAAAGCCTCTTCCTGCACCTAGGACCTCAAAGGAGGGCATTCCATTTTGGCAGATCGAGTGATTGTGAAGAAGACTTGAGCGAGAAGGGAAGTGGGAGGATGATGAAGGGTGTGTGTTCTGTCTGTAAAGACATGTTCTCCAGAAGAGCTCTGTCTTCTTGCTTTGCCCAAGACCTATGATGTGGGCATCCTGGTGTCTCCTCAAGCCAGACCCCCTCCCTCCTGGGCATGGCTCGGTATTGTACGGCTCGGAGTGATTCATCGTCTGATGGAGCACTTGAGAAGGGACCCCTCCCCCTGCCGGGTCAGAGCGGTGAATTCAGCACCCCATCTACAGCAGCCAGTTTAGGGTGTCGGAAGGGAAAAGCCCTCAGAATTAGTCACAACCTTTAAAGAGTTACTTGCTTGCAGATTTTAAATGCCATATCATTGTTTCCAGGCTCATTTTATGAATATAAAGAGTATTAGTGAGTTTAAGAAGATGAGTTAATTAAGAAATCGTAATTCCCAGAAAGCCTCTTTGACATAATTAAAAATCCCAGGTAAGTGTAATCCATCATTAAAACCTGAAATTGAATGGGCGACTGGAAAATACTGTGCAACAACACAATATAAGTCATCCCAGCAAGAGGGTCCAGAGGTGCGGAAGGAGAATGAGCGAGGGAGGGACAGACATCTGGGGTACAGCAGGTGGTTAGAGGAGGAGAGTCGCTCTGGCCCAGAGATCTCAGAAACCCACGGCTGCCATCCAGGAGATGTTCACAGACGAGTCCCTTACCCCAGGGCCTTCCAGCGCCGGCAGCGGCCGATGCCCCTGTTTACCATGTAAGGAAGCCGCCATTTGGGGGAGTAAAGCAAGGTTAGGTGCCGTCTGTTGGGGTATTGCCAAAGGGGTTGGTCCGTGGCATGGCGTTTTGAATTTCCCAGATCTGGTCCTGTGAGAACTGGTATTAAAATGCACTCATCATAAAACCATCGCTGGACCAATCCTTGAGAGTATGCCCTAAAATGAAGCATGGTTGTGGCCCATTTTGGTTATGTTTGCTGCCCCTTCCTTGTAGAGCCGTGCACAGTGAGTCTGAATTATCCTGTCTTGTGCTGGGCCCAGTGAGGTCCACGCCAACCAGAGCGCCATGATCAAGTGTAGACTGTGAACTCTTGAGGTGTTTCCTTGTGTCTTCCATGGCACAGACGGTTTTCCACAGCGTGGCAGCGGCAAGTGGCCACAGCCCTATGAGGTCCCGAGAGGAGGCGTTCGAGAAAACCCCAGGTCCGGCTGTCCCTCCTCCTGAGAGGGAGGGTCCCCCGCTGTGCATTAGTGCCCTTCCTGATCCGGGTGACAAAGGGGAAGCCCCGGGCACGTGCGCTCCATCCAGCGGCTGGTGTTGCCGGTGCCTCCAGGAATCTTCCCACGTTTCGCAGGAGGAAACGTTGCTGGTGGCGGTGTTGCCCTTGGCCGTGATGCATAGAGAGGTGGGACGGTGTTTGGCACCAAACGCAGCCCATCGCTGGGTCCCGTGGATGTCAGTTGTTGTTTTATTGAATTTTCACTTCAGCTGAGTGAACTCAGGGCAGAAAGAGATGACTCCAGTGACAAAGAAAACAGTCTTAGGGCTTAACCGTGACCCAGTCGGGGAGCTGGGAAATAGCCAAAACGTGGCATTACCGTTGTTTGCTGAACAGCCAGGAGAAGGCTTCCCGCGTGTCCATGTGCACATATTTACTTAACACGAACTCAGGTTGAGGAAGGAGCTCGGATCGTGAGTCCCGGCAGCCTCGGGAACTGGCAGACAAGTACACTGGCAAGTACATCACCCGCGCGAAGCTTGCCCCCCACAGTGGAAAGCACCATTGTTGGTTAATTGCTGTGTGCTATTAATAGACGCTGAGTAATGGGAAGGGACTTGTGGAGGTCTCGTGAACCCGTCTGCTGGCTACGTTTTCATGACCATGTTTGGTGCAGGACATCTTCAAGGCGCACAGTGGAAGCTTGTGTGGTGCCCAGACCAAGTGTGCAGGGCTCAGGCCCGCCCACCTCCCCCGAGCAGGCTGCGGGATAAGTGTTTCCCAAGGACTAGGGGCGCCTTTTCTGGCCTGGGCTCTAGGGGATGGCGGGGTGCGTACTGAAGCCTGATTGTTTAATCCAAGGGCCTAGGGCTCGTAAAATTGTTTAAAATGCACAGGCTGTCATGCGTGAGGCCCATCGGCTGAATTGACATTGTGCCGGATTATGGATGACAGCCAGCTCCGTGCCTCGGGTCTGAAGGCCAGTGTGCTCCAGCTTCCCGCGAGAGCGCAGGTTATAACGATCAGACATTAGGAATCAGACCATTTGCTCTGCCTTGGTTGGAAGCCAGATGCAGAAGGTGATGACCCCATGCGGCCACCCCTCTGGTCATCTCTGGACTTGACAGTGCTTCCCCCAGACCCCCGGGCCTGGGGGCACCTGGTTAGGAAAGGCAGATGGATTCGCGTGTGAAGGATCCCTGTTCTAGAGTTCTGCCTGGCAATCCGGGTTGGACACAGAGGAGGCATCTTAAGTGAAATTTACCCAGTTGTACAGTGAGCCTTTATTTATTTTTTTTAAGGACTCAAAGAATCCTAAATATTTGAAATCAGGCAGCCATGGCCTGATGCTGTCCAGTCTGCGTTCTCTCTGACCCTCACAGATGACCACGTTAGTCACTAAGTAGATGGACCGTGAGGAGTCGACCTCCGCTTTCTGCGGGTGCCCATGTGTGCCGGTTTGTGAGATCGCCTCAGAGGTGGGCGCCCTCGCAGCAGCCGCCCCTGCAGAGTGAGCATTTGTTTGTTTGTCTGGGATGCGTTGTGTTCCCGAGGACTGTTTTCACCTGGCAGGTGTCACGCGGAAGAGTCGGTGATACCTGTTCTAGGCCAGAACACGAGATGCTGAAGGCCTGTGAATTAAGGTCAAAGAAACTCCAGGTTAGTCATTGTTGCCAAAAAGAAATTTTCATTCCGATGATATCAAGAGGTTGTCTGGGAGCCAAGAACATAAAAAGAACAATATTTAACTAGAACTCTTAGATAGTTATGTGGGAAAATACACGTGCAGATGTGTGCTTGTGTGTGTGCGTGTGCGTGTGCACGTGTGTGTGTGCGTGTGCGTGTGTGTGTGTGTGCGTGTGTGTGAGATCTTGCAGCAAGAGTTTGTGTAATTATTCCCGTGTCCCTGCATCCTGCACCCCCATTGTGGCATAAAAACCTTCCACCGTCTGCCATCGGTCAGCATCAGGAGGTTATGATTGCAGGAGCAGATGACCCCAGACCCTCAGGGCTTGTGACAAGGGGGGCATCTTGCTCACTAACATGCTGCGGGCGGCCTCCATGTCATCTCTGTTCTGGCATCTTGGCTCGAACTGTTAGTCACTCTTCTGGTGGCTGTGCCTTTCAAAGATCCCTTTATTTAAGATTTATTTGAGAGAGAGAGAGTGTTTGTGTACACATGTGCGAGCAGGGGGAGGGGCAGAGACACTCTAGCCGACTCCTTGCTGAGCACAGAGCCCGATGCAGGGCCTGACCTCACGGCCCCGAGATCATGACCTGAGCCGAGACCAAGAGGCAGACACTCAGCTGCCTCAGCCGCCCAGGCGTCCTGTCAAAGGAGTGAATTTTGATGTGTCCTTCCTAGACTTTCTGCTCCAAGAGGGCACGGGCCGTTGCATGCGTCTCACATGGCAGAGTGCCGGTCGCTGCGACAGCAGTCAGTCCCATCAGCTGGAGGAACAGGAGGCTAACCTCTGTAGGGGCACAGCTGCGAGAGGCTCCCTGAAATCCAGACTTAGATGTAAAGGATTTTCCCCATGTGAGGAGTGAAGAGAGCACGCCGCCGGCTTCTGGACAGAGCTGTGGTGGTGTGACAGACCCCAGCGGTCCCGGGACTCCCTGCCAGTTCTCCAAGAGCGGTGGTGCAGGGGGAGGGAGCGCCCAGTGGAGGGAGAGGAGCTCATGCTGGCCTCCCAGCAGCGCTAGGACGGGCCTTGGTTGCTCTGTGTATTTCCATGGTCCACAGTCTCCGTGAAGGTCCTCGCCCCAAGGCTTCCCTCCCTCCGGGATCGCAGTGAGGGAGAATCCTGTTGATTATGCCCCCAGTTCACACATTTTCCCTGGAACTGCTTCAGCATTGGGAATGGCTTAGCTAGTCTTTCAGGTTTTCCATATTTGTTTGTCTTTCTTCTTCTGTCTACATCCCAAAAAGATTCGAGGTAATTTAGAGTAAAACACGGATGTACATTAAGGTTGCTAAAATGGAAAGAGAGCAGCAACTTGGGGGCATTTCATGTCTGTTCCTTTCTTGTGAATGTCCTCCAGTATTCTTGGGTTTAGCTTTGCCATTTTTTCCCGGTGACAAGGTAGCCAGGGGCCAAACAGCCAACTCATAAAGAAGGAAGTGGTGCTTTTCCCTCTTGCTTATTAATTTATGAAGTTCTATACATTCTGACATTTCTTTTTTTAAAAAATATTTTATTTATTTATTTGACACAGAGAGAGAGAGACATCACAAGTAGAGCAGCAGGCAGAGAGAGAGGAGGAAGCAGGCTCCCCGCGGAGCAGAGAGCCCAATGGGGGGCTCGATCCCAGGACCCTGGGATCATGACCTGAGCCGAAGGCAGCAGCTTAACCCACTGAGCCACCCAGGAGCCCCCATTCTGACATTTCTTATATTAAGTTTTCATTTTGCCACTTTGGGCTGAATCCTTGTTTCCTGGTGTCCTGTATTTGGCATTAATATTTTTATTTCTTGGTGATCTCTGTAATGCTAACACAAATTCGTAGACACATACTCAGGGTAAGGCTTTCCTGCATCTAGAATTGGTGATATGAGGTCAGGGTCAAAATCAGCAGCACTACAGGAGGGTGTGTCACTGAATCTCGAGGTGGGGGCACACTGCCTTGAAGCAGGCTGGTTTGCCAGTAGAGCTGGGGACCTGCATGAGTCCTGATGCTCCATCCTGTTGGGTGGCAAGTGAGACTGTCTGAGGAGCCTGGGGTAGAGCCCCTCACGTACCATGACGCTGGGTGCAGAGACGCTCTCTCTGTTGTCTTCAGTCTGGGCTTTGCCTTGGTGAATGTTCAAATTCCCCTAAGACTTAACATTCTCCCGATGAGAAACCTGAGTAGATGTGTACGTGTGTTTTGTGCCAGCCTTCCTTGTCTCCCTTCTTACTGAGCTGTCAGAGGACGCCTGCCTCTGTCCGTGGGATGGTTCTCCCCCGGGGAAGCGGACAACGGACAGCATGCCATTCTCTTCTTTCTTCCCTTACCCAGAGTAGCTTTGAAGCCTCCTGATACCACGTAGCACGTATTACTCTGCCGAAACCCAGACCCTCCAGTGTTTACGTGCATTGTTATCCCCGTGATTCCCTAGTCATGTTTCATGGGGGATAGAATGTTTCACTGAACCGTCAGGGTTTGTTTCTACACAGCGGAGTGTAGTGGGAGCTGAGAGAAGCCGGTGTCGATGCAGAAGCCCTACCCGTGGGAGGACCTGGGCGCCGGGTCTGGAACAGCGTCGGGCGTCCTCACTGGGACGCTGCTGCTGATTTATGTGTCTCCTCTGACCGAGAGCCCACTCTGCCTGGTTGACTTTCACCTTTAACTACAATTACAAGAAGAGTTGGAGTCATCCGTACACTTGGGGGTCAAGTGGGGAGCAAGAAAGACGGCGGTCGGGACGTCCACCATTGGTGTCTCCTGAGGAGGGGGTCCTGCCCTTCACAGTGACTTCTGTGTGTAGCAAAGGCGGGCGCCACGGTGGCGAAGAAAGACCCGGGACCCAAACGGGGAGCTGTGCAAGGTACCTGTTTCCTCGGGGTCACGCTTACGCACACTCTGCTCTTCCGTCCAGCAAATGTTTATTGAGCCCCTGCTTCGACCCAGTGCTTTCCTGGGCATTTATGCTCATATTCTCCTCTTCTCATGGAGTCACATTCTAGGAGGAGAGGCAAAACCCTCAAGTAAATACATGGGCAAGATGATTTCATGCAGGGGAGCGCGATCCAGAGAGGAAAGCAGGGTGGTGTGATGGGGACTGTTTGCTGCTTTGACTGTGAGCTCAGGACAGGTCCTGGGGGTTGAGGAGGTTGGGTTCAGGCCCTGAGTCTGAGCATTTCTGGCAGAGAGAGCAGCACAGGCAGAGGGACTGAAACGAGGATGCACCAGACGTCCTCAAAGGACAAGCAGTCCTCGTGGCTGGGCATGGTGAATCAGAGGAAGGAGGCTGTTTGCAGATAGAGAGGTCCGCAGGAATCTGGGTTCCATTCTTACTGGGAAGGCTTTGGAAGGTCTTAAGCAGGAACACACCATCGATTGGGATTTCTGAGAACCCCCGTGCTGCCCTCAGAGAATGGGTTATAGGAACAGGAGTGGAGCAGGGAGCCAGGCTTGCCTGTTCCATCTTGCCCAGGTGGGAGGCCATGGGGAACTGCATCAGGAGAGGATGTAAGTCCCATTCTTTCCGTAGTCAGGTGGCCGGCCAGTCTGTCCCCCTCATCTCCATCACACAGCCCAGACGGTGTCACTCACCAGCTTTTCTTGTTCTCCAAGAGATCAAGAGATTGGCACAGGCAATCAATAAGCCATGTACCACATTGGCTCATACTTTTGTTTCCAGATCAGGAGTTATGTTTTCCTTATGTTTCATCTCCAGGATCCCATTTAGGTCCTGACCTCACAGTAGAAACCCAGAGCACCCCAACTCTGGCTATTGGAGCCAAGCCAGCCCCAAAACTTCATCCCCTGCACGGCACTGATCCCCTCCCTTGGATGCCCCACTCTGGAGCCAGAAGCACGTTCAGTGGGCACCTCTCCTGGGTGCCGATGTAGTTTGGGGCTGATGGCTTGCCCGTTTCTAGCAGAACACATGTGATCAGGTGAGCAGCCTCTCTTTCACATGGTTCTAAATGTTCTTACTTGGATTTTGCTTAAAGAAAAAAAAAAAAAACAACACCAAACTATCAACACATTTTTCCCTTTTCATACTTCACCAAAGAGGAAAAAAGGTAGCAGGATAAACTCCCACGATTTTTCCTGTGGTGACTCAGCACAAATATGACAGATCACAGAAGGGATCCTTACTGGCAGCTGTCAGTGTCATCTGAAATGAATTAGAGCTTCCCCCTTCCCTGCAATACCAAGCTCTGAGAGAGACACGGGAGGTTGCTCCCACTGCTCACAGACCTGGCGGTCCACCGCTCAGCTCTGCTGGGGGTCACGGGTGCTTCTAGGGCAAACTGAACCCAGCTTGGGTGTTGGGGAAACATCAGCCCACCTCGCTTTGCTCAGCACAGTCGTGTGTGTTGTGCAAACAGGCTGCATTTTCTTGGTCTCGAACAGGCCGTTGGTCTCTTGGGCGGCAGCTGATTTGGCCGAGCAGGAGTTGGGACCTCGACGTCTGGGGTGTGCAAACGAGGGCGTTCACATTGTAGGATGGCTGGGTTACCAGTAGTCATCCCGTAATTCGAGATAACCCACCACATGACTAAAGAGACATCTGGAAACCCATGCGTGTGCTTACGGAAAACTCTCCTCCGGGTACCGCTGGTCCGCGTTTATATGATGGCTTCCCTTTGGGCTGTTTTCCCGCCATTGTGGTAAATATTTCTGCATTTGAAGCGAGTGACTCAGGAGAGAGCAGAAAACCTGTTGTTATTGCCAATAATTCTCTTTTGCAAAATGTAGGAAGATTGAATTCTGCCCAGACGCTCTCCAGCTTTAAAACCGAACTTCCAGCCCCTTCCCGCACCCCCACCCGCTCGCGCAGACTCCCGCCGGCTGCGCGTTTTGTCCCGCGTCTCGCCCCGTCCGCAGCCTGACTCGCCGCTCTTGTCCTCCTTCCTCCCGCTTTTTCTTTCTCTCCTCTCACGGTCTAAAGATGCCCTCGGCCACCAGCCACAGCCGAAGCGGCAGCGGCAGCAAGTCGTCCGGACCGCCACCCCCGTCGGGTTCCTCCGGGAGTGAGGCGGGGGCCGGGGCAGCTGCGCCGGCTTCCCAGCACCCCGCAACTGGCACCGGTGCTGTCCAGACCGAAGCCATGAAGCAGATCCTCGGGGTAATCGACAAGAAACTTCGGAACCTGGAGAAGAAAAAGGGCAAGCTTGATGATTACCAGGAATGAATGAACAAAGGGGAAAGGCTTAATCAAGATCAGCTGGATGCCGTATCTAAGTACCAGGAAGTCACAAATAACTTGGAGTTTGCGAAAGAATTACAGAGGAGTTTCATGGCATTAAGTCAAGATATTCAGAAAACAATAAAGAAGACAGCGCGTCGGGAGCAGCTTATGAGAGAAGAAGCCGAACAAAAACGTTTAAAAACTGTACTTGAGCTCCAGTATGTTTTGGACAAATTGGGAGATGATGAGGTGAGAACTGACCTGAAGCAAGATTTGAATGGAGTGCCAATATTGTCTGAAGAGGAATTGTCATTGTTGGATGAATTCTACAAATTAGCAGACCCTGAACGGGACATGAGCTTAAGGTTGAATGAGCAGTATGAACATGCTTCCATTCACCTATGGGACTTGCTGGAAGGAAAGGAAAAATCTGTATGTGGAACAACCTATAAAGCTCTAAAGGAAATTGTTGAGCGTGTTTTCCAGTCAAACTACTTTGACAGCACCCACAACCGCCAGAATGGGCTGTGTGAGGAAGAAGAGGCAGCTTCAGCACCTACAGCTGAAGACCAGGTAGCTGAAGCTGAACCTGAGCCAGCAGAAGAATACACTGAACAAAGTGAAGTTGAATCAACAGAGTATGTAAATAGACAATTTATGGCAGAAACACAGTTCAGCAGTGGTGAAAAGGAGCAGGTAGATGAGTGGACAGTCGAAACAGTTGAGGTGGTAAATTCACTCCAGCAGCAACCTCAGGCTGCATCTCCTTCAGTGCCAGAGCCCCACTCTTTGACTCCAGTGGCTCAGGCAGATCCCGTTGTGAGAAGACAGCGAGTCCAAGACCTTATGGCGCAAATGCAGGGGCCCTATAATTTCATACAGGATTCAATGCTGGATTTTGAAAACCAGACTCTTGATCCTGCCATTGTATCTGCACAGCCTATGAATCCGACACAAAACATGGACATGCCCCAGCTGGTTTGCCCTCCGGTTCATTCTGAATCTAGACTTGCTCAGCCTAATCAAGTTCCGGTACAACCAGAAGCTACACAGGTTCCTTTGGTTTCATCCACAAGTGAAGGGTACACAGCACCTCAACCCTTGTACCAGCCTTCTCACGCTACAGAGCAGCGACCACAAAAGGAACCAATTGACCAGATTCAGGCAACAATCTCCTTAAATACAGACCAGACTACAGCATCATCTTCCCTTCTGGCTGCTTCTCAGCCTCAGGTGTTCCAGGCTGGGACAAGCAAACCATTACATAGCAGTGGAATCAATGTAAATGCAGCTCCATTCCAATCCATGCAAACGGTGTTCAATATGAATGCCCCAGTTCCTCCTGTTAATGAACCAGAAACTTTGAAAGAGCAAAATCAGTACCAGCCCAGTTACAACCAGAGCTTTTCTAGTCAGCCTCACCAAGTAGAACAAACAGACCTTCAGCAAGAACAGCTTCAAACAGTGGTTGGCACCTACCATGGTTCCCAGGACCAGCCTCATCAGGTGACTGGTAACCACCAGCAGCCTCCCCAGCAGAACACTGGATTTCCACGTAGCAGTCAGCCGTATTACAACAGTCGTGGTGTGTCTCGTGGTGGTTCCCGTGGTGCTAGAGGCTTGATGAATGGATATAGGGGCCCTGCCAATGGATTCAGAGGAGGATATGATGGTTACCGCCCTTCATTCTCTAACACTCCAAACAGTGGTTACACACAATCTCAGTTCAGTGCTCCCCGGGACTACTCTGGCTATCAGCGGGATGGATATCAGCAGAATTTCAAGCGAGGATCTGAGCAGAGTGGACCACGGGGAGCCCCACGAGGTCGTGGAGGGCCCCCAAGACCCAACAGAGGGATGCCGCAAATGAACACTCAGCAAGTGAATTAATCTGATTCACAGGATTATGTTTAAATGCCAAAAACACACTGGCCAGTGTACCATAATATGTTACCAGAAGAGTTATTATCTATTTGTTCTCCCTTTCAGGAAACTTATTGTAAAGGGACTGTTTTCATCCCATAAAGACAGGACTACAATTGTCAGCTTCATATTACCTGGATATGGAAGGAAACTATTTTTATTCTGCATGTTCTGTCCTAAGCGTCATCTTGAGTCTTGCACATGATACTCAGATTCCTCACCCTTGCTTAGGAGTAAAACATAATACACTTTACAGGGTGATATCTCCATAGTTATTTGAAGTGGCTTGGAAAAAGCAAGATTGACTTTTGACATTGGACAAAATCTATAAATCAGCCCTAGAGTTATTCAGTGGTAACTGACAAAACTAAAATATTTCCCTTCGAGGAGGAGTGGAGTGTGGTTTGGCAGAACAACTGCATTTCACAGCTTTTCCAGTTAAATTGGAGCACTGAACGTTAGATGCATACCAAATTATGCATGGGCCCTTAATATAAAAGGCTGACTACCAGCTTTGACACAGCACTATTCATCCTCTGGCCAAACGACTGTGGTTAAAAACACATGTAAATTGCTTTTTAACAGCTGATACTGTATAAGACAAAGCCAAAATGCAAAATTAGGCTTTGATTGGCACTTTTTGAAAAATATGCAACAAATACGGGATGTAATCTGGATGGCCGCTTCTGTACTTAATGTGAAGTATTTAGATACCTTTTTGAACACTTAACAGTTTCTTCGACAATGACTTTTGTAAGGATTGGTACTATATATCATTCCTTATAATGTACATTGTCTGTCACTAATCCTTGAATCTTGCTGTATTGTCACCTAAATTGGTATAGGTACTGATGAAAATATCTAATGGATAATCATAACACTCTTGGTCACATGTTTTTCCTGCAGCCTGAAGGTTTTCAAAAGAAAAATAGCAAATGCCTGCTGCTACCACCCTTTTAAATTGCTATCTTTTGCAAAGCACCAGTATGTGTTTTAGATTGATTTCCCTATTTTAGGGAAATGACAGACAGTAGTCTCAGTTCTGATGGTATAAGCAAAACAAATAAAACATGTTTATAAAAGTTGTATCTTGAAACACTGGTGTTCAACAGCTAGCAGCTTATGTGGTTCACCCCATGCACTGTTAGTGTTTCAAATTTTATGGTTATCTCCAGCAGCTATTTCTATAGTTGCATTTATCTTTGGTCTAACCCTAATTGAATTACCTTTTTCTCATGGAGGCATTTATATTCAAAGTGGTGATTCCTTCACTTAGATGCATAGGGAGAGTCACAAGTTTGATGGAGATGACAGTTTAGTAATTTATGTACTGTTGGAATTTGTGCTAGCAGTTTGAGCACTAGTTCTGTGTGCCTATGAACTTAATGCTGCTTGTCATATCCCACCTTGACTTCATGGAGAATTAATCCCATCTATTCAGCAAAGGCTACTAATACTAAGTGAATGGTATTTTCTGTGCAGAAATTGAATTTTGTTTTATTAGCCTTTAGCTAAGGAGTTTTTCCAGTAGGTGCTCAGCTACTAAAGAAAAACAAACAAGACACAAAACTATTCTCAAACATTCATTATTAGACAACTGGAGTTTTTGCTGGTTTTGTAACCTACTAAAATGGATAGGCTGTTGAACATTCCACATAAAAAAGTTTTTTGTAGGGTGGTGGGGAAGGGGGCATATCTTCAATGTTTATTTTAAAATAAAATAAGTTCTTGACTTTAAAAAAAAAAAAAAACCCGAACTTCCAGGGAGAACATCATTTTTGTTCTCTTTCACTTCCTGTGTTTAAATCATCCAGAATCCATTCACACTTCGTGGCGTCCTCTGGCTCAGTCTCTCCAAATGCCTTGGAGACTGGCTGTGTGAGCGGCGTGGATGAGGGTGGAAAGAGGCTTCAGCAGGCACAGAGGACCTGTCATTTTGGAGGTGACTCCCCAGGGTTTAAAATAAGCGATTGTGTGATAGAGAGTAACTGCTCTCATCCCTGGTATGAAAGACAAAACCAGTTGGACTTTTTAATGTAATTGATATAGGATCTTAAAAACTCCTGTTTTTTTTCTTTTACTGTATGTTTTCAAACTGCGTTTTGGGGGAAAGGGCAACAGAGATGCCCCACCTGCTTCCGCCTCCCTGGGACGACTTGGCCCCAGTCCTTTCTTAGCCACCCAGGCCTCGGTGAATGGGGAGGCGGGGAGGAGGGAGGGCCACACCTTATCAGTCTTCCCACCCGGGTTTTGTTTTGTGCTATGTGGGCCCAGCACCCAGGATTGTGTGCATGGAAAGTCCCACTCTGATAGTGTGCCCCTCCATGCTCCACATGGACCGAATGTCCAGAACTGGGCTGGGTCCTGGAGGGACAAGCCATTGTCATCACGGATAGGTACAGGGGAGACTGCTGCTCCCACAGACAGCACCCCGCCAGCCCCCGACCAGGAGCTATTTGGTAAGAGGCGGGGTTGGTGTTTCCAGGGACGAGGGACGGAACCCACACGCATCCCGTCTGTTCTCGGGGCAGGGCTGCGGCCGGCTCCCGCCGCGGGTGGGCTATACTGGTCTACCATGGCAGTTCTCATCCTGAGCGCTGGCTAATGCTTGCTGTGAATTGAATCACAGGGAAGAAACACCCATTTGAGGTGTGAGCCAGTTGATTTACACAGTAGGTGAGGAGAAATCCCTCTGGGCCGCGTGGAGGTTGAGTGGAGCAGTTTCCTGTGGTGTCCCAGCTCTCCGCTGGCCGTGCCAGGACCCGCGGCATTGACTGGGGGCTGGGCTGGGGGCCGGCCCAGAGCAGGGTGCAGACACCTCCACTGGGGGCTCGTGCGTGCTCTCCAGAGCCCCATTCCAGGGCAGCCTCTTGTCCCACAGTGAATAGGGAGCCCTGTCTTGGAGAATAACACAATGACCTTCATAACAGCTCCATGGGGAAAGCATTGCAGGTTGGATTGGGCTGTGAGGCCTTCCGGGATAAAGCACGTGCTAAAGAGGGGGACCACTCCCTCAGGGCACTTGCAGGGGATGCAGCACGCACAGAGCAGACAGGGCCCTTGCCAGGTCCCGGGGGACATCCCCAGTGCTGGGAGCCGCCCTGACCACCGCCCAGCCCCATTTGGGGACCATGACCTAAGAGAGGAGGGGAGCCTGCCCCGCTGGGAGGAGACCTCTGACCTGAGACAGCCACACACTGTCCTCTCCCTGTCCACAGTCAGCAGAGCCCTAGCCCAGGCCAGACCACTGCCCTTGGCCTCTGCTGAGCTGCTCCCTTCACGTGGCCTCCAGACAGGCTCTGTCTCGAGCCATGAAACCCGTGGTCCTCATAAGACATGTGAAACTGGGGACCTGCCTATTGCTGTCCTTTATTTTCTGGAAATAAGTATGGAAGAAAACACTGTAGAGACTGGGGAGTGAGTCAGGAGGACAGAGAACATGCTCCATGCGAGGTGGGCCTGGCACAGGCCATGTTCCCACAAGAGACACCGTGCTTGGACGGGGCTGTGCCTGCCGGCTGGCCACCATGGCCACTGTGGTGGCGGCTCTGCTGGGGGAGGGGATCCAGGTGCCAATGCAGGTAAGCGTGTCCGCTCCCTCCGTCCATGAGGCAGCCTCACGGCAGGATGGCAGGAACGTGTGTTTCCGACACGGGAGGGGCCTGGCCACACACGGGCGGAGTCCGAGCCCCGGGCGTCCTGTCTGCCCATCGCCACCGTCGCCGTGCCCTGTCCAGCCACACTGCACCGCCTCGGCCTCTGGTCGTCCCCCAGAGCACGGGGCCACATATCCGTGCTGTGGAGTCACACGCAGGTGCTTCAGACTCCGGAGAAGCAGACAGATGCCGAGCAGGGCTGTCAGGAGATTCTGGACATTCTTAGAAATGACATGTCCATTTCATCAAATGCGTGATGAAAATTCCTTTAAAAAGAAATAACCCACAGTTTAAACGAGACCTGAGAAGAGTGTAGATCAGCGCTTTGTGGCCTGAGTCCAGCGACACCTCCCTGGCTGGCGTCAGAGCCCAGGACGTGTCCTTTCAGGGTCTCCCGTCCCGGAATGACAACACGCGGCCCCCCATGGAAGTAAGACATCCCGCACATTCCATGATCCCCTCTCTCTCTCCCACACTGTAAGTCACCATCAGAAGTCCCGTCAAACAAATCCTGAGGGTCCCATCGACCCCCGGCCCCCTTGGCACCTTTCCATGTGTTTGCGTGGATACATGAACCGAGGTCAATATTTTAGCACAGATGGGATTGATTATACATATATTTTTGCAACTTGCTTTTTAAACCTCCTGTGCCTTGGAGCATATGCATTATCAGAACGCACAGGTGCACTCACTTGAGAAAAACCGCATAAGGTCCTCCAGACTGGGTGTTGGGCTCGTTTGTTTAACTCATATCGATGACATGTAGGTTGTTGCCTTTGTCATCCCTCGCTACAACTGATGCCTTTCCACACCCTGCTGAACTCATAAATTGCCTTGGAAAACAGACTTCACTCATTTAAATGCCCCCTGAGACTGTGCTCCTTCTAGGCAGTCTTTCCAGTACTTGTTTTTTTCAGCCCTTTGAATTTCTGACCATCTGGTAATTAGAGCATATTTTTAAAATCTTTACTTCCCTGATAACTAATAATATTGAAAGTGTCGTGTTTTATGTGGGCTGTTTGTACCTCTGCATAGATGAATGTATTTTGGGGGGTGGTTTGGCTTTTTTATTGATTCCTAGGAGCTCTTTATATATGCTAGACATTAATTCCTTATTTTCTGCACATGCTACATTCTCTTCCTGGCAGTCTGTAGCCCGAGGCTTTTTTCTGCTCTTCTGAGTTCTTTGGAATAGCTCAGCCAGTAACCTCACACCTTATGAATGTGTGAAATGCTGAGAACAAGAAATGAGGCCTGTTTTCCACTCAGGCACGCGGGTCAGAAGACCCTGGAAACTTCCGCCAACTTCCAAGCACAACATGTCGTGGAGATGACTTTGTTCTCACTGTGTCCTGCTGGGCTGCTGGGGCTGGAAGGAGGCCCCCGGGGCCCTGGCTACATTTTCTTGCTTTCCCACCACTTCAGGGATGGAGCACTGCCTTTCCTTGCCAACGCTGACTCTCTTGGCCCCCCTGCTTCTTAACCTGCCCGAGTGCATCTTGCCCACCGTGGTGCAGGTCCGGACTTTGTCCTGATAGCTCACGGTTTCTGCAGCAGGTGATGTCAGACTTGCTTCCTCCAGCCCTGGAGGCAAAGCTTGGTCAGCAGGGAGGGTCTCACGGTTGTGGATGTAGGTCGGGGCTGCGAAGGCACCCAGGCCTGGACCACGGACTCGCTGGGTCTCTCCAAAGCTGCCATCATTTCCTCCTGCCTTACAACTAATTTGGGCCGCTCTGGTGGCAAGCCAAGTCATCGCAGGTTGCGTAAGGCCTGCAGCCCTGGCCTGTACATTCCTCTGTCCACCGTGAACTGACCTTCATGTACGAGAGCCCCACAGACTGGCCTTCGTAGGAAGCCGGGTTTTATTCCTGAGCGGTGAGCATGGACGCCTTTGCAATCAGCCTCTCCTCCTCCTGCTCAGGCTCATTTCTCCATATTTTCTCTCCTCTTCTTTCCTCGCCTTGTTTTCTCTGTGATTTGCCTGCAAGGGGGGACGATTTGTCCCAGTTCCTTCCTGTGAACAGTGGCCCTGAGCACGGGCCCCTGGGACAGGCCACGGTAGGAACCTCTGAGAAAGAAAAGTGTGTTTGAGCTCAGCTGGTGTGATGAACCTTTGAGGGCAACAGAGAAGAATGATTATCTCACACCCTCAGCCCCGCCTGCTGTCGAGAGGCTTATTTTCACGCTGGAAGACGTGGTTTTCCGGCTTCACCATGTGGGGAGTGAACTGTTCTCAGCAAGAGCGGTCACTCGGAAGAGCATGCAATGCTGGGTTTCTCCTGGGGGTCATCGTGCCCTCAGGGGCATTTGGCAATGTCTGGGGATAGCCTGGGTGGTCGTGGCTGGGCAGGATGTCGCTAGCAGCAAGCCTGCAGAAGCCAGGGGGGTGGTGAACATCTTCGGAGCCCGGCACAGCCCCCAGCTGAGGCCCCAGTGTCGGCAGGACCTGGGCTGCTCTCCAGGCGGTGCTGGGTGTGGGAGAGCATGCTTTGCGAGAGGACGCCCTGTGGGACTGGGGGTAGGGGGTCACCTAGCTGTCCTTCAAGTTCCCAGCCTTCCCTCTTCCTAGCACCGCCATCCTTCAGAACCCATCCTCTCAGAGGAGAAATGGGGGCTTTCTGACCCTCCTGGCCCCAGGCCCCACATGTGACCTGTCACAGGCCCTGGCCTGGACCTTCATTTCTGGCCTGGCTACAAGTGGGGGCCGCCAGCACGGCTGGTCCAGGCCAGCTCGCCACCATGACTTCGTTCCACACTGGCACTGGGCTTTCCTGGCCTCTCTCAACCCATCGCTCCAGTTTGCACACCACACTCCTTGCCTCAGTGAAGCTGGCCGCAGGTGCGCTGGACGTAGGTGAGGACGGGTGTTGGCTGCCAGAACACTTGCTGGCTGCCCACCTCTGGCTCCCGTACCTAAGGGGTTCCTGTTAATTAGGCATCATTGGCCACACTGGGAGCTGCGCGATAACATTTTATAGGCCATTTTCTCATAAAGAAAAGCAAAGCCGATGTAATTCTTGCTGGCTTTGGGGTTTTGGCTTCACACTCAGCACATCTGATGCAGCCACCCTGGGAATCAAAATCCTCCAATCACTGGCCGTATCATGGAGTAACAACGAAAATGCTACATTTTAGTTCTTTGAGCAAAGACCCTCAAATCCTTTAATGTCCAGGCAATAAACATCGAACCATCTTCCCTGAAGGCCTGCAGACCCTGAACTGAGCTCTGAGTCAGGAGATCCCCAGCAAAGGTTTGGAAAGGCTGCAGTGGGGGCGACACTCAGTTCTGCCTTTGCCAACATAAGAAGTGTGCATGTGGATGGAAGCATGCTGTGGTCAGCCATCCCGGGGGCTGTCCTTGCCCTCGGGGCTCAGGAGGGACTTCACAGGACCATGGAGGGGTGTGGTGGCGTGCACCTTGGTCATCGTCTTACAGAGACTTCTGGATCTAAGATAAATGCCAAAAAATGAAGCAGAATTAAACATGCATACAGAATGGGGATGACAGGGCCCACCCTGAGCCCTTGCCCGGGCTTTACTGACACTGGGCCATTGTTCACACTCCAGCCCTCTGGTCTATTTCAAGAGCAGAAACGTGGAGACTGATGGAGACATGCCCATGGAGAACACTGAGGAATGCCGATAGCTAAGATGATGGAGAAGCCCATAGACGCATACGTGTGCATGTGAGCACACACATGGTCTGCACAAGTGTTTGATGTATCTCTCTGGGCATTATAGGTGTGCGTATGCATCTGTCTGTCTTCCACCTCTGTCTATCCATCCAACCATCCATCCATCCATCCTACCATCCATCTACCCATCTGTCCATCCAACCATCCAGCCAGCCAGCCAACCATCCATCTACCCATCTGTCCATCCAACCATCCAGCCAGCCAGCCAACCATCCATCTATGCATCTGTCCATCCAAGCATCCATCCATCTGACCAACCATCCATCTACACATCTGTCCATCCAACCATCCATCCGTCCAGCCAACGATCCATCTACACATCTGTCCATCCAACCATCCATCTATCCATCCTACCATCCATCTACGCATCTGTCCATCCAACCATCCGTCTATCCATCCTACCATCCATCTACACATCTGTCCATCCAACCATCCAACCAGCCAGCCAACAATCCATCTACGCATCTGTCCATCCAAGCATCCATCCATCCAACCAACCATCCATCTACACATCTGTCCATCCAACCATCCAGCCAACCAACCATCTACATATCTGTCGATCCAACCATCCACCTATCCATCATATTATCCATCTACACATCTGTCCATCTAACTATCCAGCCAGCCAGCCAACCATCCATCCATGAATGTGTCAGTATACACAGACACACACACAGACACAGACACACAGCAGTCATAAGAACTGAAAAGGAAATTTGGGAAATCCCCTCTGTTCTTCACAGCCCCTAAGGACATTGGCATCTATGGAACAAGATGCCAATGGATTGTTCTGGAAATGATTGGGCTGTCAGGAGAGCATCCTGGTGTTTTAGAAATAAAGAAGCTTATGCACTTGCTACAAGTTTGTTTCCGAAATGGGTATAAATTTTTTTTTCCTCAAATTTTTGTGCTTGAAGAATTTGTCTTTGTTTGCCTAGACACACTGCTGAGGGTTATTGCTGAAATGGTTAAAAAAAAAAAAAAGATAATGAAATGGTAAAAAAAAAAAAAAAAAAAAAAAAAGCAATGGTATCCATAGAGCATCCGCTGTGTGCCCAGTGGTGAGTGAGGACTTCTGCATGCATTCTCACACTGGGGCCATCACTGTCCCCAGCTGGGGACCCATCGATGTAGAGGGTCTAGCACTTTTCCCAGGGCTCTGCAGGCGGCAGGAGAAACTCCAGCGGGGCCAGCATGAGGCCGCAGGGAGGGGCTGGAGAGAGCGGTGGCCAGGGCCTCCGGCTGCTTCTCTCTCCTTCCGTTGGCCACTTATTCCCAATAATTACCATTTATCCCTATTCCTCGTGAGCCAGGCAGGGGGCCGTACCCAGGAGTTCATGATCGAGGGCAGTGGGATGCAAAACAGGGCATTGGTGAACATGGTGAGGGAGGTCAAGGCAGGAATCATTGGAGAAGAAAGAGGTCATCTAGGGAAGGTTTCTGGGAGGAGGGAAGTCAGGGCCAAAGATGTTCCTTAGGGCCTGGATGTAGACCAGATATGAGCCTGTGGATCATGAGAGCTTCTACACTTACATGCACGCACACTTGTCTGTTGACAAACAGCCAGAATGATCAAAGGCATATCAGCCCACCTTGGGAAGATGGCTCTGATCAGTCCAGGCTATGTGCACGTGAACCGATGCTCCCAGCCTGCTGCCCAGGAGGAATGTAGGCCGGCTGCTCCCATCTCGGCAAAGGAGGAGCTGGGGGGATGTCATGGGAGATCTCAGATCCCGGGGAAAGAGGCTCTGCTTGAATGGCTCAGGCTGGAGGCTCTGGGAACATGGGAAGCATCAGACGGTGTCTGAGGGTTTGGGACGGTTCAGGAGGCAGCAGCGTTGAGATGGGAAGCTCTGCCTGGAAGCTGGAGGGAGGAGTCGCTTGTCCTGCTGATAATGAGAGACAGGAGACCTCTGAGCACTTGGGTCTCCATCTGAGTGGAGTGTGGGGCTCGCCTGTGCTCTGGAGACCCTTCTAGACCCTTCTAGGTTGTCCCTGCCACGCGTGTGAATGCCTTCCTTTGCCAAGACATGTGCTCACGTCACCTTATGAGTGGGTTGGGGCGGGGAGGAGAGGAAGAAATCATCCCTTAGTTCCCGTGACAATGTGTGTTGGAAAGAGAATTATAAGCCCGGGAAAACGGGCAGATGAGAGAAGCAGCTGGCTCTTTGGTGACAGCGTGCACATCGTGGAGATGTGGGGCCTTCCAGGGGTGGGTGCGCATGACCCAATGATCACAGCACGTGAGTCAGACACGCTGCTTGGCCCTTGTCCTTCTAATCAGCACAGCATCTGTCATTCCGAGGAGGAGAACGCTCCCATCATGGTTCGGTTTCGGGTGATGGTGTGTGCAGGAGGCCAGCGCTGGTTGCTCCCACAGAAGGACATCTGCTAAGCAGCAGGTGACCGAGCCAGCACAGCACAGGGCGCAAGGACAGGAGCCAGCGTCCAAGATGGGGAAATGGTGCAGGTGCGAGGTCAAGGCACAGGGATTTCCCTCCGTCCTTCTTCCATGGGCTGAGGGACGCAGCACCCAGTGCTCTGGGCCAGCAACTTAGGGCGTAAAGAGGGGACACCATGACGTGTCCCCAGTGGTGCCTGCCCTCAGGAAGTTCATCCCGGCTTCTGGCTGCCCCGCCCAACCCAGGCACCATGCCAGGCGTGGAGGATTCCTGCACGGCCTGGGAGCAGAGCCCCACTTGCCCGGAGGCCACAGTCTGCAGGGCGTAGAGAGGAGACCAGGTGTCAGTGTCTCACCAGCAGTGGTGGCTCCGAGCCCGGTAGGCAGATGTTGGCGAAGCAAGTCAGAGGACTGCTGGGCGTCCTTCAGCCAACAGGGTCCATGGGGTCCTTCCCAGGAGGAGACATCTGGGCTGAGTTCTGAGTGGCAAGAAGGAGCCAGGCAGGGAGAAGGGTGGCCTGCTCCAGAGCACAGACCATGGAGGGCCTGATGGGGACGCGTCTGGGGTGCCAGGCACGTGAGCCATGGGAAGGTTTGGGGACGGCACAAGGAAAGCTGCCAGCAGAGAAGGGGATCCTGGCTAGGATGGGGCCGCAGAGGTGGAGGGAAGGGTCCAGCCTGGGTCTGAAGAGTGGAATGCAGGGGCTGAGGTTGGCAGGGTGTCCGGAACAATTCTGGGATCAGGAGGTCATGTTGGCCACAGACACAATCAGCAGCCACACAGGAAGAAGCCACAAAGAACACGCACCGCTAGCCCATCGGCGGACCCCGATGGCCTCGCTCCTCACCTTTCAAACTGTGAGCGGGAGGCTCTAATTACCTCTCGCAACACATGTCCTTTTGGGCACACAGTAGATACGTGGCCCGGGTGAGTGGGTGAGTGGCTGGGGGCTCTGGTGGTCTCATGGGGGGCAGGGCTGGGGGCTCTGGTGGTCTCGTGGGGGCACGGCTGGGGGCTTTCATGGTCTTATAGGGGGTACAGGGCTGGGGGCTCTGGTGGTCTCATGGGGGTACAGGGCTGTGTGCTCTGGTGATCTCATAGAGGGTGAGGCCCCAGTTCCTTCCAACCGCAATACTCTGCCCCTCCCAGGATGAAACACCTGTGCCTCAAGTCTTTCCTGGGGTCCCAGGCAGCCACTGCTCAAGTGGGTCTGACCTGCATCCTTGAACTGACCATTTCCACACCCCGCCACCGGCTCACTCATTCATTATCTCACTTACTCATTCATTCATCAGACAGCTCGCTGAGCGTCTGGTGTTTGCCAAGTGCTGAACTGGGTGATGGGACTGCACCGGCCAATGTGACAGATGTGCCCCTCCCCCGTGGGGTTCCAGTCTCGGAGAAGTGTCGGAGATCCTCCTCTCGCACACACCCGCACACACGTATGCAGAGATAAGATTCTGACAAATGCTGTGAGGAGGTCCTGGGTCCTGGGCCCACAGGCAGTAGATCAGGGGTTTCTGGCCCAGCCGGGGTGGCCACAGAGGGCCTCCTGAGGCCCAGAGAGCTGGGGATGAAGGGCAAGCAGAGCCCGAGGGCAGAGGAGCTCGTTATGGGAGCTGGAGGATGGTATGGCTGGGGCTCAGGGCATGGCAGAGCGAGCAGAGGCCCCCATGTGAGTGTCTGTGGGGCGTGGATAAGGGCAGACCTGCAAACCGTGACTTCTGAGTCACCGTGGCTGGCATTTCCCTCTGTCTTCACCATGAGCAACTCCACAGACCAGATACCATCACGAGCAGGGCCTGGGAAGGAAGGGGTTCGGACTGTCCTCCCTCTGCCGGCTTCTGACCAGGACCCTCCACCTCCGAAGAGGCGTGTCACAGGAAGCCACGCGGAAGCTCCCGCAGACCCAGCCTGTGGCAGCAGGGCGTGGTGGCAGGGTCCCCGGGGCTGTTCCCGTCAACTCCGCTGATGCTCCCAAGTGGCCTCCCTGAGGACCCTCCCCCCCCCATCTTGAGGCCCGTGGTGACAGTGGTGCCCCTGGAGCTCCAGGTGCTTCATGGCCTGGTGTCTGGGAAGCTCGTGTGGTGGTGTCCACATCAGGGCAAGGTGCCCCAATGTACCCCCTAAAGGACTTCCCCGGGGGCTTGGGGCCCGCCCTGTCCCCACTTCCCGGCTCGTGTGGTCATCTGTGTGGGGTGCGTGCTATCCATGAACATGGGCACGGACAGAAGAAGTGTTGCTCGTTGAAGATCCCAGGATGGAGACTTGGCCTGAGAACGTTGAAGGAGGGAAGCATCTCTGGTTCAGTCCCAGGCCACAGGGAGGCTGTTTCCATAAGAGATAATGAGGAGCAAGGGAGGTCCTGTGACCCCCCCAGTGGTTCTCAAGGTGTGGCCTGTGACCACCATCCTTAGCACTGCCTGTTAGAAACTCGGACTCTTGGATGGACCTGCTGAGTCAGGAACGCGTGGGGTGGGGACAAGAAGTGGGGTTTCAACAAGCCCCTCGGAGGATTCTGATGCCCATGAAGGGTGAGGAGCTGCTGCCTGTGATTGACCGTGACCTCATACCGGACCTGCCTCCTCCTCGCCCTCCCCCGGGGTGCTCGGTCACTTGTCCTCCAGGGCTGCAGCCCACGCAGATCAGGGGACAGGCTGGCAGCCTTTCTCCTTTGATTTCTTGTGTTCTGTATTTTCATTTTAGTTTTTTTTTCTGAGATAGTTTTTGAACAATGTATGAAATACTAATACAAACACATGTTTTATGAAATAGAAAAATGAGCTCCCAACATCAAGCTAGAAGCTTCCCTGCCCAGTGGAAGCCCCTGGGGGTCCCGCCCCAGCAGACCCACCTGCCCCTCGGAGGCAGAGTTTTTCATTTCCTGTAATACAGGGTTTTGTTTCACTTGTTGATGGAGCTTTAGAGAAATGGAAAATCATGCACTGTGCCCTCTGAACTGGCTTTCTCCCCCGGGTGCTGAGAACCCGCCCAGACTCCAGCTAACCATGTCAACTCCGGAGCCAGATGTTGGGTTCCAGACCCAGCCCTGCCTCCCGGATCTGGAGCAAGTCCACTAAACCTTGCGAGCCTGAGCTTCCTCACCATGAAATGTGCTTTCCTGGTGCGTTTCCAAAGCGCGGGGGCAGTAATGTGCAGCTAGCTGTGGCATGGCTCTTTGCAGAGGTCATGGGACATGTTCACGGTCTGCTCGGAGCTGCGGTGTCTGCCTGGTCCCTTGTGCAGGGAATTCCGATCTGTGAATGTGACACCATTTGTGCACCTGCTCTGGGTTGACCCTGATTTGTTTCCAGTTTTCTCCTTTTAGGAATGGCACCTCTGTGAACGTGCTCATCCCGTGTTCCTGGTGCCGAGGTGTAAGGCGCTTAGAGCTTCCCAAGTTTCTGGAGCCACATGAAGTTGCTGGTGTGTAGCGTAGGACCGCTCACTTCACCATTTGTGGAAAACACACTGTGCTCCTTTGAGGGGATTGGGGATGTGGGCATTCCCACCAGCGATGTATGAGAATTCCTGCAGACTCAAATAGTTTTCAGAGGTTTGAGGCAGGTTTTTTTTTTTTTTTTTTAAAGATTTTATTTATTTATTTGACAGAGAGAGATCACAAGTAGACAGAGAGGTGGGCAGAGAGAGAGAGAGAGAGGGAAGCAGGCTCCCCGCCAAGCGGAGAGCCCGATGCGGGACTCGATCCCAGGACCCTGAGATCATGACCTGAGCCGAAGGCAGCGGCTTAACCCACTGAGCCACCCAGGCGCCCCTTGAGGCAGGTTTTTAAAAAGGCTTTTACCGTGCCATTGTGATTTTATTTCCATTTCCAACATTCTTAATGAGGTTGAACATCTTTCGTATGTTTGCTTGCCATTCTTCTTTTATTTCTGTTGTTAAAGTTTAGTTTAGGTCTTTTACCATTTTCCTGTTATGTTGTCGTTCTCTCACTGAGGTGTAAAAGTTACTTATGAGCTCCTGATACTGATTCTTTCCTACATTTACATGTGGCAGATCTTTTCTCCCAGCTGGCCTCTTGTCCAGCTTTCTTCGTACTGTCTTTGGTGAACACAGGTTCCTAACTGAGTGCTGGGAGGTTACTCATTGTTTTCCATGTGTATTGATTTTTTATGTGTCTCACCTAAGAAATGCTTCCTTAAGCAAAGGTCGCATAAGTCCTCTGCCAGATTTGCTTCTAAAATTCTTCTGCAAGTTCACGGTTAAGCCATTCAACCTTTGGGAACTGATTTTGTAAAGGATGTGGGATAGAAATATAATTTCACTTCATTTATTCTACATAGAAATGAATGGCATCCTTCGGAGGGTTGGGTGAGTATAATACTGTCTACTGATTTCCAATGCTAGTTCTTCACGTAGAAATCTTTTGTGTGTTCAGAAATGTCATCGCTCATGAGACTGCATGTTCCATCCATTCTAGAGTGTTGAAATGCAGTGGACACTTGTAAATTTATCTTGTACCTAGCAATATATTCAGTTTCTACTTTCTAATAAATTGTAGATTCTCTGGGATTCATCCATGTAGATAATCATGTCATCTGTGAGTAACATCATTTTAAATTATTTCTTTGTAGCTGGGATTCTTCTTTCTTGTTAATCATTGTTAAGTAGATATGTTAACAGCAGATAACTTCCTTGTTCCTGATTTTAAAGGCAGTGGCTCTAATGAGTTGTCACTAAGTACAATGTTTGCTGTAGATTTAAAAGATATCCTTTATGAGTTTATGGGGCGCCTGGGTGGCTCAGTGGATTAAGCAGCTGCCTTCGGCTCAGGTCATGACCTCAGGGTCCTGGGATTGAGCCCCGCATCAGGCTCTCTGCTCCGCAGGGAGCCCGCTTCCTCCTCTCTCTCTGCCTGCCTCTCTGTCTACTTGTGATCTCTCTCTCTGTCAAATAAATAAATAAAATCTTAAAAAAAAAGATATCCTTTATGAGTTTAGAAAGTTCTGTCATTCTACGTTTGCTGACTTTGCATTGCATTTTTCTTCTTCTGCTAAGACAATCTTATAACGTTTCTCTCCAGTTTGTTCACATTGGAAGTTGCATGAGTAAACAAACTTGCACTCCTGAGTAGATTTTGCTGGGTCATGAGAGACGATCTTTTTATGCCCTGCTGGATTTAATTTACCAGTTTTTATAATTAGTAACTTTTATTTCTTCGGAGGTAAGATCACCTGTGATTTTCCTTCTACTTTTCTGGCTCAATTCTGGTATTAAGTTTACACTCGCTTCATGAAACTATGTGGGAGAGTGGTCCTTCCTTTTCTGCTCTCTGGGAGAAAGTCACAAAATTAAAATCTTGTCTTGACTGAATTTTCTTAAAATCATCCATATCACATATCACATCCATATCACAGGGTAAGCTTCGATTTCTTTCCCTGGATATCCCACTACTTGGGGTGTGATTTCAACACCTCAGTAATGCCCTTCTACCCTGTGACAGGAGCCCCCGTCCCAGTGCAGAAATGGTCTATACTTGTGAGGCATTCACAACATCTAGGATGTGTATGTGGCAAGGCGAGGGCTTCTGACTCAGGAACTACCTGGGGCTCCGTCTTCTGGGATCAGCAGGAGTTCAGCCGCTGGTCCACTCGGACCTGCAACTCACTTACCAGCTGTGAGCAAGTATAGGTTTCAATTTTTTTTTTTTTTTGGCCATTTTCAATACTGTTAAACCCTGTTAAAACCTGTAATGATCCAAGAAGATATTCTCATGTACCTTTTTTATTATTTTTTTTAAATTTTCTTTCAGCATAACAGTATTCATTGTTTTTGCACCACACCCAGTCCTCATGTACCTTATTTGAGCTAAAGTCTCCTTAATTTTTCCTTTCTTTCCAGCAACTCAGGTAAATCCATGATGCTGAGCCCCAGATACCGAGCAATTAGACCCTGGGAACTGCAGTCAGCTCTTAACTGTCCCCTAATTCTCCTTGATTTCTCTCTCTCTTTCTCTTTTCAGTTTGAGGCTTTCTTTAATAACAGGAAAACACGCACACACATCCTTTTTTACCACCTTAACGACATTGAAGTGTACCATTCACGAGCGCTGGGTGTATGCACTGTTGTGTGCTCCACCTTCAGAACGGTTTCATGCTGCGAATGGAGCTCTACCCATGCAGCACTCCCTGCTTCTCCCTCCCCGCCCCCAGTCCCCGGAAACCACCATTTCTATGTTCTATGTCTATAAATTTGACTAATCCGATGCCTCGTATAAGTGGAATTGTGTAATATTTGCCTTTTGTGACTGGCTTACTTCACGTAACAGTGTTCTCGAGGTCCGTCCTTTTCTAAAGTGGAAAAATGTTCCATTGTGTGTCTCCACCACATTTTGTTGACCCATTCCTCCATCCATGGAGGCACATTTGGGTTGTCTCTCCCTCTTGGCTCCAGGGAATAACACTGTTCTAAATGTGGGTGTGCAGATATCTCATCCAAGTCCTGCTTTCAGTTCTCTTGGACATAAATGTGGTAGAATTGCTGGGTCACAGAGTAATTTTTTTAACTTTTCAAGGGACCACCATATCATTTTCCCTTGTACTGGTACCGTTTTACATTCTGACCAACAGTGCATGGGGCTTCCAATTTCTCCACATCCTCATGACCCCGCTGTCCTTTCCTGGTGTAGCGATAGTAGCTGTCTTGATGGGTACGAGATGACAGCTCACCGTGGTTGTGATTTACATTTCTGTCATGACCAAGAAATCCATCTAGTTTTCTAAGGTGGACCTGATGAGCTCCTGAGAGTTGTGCCTCTGGAAACATGAGGGTCACGGTTGAGGTCAGTAGTGCTGAGTTCGCCTCAACTGCTGCTTAGAGAGGCTATTGGTAAGTACATGTCTGTATGAGGCAAAGTGAATAGGTTTGGTTCTCATCTCCATTCAGAAGAATCACAATGGCCAGCAGAGTGACATATTCTTAGGTAAAATCTCTAGAAGCCAAGATGGTGTAGAAACAAAGAATGGATATTGTTGTTAAATAATTCTTCATGGGTCGCTCACATTTCTACATATCTTTTGTTTTAATGTTCCTCTAATTTTATTTCATTTTTTATTATGTTAATCACTCTACACTGAATCATCACTTCTTTTTTTAAAGATTTGTTTATTTATTTATTTGTCAGAGAGAGAGAGAGAGAGAGAGAGAGAAGAGCGAGCATGCACGAGCAGGCAGAGGTGGAGAGAGAAGCAGGCTCCCTGCTGAGCAAGGACCCTGATGTGGGGCTCGATCCCAGGACCCAGGGATCATGACCTGAGCCAAAGACAGTGGTTTAATCAACTGAGCCACCCAGGCATCCCTATATCCTCACTTCTTGATGCAGTGTTCCATGATTCATTGTTTGCATTACAACACCCAGTGCTCCATGCAATCCGTGCCCTCCTTAATATCCACCACCAGACTCACCCATCCTCCCAGCCCCCTCCCCTCCAAAACCCTGTTTGTTTCCCGAGTCCATAGTCTCTCATGGTTCTTCTCCCCATCTGACCCATCCCCCTTTAGTTTTCCCTCCCTTCTCGTAATATCATCCTTGCTATTCCTTATGCTCCACAAATAAGTGAAACCATATGGTAACTGTCTTTCTCTGCTTGACTTATTTCACTCAGCGTGATCCCCTCCAGTTCCATCCATGTTGATGTGAATGGTGGGTATTCATCCTTTCTGATAGACACATAACGCTCCATTGTATATATGAACCACATATTCCTTATCCATTCATCTGCTGAAGGGCATCTCAGCTCCTTCCACAGTTTGACTGTTGTGGACATTGTTGATATGAACACTGGGGTGCATGTGGCCCTTCTTTTCACTACATCCATATCTTTCCTGTATACTAACAATGTAACTGTAGAAAGAAAAATTAGGGAATTGACTCCATTTACAATGACACCAAAAACCATAAGATGCCTGGGAATAAACCGAACCAAAGAGGTAAAGGGTATGTACTTGAGGAACTACAGAACACTCATGAAAGAAATTGAAGAAGGCACAAAAAGATGGAAAAGCATCCCATGCTCATGGATCAGAAGAATAAACACTGTTAGGATGTCTGTGCTGCCCAGAGCAATCTATATTCTTTCAATGCCATCTCGATCAAAATACCAATGGCATTTTTCAAGTACTGGAACAAGCAATCCTAAAATTTGTATGGAACCAGAAAAGGCCCTGAGTAGCCAAGGAGATGTTGAATCACCAAAGAAATGTTGAAAAAGAAAAAGCTGGGGGCATCAGGTTGCCTGACCTCAAGTTACTTACAAAGTTGTGATCACCAAGGCAGCATGGTACTGGCACAAAAGCAGACACGTAGATCAATGGAACAGAATAGAGAGCCCAGCTATGGACTTTCAACTCTGTGGTCAATTAATCTTCGACAAAGCAGGAAAAAATATCCAATGGAAAAAAGACAGTCTCTTCAATAAATGGTGCTGGGGAAATTGGACAGCTATGTGTAGAGGAATGAAACCTGGCAATTCTCTTATACCGTACACAGAGATAAACTCTAAATGGATGAAAGACCTCTATGTGAGACAAGAATCCACCAAATCCTAGAGAACATAGGGAGTAACCTCTTCAGCATTGGCCACAGTTCCTTCTTTCGAGACATGTCTCCAAAGACAAGGGAAACAAAAGCAAAAATGAACTTTTGGGACTTCATCAAGATCAAACCTTCTGCACAGCAAAAGAGTCAATAAAACAAAGAGGCAACCCATGGAATGGGAGAAGATATTCGCAGATGACACTGCAGATAAAGGGCTATTATCCAAGATCTATAAAGAACTCCTCAAACTCAACACCCAAAAAACAAATAATCAAGTCAAGAAATGGGCAGAAAACATGAACAAATACTTCTCCAAAGAAAACATGCAAATGGCTAACAGACACATGAAAAAATGTTCATCATCATTAGCCATCAGGGAAATTCACATCATAACCACATTGGGATACCACCTTACACCAGTTAGAATGACCAGAATCAACAGGACAGGAAACAACAAGAGTTGGAGAGGCTGTGGAGAGAGGAGAACCCTCCTACACTATTGGTGGGAATGCAAGTTGGTGCAGCCACTTTGGAAAATGATGTGAAGATTCCTCAAAAAGTTACAAATAGAGCTACAGCAGTTGCACTACTGGGTATTTACCCCAAAGTTTCTCTTTGATTTCTAACCAGGCTGAGAGATGTGAGAAAATGAACCAGGTCATGACAGCTCGAAGACTTTCCTCTGAAGCCTGGGCTGGAGGGGTCATGGCCTCTGCTGGGCACATTATCACTAAGTCTCAGCTTCACAGTCTTTTAAACTTTTAAATCCATGGACCACTTTCCTGCCCCAGGACCTTTGTACACACAGTTTTGCTGTCCAGGACATTGTCCTCTGTTTGCATACCAGTGCCTTCTCAGCGCTTAGCTATGGTAAATGTCAATTCTTCGGACAGACCTGCACTGACTACCTGCTCACAGTTGGTCCCCTGCCTCACCCAGAAGGGTCTCTACTGTGTTTTTCTTATTTCCATCTGAACACTGTCAGTCACTAAGGTTTTTTTCCTTAGTTGTTCCCACTGGAGTGTAGCTCTGCAGTAACGCGACTGACTCACTGGCCTTGCTCACCCTGGCATCCCTCGCCAGTTCTGGCATACAGTAGGTGCTCAGTGAATGCTTTGGAATGACCAAGGAATGTCTCAGCTGCTGAGCATCCTCCTTCAGATCTGCCAGCAGCCCCAGAAGTGTGATGTTCCCACCAGCCCTGGATATGGCTTGTGAGGCCGTGCCTTCTGATCTGTGGCTCTCCTGCTAGACGCTCTTTCCCACCCCTCCAGCCGGCAAGTCCCTTTCCTTCCCGCAAGTCCAGCTGGGTCCCCTGGTGTCCTAAAAGGGAACAGAGTACTGGGATGGAAGTCCTGACATGGTGACATGTCTGCCTGGGGGAGGGCTTAATATCATCCCCCCGCCTCGGGTGAAGGGATAAAGGGATCAGTGGGAACCAGGGCATCCTCACCTCGGGAGCGTTGGGAGCACTCCAGGGAATGTGGGGATGGTGGTCGTCCCTGCCTTTGTTGGGGGCGGTGCCTCTGTCCTCACACACGCTGGCCCCTCATCATGGCAGCGTCCTTCAGCCTGGGCACAGTTTCTTCATCTCTGCGTCCTTTGGGCAGGATTCACAGTTTCTCTGTGGATTGTCTTGAATAATCCTCATCTTGTCTGGGTCCTTGGCAGGGCCCGACATCTCTATGCGCCTGCACACATCTTTTAGGAAGCCCCAGAGCCCGGGGAGGTGGTGGGGCTAGCCAGGAAGTGGACAGTCCCTGCCCACAAGTCATTCCCATTGGACAAGAGGCAGATGATGATGGGTTCCATGATGCAGAGGAGCAGAGGGGACCAAGGGTCGCAGAGGACAGCACCCCCTTGACCCAGATGACTGGAAGGGCTTCCTGGCTGAGGTAGGGTTGAAGGTAGGCTGGAAATGGGGAGGCATGAAGGGGCAGGGCTGGGGATGGAAGCAGCATCTGCACCCCACGGGCCCGTGTGTCTGTGAAGATGAGTCCACCAGAGACAGTGATGTTCAGAGCATCAGGGACCCCAAGGCTCCTCGTCAGAGGTGCATTGAGGGCGTGCCACACCCACTTTGGGGAGGAGACTGGTCGGGCTCCTGCACGTGGCTTTTCAGAGCCCTCAGGTCAGAACTCAGTCTCCCAGGTCCAGGCAGCATGTCCCTTCCCGCTGGCTGCAAGGCCCCTCGACTTGTCCTGACATTTGGGGAGATGTCAGCCCCTTCTCTCACCTCCGCGAACCCCTGCTATGGTGGTGGTCCCCCTTCAGTAAAGTCTTTCTTGCCATCTTGAACAAGGGTCAGAATAGGTTATTTAACAGAGTCAAGACTGCAAGTAAGTAAGCAAGACAGGAATTTAATGGAGGCTGGAGGGATTGGGAAGCGGTTTTCTAGTGACCGTGGGGCATGAGGGGGGTAAGACCAACGCCAGCAAGCTGCGCTCAGGCAGAACTCAGGTGGGCACGAGACCGGTGTCAGAGATCTGATGAGAAGGCTTCCCCTTGTCCCCAGTGGCCCTGACACTGCAGCGTGGAGGGGACACATTCACTCCGGTGAGATCATCGGAGGGAGCATGGGCTTCGCTGCGGAAATGCTTGTCTCTGCACTTTGCTGTCTTCTCCGTTTGAAGGCTGAACCTCCAAAGAGATGTTACTGAGCTCCTGCATTTAGTTTGCTTCTAGCTGGTCTCTGCAGCAGCGGGGCAGGGGTTCATCCTAAGACGAGGTGCCTGTCTTGGCTTAGAGAGCCCTGAAAGTATCCTACCAGAATGGGGTACAAGGATCTTATTTAGGGGATGATCCCAGGAGACCTGAGGAGAGACAGCAGCGTAAGGAGGAAAACCCAAAAAAAGGGGCATGTTACGGGGTCAAGGCCCTAGGCAACTGGCACTTAGCCCCTTAGGGGCCCCTGTGGGACCATGTGGAATCCAATGCCAGGAAGGAGGAGATGGGTGTTCTCCCATTACTGACTAGGGTTGATCCTACCATGTATGTGGCCAAGGAGAACTGTGGACACAGGAACTGCCCATCAAAGTCGCCAGCCACACCCGGGCCCCAGAGCTGTGGACGGGGCCATGACTGTTCCTGGGAACACCTGCTCCCTCAAGCCCGCCGCGTCCTGACGCCTGGGACAGCCATCTGTGGCTGGATGCTAGCTCTGCTCCAGACCCTCCTGGAGCTGAAGCTGCAGTGTAAGAACCCAATGGTGGGACACCGTTTAGTAGTAAGGACACAGAACGATGAGCCAGCCTCAGAGTTCAACCAAGTGAGTGAAGCTGATCGGGGAAAATACAGCAGTGTAGACGGTACGTCCAGCCGTGAAGGGGACATGGCAGAGGGACACAGAACCCTGCCTGACGGGCCCTCCCGGCTCAATCTGGGGACATCTGAGAATCAGAAATAAATGCCACAGGAGTGGACCATAACCTGTGGAATAAAGTAAGCCTGGGGTTGGGGGAGGGGAGCCCCTCACAGCAGCAGGGCGGCTGACGCGGGAGACATGAGCCACGGGCTGGAGACGTGCCACGTGACGAGCTGCGCTGATTCGGCCCAACTCTGTCGGTAGAAGTTAAGGAGCAGTAGAATAGATGGACAGACAGATGGGCTCAAAGTATCTTCCAGACAATTATTCTGGGCCTCTTTTAGACTGTGTGGAAATAATTAGCCCATCGCACTCAACCCAGTAGTTCACGATAAACCAAAATATCCACTGAGCAGGAATTTTTCGTTTTGAAGAGAAGAAAGAACATGAGGAGAAAGTGTGCCGCCCACTCCCCCACATTTGTTTTGTTTCCTGAGAAGGAAAACGGCCAGGGATCATGCCTGCGGAGGGCACCAGAGGACATCCCTCCACCCCACGCACTTGCCTCGGAGCACAAAGGTGGCATCCACGGGGACGGTGGAGGTGGCGAGCCCCTCTTCCCTCTGCTTCATTCTCGGTGTGCAGCACTTGGCTCTCCACTCAGTTGTCGGGGTGGCCCATCCCAGACCCTCGTCACTACAGGGCCCTGTCTGTGTCCCAGTGAGCGCTCAGGGCTGCGTGGGGCTTGTAAGCCGCTGTTTGCCACCTGAGAAAGCGAGCTTGCCTTCCTTATTCATCTCAGCCGCTGTCCTACCGAATTCCAATGCCCAGCGCATAGTAGGTGTTTCACCAGCGTTCGTGGAATGAGTATCTGGTGTGATTTGAGGAGCATGTGCGAGTCACATCGCCAGAGTGTCTCTGGGTGTGTGGGTCAGGACTTCTCACGGGGCCCAGGACACCCGGAGTGGCGTCTGGAGACATTGTTGTCCCCACAGGTTGGGGATGGATTGCTGTGGGCATCCATGGGGTCCAGGGGTGCTGTTGAACATCCTGCAGGACAGGCTGGCCCCCACGGCAGACGGTGGCCTGCCTCAAAATGTTGGGTGCGCCGAGGGTGAGAAACCCCGGTCAGGATCATAAGATCTCAGCTCCTTTTCCTTCCTTTTCATTGTTTCAATTCCCCATGTTCTCTGACCAAATTTTGTAATTAAAAATTACTTATGGAGAGATTTTTAATGAGGACACACTGGGAACAAAGAAGAAGGGGTTCTTGAGAATGGCCTGGTCACAGTTCTCTGTTCCCACCTGCCTAGTTTGGGTCCCTGGGGAAGTTTCTGGGGTCTGTCTGAACCCACATGCCCTCAGGCCTCAGGGTCCTTGGAAGCTCAGAGAATGTTCTAGAAAACACCGTTGAGATATGCCCACTCTGTGATCTGCCAGGTAAGTGAGGCCGAGAAAGCAGAAATTTACCCAAATGGACAAGACTCAGCTTCATCTAGGGCCGAGGGGCTGAGCCGCTATATTGCGCTGTGAGGCCTGGAAGACATCGGCTGGACTGGGCAGGCCTGGGGTACAAGCAGAACACGCCGACGTGACCCTGGCAGTGGACGAGGTCTGGGACAGCCGGTTCTCACCAGAGCCCCGTCACACACTGCACTGCTGCACTGTATTGGCTAAGGGGCATGGTCCGGGCGGCAGGTGCATCCCCGTCCCTCGGAACGCCGTTCCTGCAGCCTCGGTGCGCGGGCTCCGGGATTGCCTGAGCAGAGGCTCTTGGACTGCAAACAGGCGTGCTTCATACCCAACCGTGTCACTTCCTGGGATGCTCCCCGGTTCTGGCGTATTTGTGATTGGGTAGTAAGACTCTCTCCCTTAGGTGCTATCTGCAGAATGATCCTTAGGTTAAAAAAAATGATAGTACTAATGGGAAGCCATATTTCTGCCTTGGCACACTGTCCTCTGCGGACACGGACTGTCCCTAATTACCGGCCCCACTCGCAGTTCGCCCTGGCTAGGCCGCTTTCCTAAGGCAAGCCCTTGGGTGCACGGCTCCAGCAGCCAGGGAAGCAGCTGCCTTAGGGGAATTTCTTTCTTCTGGACACCTTTCCCACTTCCCGAGCAGAGCAGAAAGGTAATGATGAACAGCTGTAGGGAGACGGCTCTTGGAGACCAGTGCAGGGGCAGCCACCGTGGAAGGAAACAGGGAGCACTGGTGGGGTCACCGCTCCTGGACCTGGGAGATGAGGAAGCTGCTGGCAGAGCTCCTCACGTGCTCTACAGCCGGATGGGGGGTCAGGACCGAGCACGGCTCTGCACTGCGTGGTGGGCTTCTGAAAACTGTGCGTGTACTCTGGGCGGTGGACAGTGGGACTGCCGTCTAAAAGCCGTCCTGTGTTCCCAAGGGCCCCTTCCCCTTGTTTGGTGTGGAGCCTGATGCCCACCAGCTGGGCCCAGGGTGCTCCAGCTGGGCCCAGCCTGGCAGCCTCCCTTGGGCCAGCGCGCTCCTCCATCCCAGTATTTTGATCCTGCACGACCTCTGGTCATGAGGACGTCACACTGGGCCTGACTGCCTAACGTGTGTTGTGTACGGACCCCCAAATATTTATTCATATTAACTTCTTCAAACACAAGACTCTTGAAACAGGATCTTCAATTATTGAGAAGAAAAAAAGGAACCTGACTTTTAAAAAAAAAATTAACAGAAAATTCCAAACATACTCACAAGTAGAGGGAGCCGCATCCCCAACCCCCAGACCTGTCTCTTACCTTCTCTCCACCAACGTGGGTTCTTGCGCATCTGTCCCCCCAACAGCCTGTCTTCCTTCCTAGGAGGAAGGGACATCACCATGGGAACTGGGGGGGCAGCGTCCCCCTCGCTCCCTCCTGACGTGAAGCACTGAACATCTCCGCCTTGTAAGCGGGATTCTCGATTGCTCTTCTGTTACGCACCTGCTTGCACGTGTGCTGTGGTGTCGGAGAGACTGCTTCTGCCCCCAGGACGCGTGGACAAGGAGGTGGCCTTCCAGGCAGGGGCCGAGGGCTCACGGGTGACCCCTGCCGTTCAGGGTGCAGGAGCTGCCGGCACACAGAGCGCCCCCCGAGCCCAGCGGTTGTCCGTGACGGCTCCTCTGGGGGCTTCCATGGACGGCTGCCTTCCAGATGTGAAGGTTTGCTGGGGTCCTCTGCCCTGTGAGGCTGGAAACCTGTCCTCATGACTTAGCTCTTTAGTGAAGAACAGATTTTTGTCCTGATGAATATTTGCGGCTGCTTCAGCCTGAAAGCTCGAGTCTGTCTTACCTGAAGGCCACTTTACAAATGAAAAAACAGGAGGGTTCGGCAGTGTTCCCTCTGCTCACCACAGTGGAATCGATTGCGGGAAATCCCTTTTCCCCCTTTCTTCCTTATTTACAGAGCCATGGACTTACTCAGGACAACTAGTCGGCCCAACAAAAGGCTCATTTCCCAGGCTCCCTTGCAGTTGGCTGTCAGCACACGACTAAGTTCTGACCCAGTGCATTTACATGGGATTATGGGAGGAGCTCCTGGAAAAATTTTCGTGCAAACTCTCCCTTCTGCCTCTCCCTCAACCTTCTTCCTCCTCCTTTTTTTCTGTGTGGACCATAGAAGTGATGGCTGGAGATCCAGCAGCTCCCTTGGACCAGGAGGAAACCTTGAAGGTAGAAGCCACAGGTACATACACCAGAAGTGGGCTGGGTCAGCATGACCCCTCGGACCGCTGTAATCCTTCCGGACTGCCAACCTGGGCTGCGTTACATGAGCAGATGTCCCTGTGAGTCTGAGGGAGTCTGTGTGAACCTCTGACCCTCAGCCTCATGAAGGTTGTCACCTCACGTGACTTCTGTTCTTCTGGACGTGACGTGTGTTTGGGGTGGGGGTGGATCGGCTTCCGGTTGCTGTCATCAGGGTGATGTCATACTTGGAGCTGAGTGGCCACCTCCCCAGAAGTCAGGACACTCTGGAAAGGGACCACCTTGTTCCCCCACCTCCATATGGGTGCTGTGCCTCCACACACGTGGGAAACGTGTGAGCTGGACTCAGAGAAGGGCAAGGGGTCCCCTTGTACTTCGCTTACTCATGTCCCTCCCTCACGTGTGCCCTTCTCTGAGTCATTCTCCCAGTGGCCGTGGGCTGTGTTCACAGCACACGCTCCCGCGTCTACGTCTTCATCGGCAGCTCATGCTCAGGCTCCCAAGGGCTCACGGGACCCTGTTTCTCTACACATACACACCCCAAGTTGTCTTTATTCCTGAATCCAAAGGGAAAGGGAAAGCACCATCACTGACTTTGGAAAGCTTCCCCCTTTGTCTAAATACGAACACGTTAGTCTGGCAGGATGCGGATGATTGGGAAAAATCTAGAAACTGCCGTGTGCGATTTCCAGCTCATGTGTCTCGACACATTATTCTTAATTAATTATATTTTACTGAAGCAATTAGGTGACTGACAACCCCAGTTAAGTGGTAACAAGAAGACCATGTCTTGTCACACGCTAGTGATCAGATGGTGGGGCTGCACGTGCCTGGGGCTGGCGCCGTGCGGGTCGCAGGGGGCAGACGGGCTCGCGAAACCTGCAGGCAGGGCCCTGGGCCATGCACCCTGCCACCCGCCACCTGTTTGCACCTGGTGCCCCCCGCCCCCGGCCAAGGGAAAGAGGCTCCTGCACCCTCCCCACATCCTTCCGCTTCTCTTCTCTTTGTTTTAATATCCGGAAACAGTGAGGACAGCTGTTCCAGCTCCAAACCTGGTGCTTCTCCGGGAAGTTGGGTTAATCTATCTAATTTGATACCTTTCACTCTGTTCCACGTGGTCGAGTGCTTTCCGTCAGGGCGTCAGAGAAATTTCATGCTTCCTGCCTATTCTGAAACAGCCTGTGGTGCTCGGAGCGGCCGCGCACCTGGATCAGCCCTGGGGCCCCAGGATGTAACTGGGATTGTGACTGCGGGAGGCATGGGCGTCCTTGACGTGGCCCAGACCGAGGGACAGCGGCCACACGGCGATGGGGTTGCGCATGGAAATGGCACTGTGTTCTTCAGTCAGATTTCCCTGACCTCAGTGCTGTTTCTTCGGGGAAATGACGAATGCCTGGGGGTTTCTGGGGTTTGGAGTAGGGTGGCTGTTGTGTTCTTTCGAGGATGAACGTTGTTGAGAAAAACAACCGTTGTTGTTACCGATGTTGTTAATACCCTCATCTTGGCACCTTTCCAGGCTGGTTTTGGTGGTCGGGAGTGGGGTGGTGTTTGAGATCACGCTGAAAGGTCTCAGCCCAGTTGGCTTCTGGCCCTGCCCTCCTGCCTCTCAGCGGACAACGCCAGGCCCCTTGGCCCGGCCCACCGGCGCCTCCCCATCCCTGTCCCATGAGTTGCCATGCGCTCCCAGAATGCACGTGCCTGGGACACGTTCCAGAAATCACGTGTGCCCATGCACGGCTGCTTCACAGCGTGATTATGGCTCCTGATCTAGGAGATGGGCCCGGGGCCCACTTAGGATCTGGGGGACAGGGCACCCTTTGCTCTCGTAAAGATCAAGAACGAGGGAACCGCTCACGGAGTTGCTGTGGGAGGACCACACGTGGCCCAGCCACGGCCCTGGGGCCCACATTCATGCCGTTCAGCTGGTAGGTGTCCTCACGTCTGCAGCAGAGGGGAAAACAAAGCCATGGCGGAGATAGGAATTTAATCCTAGGGTCCCTGCAACAGGTCTTTTCCACGACAAGGATCAAGACGAGGCCCAACAAAAACAAAGGGGCACACTGTTGACCTCTTGTCCCTTGTACTTGTCCCACCCTGGGTCTTCAGCGTATCTCCCAGGTCTCTGTCTGGACAGAAGACCTTGCACTTTGCCTCCAGGGCTTCAAGCTCCCGGGAAGGATTTCAGGATTTCCATACCCCGGGACGCAGTTCCCTTGGCAGGAGGGAGTGCACAGGAGGCGGACTGGTTCTTTTATTCATACGGGTGCTGATCCGGGGACACCCTGTGCCGTGGCTGAAGGGGGGGGCTGCCCTGTTGGGGCAGGTGTCCTGGGGGACTCACACCCTTTGTTCACTGTCAGAAGACAAATGTCATGCGTTAGGAGGAGAGAACATTGACACAGACGGGGTGTTACTGTGTGAGGGCCCATGGCCAGCATGTCTGATCAGAGGGGATCTGAGCGGAGACCGGGCGCCATCCAGGAGCCAGCCCACAGGAGCCAGCGAAGGAACATTCCAGCAGAGGGATGGGAAGGAGCTCTGAAGGCACAGCGTCAGCCCCGGCAGCTGCAAGACACCCCGAGCAGGCAGTTCAAACACCGGCGTGGAGGGAGCCTGGAAGTCCAGACCAACGTGCTAGCCAGTGTGTTTCCTGGTGAGGACCAGTTCTGACCCGTAGCCACCCACCGGGGCCCTGTCCTAGCATGGGACGGGGGATGATGTCTTCCTCTGTTTTTAAGGGCACTCATCCCACCACGGAGCCCCAGCCCCGTGACCTCGTCGCATCAAATTACCTCCCATTGCCAGGGCTTCACCAGGGCAAGTGTGGGGGACATGAGCGTTCAGCCCTTAGCCACCAGGCTCAGATCCCCACCTGGTTTGCCAGTAATGCCCTGTTGATTCTGGGACCCCACCCTCTCTGCCTGGTTGCACGTGAGACAGACACAGCCCACACGCTCACTCACAAGGGGGCATCCCTCTAGGCGTCTTTGAGAGCCGGTGAAGACACCCAGAGCACAAGGTGGTTGTCACCAACGACGTCTCCCTCCTTCTAGAAGTTTCTTCCCCTAGTTCCTCACAGGGCTGTTCTGGCCCACCATGTTGGGTGCCACTGGAAAGCCAGCTCCCTCGAGGGGCAATCCGTGTGTGTCCACCTGGTGTGACTATACCTCGCCCCCCATGTGCTCCACCACATGCCTACCTCGCTGTGCAGCCGTGTCCTGCACCTGGTTGCCAGCGACCCACAGAGCAGGGCCCCGGCTGCCCTGGCTTGGCACGGGGGAGATGTGGCACCCCTGAGCCTTCCTCATGGCTCACGAACGGCGGGGAGATGGGGCTCAACCACTTTGACAGCATTCTGCTATCTTTTCACAAAGCTGCACATAAACTTCTTTACAAAGTCTCTCCAGAAGCCCTACCCCCAGATATAGTCCCAGGAGAGAGGAGTGCACAGGTCACAATAAAAATTTTTTTAAATGTGCAGGAAAGTTCCTAGAAGCCTTGGGCTTTCTGACCCCAGATCAGAAGCTGTCCAAGGGCTCACACATAGGAAAATGGGTCAAGGGGCCACAGCATATTCCCGCGGGGTATCCCGGCACCATGATGGGGGGAAGGCGTCAGAACAATGTAGATGACCGTCACAGACATTTTGCTGAGACTCCTGGTTTCTTACACACTTTGTGTGTTTTAGGATTATTTTAAAGAGGAAATAGGTTAAGAAGCAGGGCTATCGAGCATATCTTGAGCAGGTAGAAGCTGCTGCGAATGAGCGAAGCGAGTCCCCAGAATCCTTCTAGAGAGATCTGGCACTGGTCCAGCTGCCAGCTTCACTGTGGCCGTAAAATGTCATTTAGTTTTTAATATTCCCAGTTTGGAAACTCTGAAGGGGAATCAGTCACCACTCCCAGAGATAAAACATGCAGTGGCTAAGAATACTCAGCATTTCAGAAAACTGATAATCATCATTAATGTTCATGGGCTCACGGCACCGCACACCATCCTCGATCAGACCCAATGGTGAGTGTGACTCCACCTCCTTTCCCAGATGAGAACTAGGGAGCTCAGGGAGCGGGAGTGACTTGCTCAAAGGCACACAGCTCAGGGCTCAGTGGGGGATCTAAACCATCTAAGTCCTGGGAACAGCCAGCTGTATCTCAGCAGAGCTTGCTCTATACTGAGACAGACGAGTTGGAGTTGTAGGAAAGCCCAGTGACACTTTAATGCCTTTCCTGTAAGTTATTAGGGAAAAAAAGAATATCTTTTGGCCATCCATCCACCCACCCATCCATCCACCCATCCGTCTATCCACTCACCCATCGTTTTATCCATTCATCCTTTTGTCCATGCATCCACCCTTCCATCCATCTATCTGCTCCTCCCCCCATCCACCCATCCATCCATGCATTCATACATCCATCTCTTCATTTACCTACTCATCCATCTGTCCATCTGTCCATTTACCATCCCTCCTTCTTAGTTATTGGGGATTCCGTGACCAATGGAGCCGATGAGGTCCCTGCTTTCATGGATCTGAAGTTCTTCTTCACCATCCTGTGCTGTCATCAAAATGGGGAGCCATGTCATGTCCTCATGAAGACTCCTGCCTCCCCACCTTTGGGCTCTAGTAGTGAGTCTGATTTTCGAGCTGCATTAGTCACGCCCTCGTGCAAGGAAAAGCTGCATTTGTAGATGTGAAGACCTCAGCAGAGGCCATGCCTGGATAACTGCCAGCACAGCCTCTCGCCTTCTTTACTCTAGTTTTTAGACAGGCAGTGTTTCCGTGCGGCCAGGCGGCCCAGCTGCAACATGGAGGCTCCGCCGTCAGCTGGGCTACACTGTGTCACCTGCTTCAGAGATGCCACCGCAGCCATGTCTCAGACGTGGCCCATCGCATGCTCTGCGGCCACACTGACAGCCCATTTCATTGAGCTCTGATGCAGAGCAAGCTTGGAGTTCAAACAAATAAAAATAAAAATGAACCCTGAGTGCCAGAAGGGAGGGAGTATGTGCATGTTGGGGGACGTGTGGGGACAGACAGGGGTCCGCACCGTGGGCGGACCAGAGCAGGCAGCCCGCGGGTGTGCATGGATTGGAGAGAAGCGTCAGTGCCCACAGGATGAGGCCGTCAGCACACTCCCTCCTCTGCATGGTCACGCAGGGAGACCAGGCACAGGGTCACGTCTCAGTACGGGACCGTGGGTCCATCTCTTCACCTCTCCGAGCCTCCCACCTCATCTAGAAAGACGGGATGCAGTCTCCCAGCCCTCGGAGCACAGGGGCCTGCCTATGGCCGAGCCTTGCTAGGTCTCTCCTTTCACTCCGCCCAGCAGAGCCGGTGAAGGATGCCTTTTGGCCACTGATCTAATTTGCCCTTGCCTGCAGACAGCGGCCCTTTCTGTCGTGGGGCGGCCCCGTGTCTGGTTCATTGCGTAGTCCTGCTAGGTAGGTGAATGTCTCTGTCTTCACTCTAGTCTACACTGAGACAAACTGAGGGGAGTCTCAGTGAATGCTGATAGGAAAATCTGGGTCCCCCGGGCCTGACCCAGGATGGCCAGGGCTGGCTCCTGATTGCTCCCCAGAGACAACTGTGCAGTCTGTCCCCAGTGGTGTGGTCAGGAATGGGCACAACACACATCTCTAGTGACAGGCGGGGACTTGAGAGTGACCATAGAAATTCGCAAATGCTGTAGATGAGCCTCCTTCCCAGCGAGCTGGTTTTTGACATTTGCAAGCGCCCCCCTGGCTTGGACTCCTAAAGTCTAGATTCCTTAGCAAAGCATTCGAGGCCCCTCCTGTTTTCCTAACTCAGCTCAAGGTGACTTAAAGAGAAGAAAGAAAGGAGGGCTACAGAGGGGATTGACTGGCTCCCATACCTGGAGCCCCCGTGGTAGGTCATGGTAGAGATGTGCCCAGGTACTCCGACTGTGTCCTCGGACTTGGCTGGCTCCGTCCCCCAGCCTTGTCCGCTCCAACATTGCCCGCAGCATCAGCAAACCCAGGGAAATGGCTTTTCTTCTCTGGGAGCTTTAGCCAGAGCTGTGGGGCTACATCTCATGGCCTTGATCTATCTCTTCTTTTCCCCTTGAACTAATCGATCTGGATGGAATGTTCTGGGTGGCCAGGCCTGCGCCCTGGCTGGGGGCAGAGGCAATCCCGCCAAGTCTCCGGGGCCAGGGCAGAGGGAGGCTTGGGCCTGACTCTAGAGGAAGGGGTGTGCGTGCAGGACGGGCCAGACCCCGGGTCGACTGCGTTTCTCCCTGCTGTGTCTCTCTCATCCGTTCTCCTTTCTGTGCTCCTGGCTGTTTGTCTCTACGTGACGTCTGTGCAGGACGCCCATCTCTGTTGGCTATAATTTTAAACCACCATTCTCAAGCGCCTTCCCCATCTCTCCTTTGCCTCTGAGCCCTCTGCCTCCTTCCCCTGCACCCCCTTGTACATTCCCCCTTCACACCCCCCCCACCTTCTGCTGGACGGAAGCAGCTGCAGGTCATGGCAGTGCCCCCTGCCTCCCCCAGCTGCCAGCATGGGCTGTCGTCCCGGGCGAGGGCATAAGTGGGAGAGAGAGCGCGAAACCGGCTCTCTGTGCTCCAAGGCGGAACCTGGACTGGGAGAGAGATGGCCGCTCCTCGCTCTCCTGGCCAGTGACCTGGGTCTGTGTCCTCACCTGTAGGCAGGTGCAGATCCCAGTGCCACGGTGGGGATCGAATGGAGCCTGACACCCCTGCACAGTGGCGGAGCCCAGATCACGCCCGTCACTGCCGCAATGACAGGACTTATGAGAGATCACGGCCTGGCACCTGGTAGGCACCGAGGTGGTCATGATGGCCTGCCTCCCCGCCCCAGCGACTGCCTGCCACGGGTTGTCACCGAGCCCACTCATCGTGAAAGGTGTCTCCTGGTGCCACATCTTTCACGTTCCCAGCAGCTCCTGTGTGCATGGACTCGGGCCAGGGTGACACGGGGCACAGACGGGGCAGCATCAGCAACACACACATATGTCTGTGGTCTGGAGGCTGGAGGTCCGAGGTCATGGCCCGGACAGGTTGGTTTCCCTGAGCCCTCCCTCCTTGGCTTGTAGAGGGTGTCTTCTTCTCCCCAGTCCTCATGTGCTGGTCCCCCTGTGTGTCTCTGCCCCAGTCTCTTCTCGTAAAGACACCTGTCAGACTGGATGAGGCCCACACTTGTGACCTTGCTTTAACTTAATTCTGCCTTTAAAGACCGTCTCTCCAAACACAGTCGCATTCTGAGATCCTGTGTGGCAGGGGGAGAAATCCATCACAGGAAATTGGGAAGACACAGTTGCAGCCTGTAACACTGCCCAGCAGCCTGCTGGATGCAGACCTGTCACCCAGGGGCGAAGGCCTGTGCTGCTGCGGTGGGCAACCTGGGACGGGGCCCATGCGTTCCCCCAGCCCTTGGTCAGCTCGTCGTGCTGGCTGCTTCGGCGGGGCCGTCTCAGCAGGGGTGGGGGAACCTGTGGATCCCCAGGCAGCTTGGGGTTTGGCAGAGGCCTGTGCTGCTGCTGGCAAGCAGGCTCTCAGGAAAGAGCCTTGTGCCATCCCCCGCAACTGGGGGGCTATGCTCACAGTGCCCGTCACCACGGTCTCCTGCCAGCATGGGAGAAAGGGGTGGAAGGTGCCGTCCGCTCTCAGAATTGGACTTCCAGTTACAGCCATTGTCAGTCGTGCCCTGGTGGGAGGCGAATCTGAAGCCCGTCAAGAAGCCACTTGCTGGGACACTGGGTGGCTCAGTTGGTGAAGCCTCTGCCTTCAGCTCAGGTCATAATCTCAGGGTCCTGGGATCGATTCCCGCATCGGGCTCTCTGCTCATCAGGGAGTCTGCTTCCCCCTCTGCCTGCTGCTCCCCCTGCCTGTGTTCTCTCTCTGACAAATAAATAGGTAAAATCTTAAAAAAAAAAAAAAAAAAAAAAGGAAGAAAGAAAGAAAGAAAGAAAAAAGCCGCTTGCTGTCCTACCGCTGAAGTCAACACAGCTCCTCGGCTCAATCAGGACAAGCACCCAGGTGGCCCCCCCGCCCCATTGGTGAAGGTCTCCCTAGGGAGCGGCGATACCCATGTCCCCCTGCGCCCTGGTGCTCAGGTGTCTTTCAGCGACCGGTTCAGGTGGAGATTCCCACCTGGGTCCCTCATGGTGGTTCTGCCAGTACAACCGTAGAGGCTGGCCCTCTGCCAACCAGAGGTCTCAGGACTTCCACCGGGAAGTGGGGGCTGCTCCGTGTGCCCCTGGCAGTGGTTCTCAAGCAGGGTCTCCAGACCAGTGGCCTCGGGATCTCCCCAGGAAATGTTGGAGACTTGTCAGCCCCGTCCCAGACCTGTTGGGCCCAAGTCTCTGGGGCACAAGGATGGGAGGTAGACCTACAGAGCTCACCAGCCCCAGTAGGTGCTGGCCACGGGCACCTTTAAATATTCTGGGAGCCACACTGCAAGTACCGAGAGGGGTGCCTGGGTGGCGCCGTCGGTCGAGCATCTGATTCTAGGTTTGGGACTTAGGTCCTGATCTCATGGGTCATGAGATCGAGCCCCACGTCACCATCTTCTTGAGGATTCTGCCTCTCTGCCCCTGGGCATGCGTGCTCACGCCCTCTCTCAAATAAATAAATCTTTTTCTGAAGAAGTATGAAGAAAAAGCTGAAGTGATTCTTTGAAATGGTAAATATACATGATATAAAATTTACCATCCTAACCATTTTTTTTCCCATTTTATTTATTTTTTTCAGCATAACAGTATTCATTGTTTTTGCACAACACCCAGTGCTCCATGCAAAACGTGCCCTCCCTATTACCCACCACCTGTTCCCCCAACCTCCCACCCCTGACCCTTCAAAACCCTCAGGTTGTTGTTCAGAGTCCATAGTCTCTTATGGTTCGCCTCCCCTCCCCAATGTCCATAGCCCCCTCCCCCTCTCCCTGATATGAGGACATCCTAACCGTTTTTATGTCTGCAGTTCTGCGCCATCAGGAGCATTCACAGTGACACAACCGTCCCCTCCGTCCCCCTGCAGCACTCCGTCTTCCCCAAATTGTGTGATGTCCCCATTGAACACTAGTCCCTCCTTCCCTTCCCCCAGCCCCTGACAGCCACCACTCAACTTTCTGTCCCTGTGAATGTGCCGGGTCTAGGTCCATCATATAAGCAGAGGGATGCAGCGTCTGTCCCTTTGTGACCGGCTTACCCCACAGAGCGTAGTGTCCTCAGGGCTTCTGCGTGTGGTAGCAAGTGTCTGAATGTCCTTCCTTTATTGAGGCTGAGTCATAGTCTATCCCATGGTTGGACCGCATCTCCTTTACCCATTCCTGGGACGAGGGACACGCGGGTTCTTTCTGTGTCTTGGCTGCGGCAAACACGAGAGTACACACGTCTCTTTGAGTTCCTGTTTTCATTCTTGTGGACAGATGCCGAGAAGTGGGATTGCCAGATCATAGGGTATCTCTATTTTTAATCTTTTGAGGACCCTCCGTACTGTTTTCCATAGTGGCTGCACCAGGGTGCCTCCCCACTCGCAGGGCACTGCATTCCCTCTTTCCAAATCCTCTCCAGCGTTTGCTATGGGTTCTCTTCTTGATGGTGGCCATTCTGCTTGGTGCGAGGTGACATCTCACTGTGGTTTTGATGTGCATTTCCCTGACGATGACATTGAGCATCTTTCCCTCAACCTGTCGGCCAGCTGCGTATCACCCTTAGAAAGACCAAGCCTCACTCATGCCTCTTGATCTGGAGGTGGGAGTGGCAGCAGGCACAAGGTTTGGGGACACACACACACACACACACACACACACACACATACACACACACCATCCAAGGATTTAGCCTGAACTTGGTACTCTGGGCCTAATAGGGGAAGGTCAGGAAGGAAGATGGGAAGGAGGAGAGGGAAAACAGAAACCCAGGGTGGAGGGAAGTCCAGATGAGAAATGATTCTTGGAATCAGTGCAGAAGACCAACATGGAGAAGGCGGAAGGAGGGGGTCTCACCTCCCACTTGCCAGGCTCTGGGGTCTCAATCACGTGTTGAAACCGTTTTGTGCCTGGCATGGTCACACGCTGTGGACACCCTGTCGTGCCTGCATCTTCAGCCACACAAAACCTTCTGTCACGCTAACTCTGCTTCCAGCTGGTGGGGCCTCATCTGAGCCACAGTGATGATTAACCCAGGTACCCTGGCCTCTTTGAGTACCACCGCCTCTGAGTATCTCTCCCCGCACCCTTTCCTGACCAGTTGGCCCCCAGCCCTCTGGGCACCCCAGGGAAGCTCCAGGGGTCCCTCTTTGCATGCATGCAGACGTCCCAGCCTCTGCTTTGCCCCATGAAGGGGGAAACCTGAGGTTCATTGCTCTTAATCTTTGGACACAATGACCTCTTCTCTGGAGGGCCTGGAGCTCAGAAGTGCAGAATAATACACAGTCCCAGGACAATGAGAATCCCTGAGCAGAGTGCTCTGGGACCAGGATGCAACAGGAGGCCAGAGATCAGGGTCCTCAGGGACAGCAGAGGTCAGAGGACCTGAGCCATGGCTTGATCACAAGTCCAGAACACAGAGTCCTCCCTGCGCCTCTTGCTCCATTTCACTCTTTCAACTCAGAAGGAAGGTAACAGAAGCTTTGGAGCCCCAGAGGGACACACGCTGAACTGAATATTACAGGAAAAAAAGTGCCACAGAAATAGAAATGCTGCAATGAGAATTAGAAACCAAAGTATCTGCCCTAAATACAACATTAGCCAACATTTATTTACACTGCACAATGCACTTTTCACATACGGTATCTCACTGGGTACATTCACACTAAGGAGACCATACTGACACTCTCATTTTGCAGATGGTAAAGCAGAGGCTCAGAGAAGTTAGGTCATTGCTGAAGATCACACAGTTGACAGAAAGGGGACTCACACCCAGGTTGTTACTCCAGATCTCACAAAATAGTTTAAGGATTTATGTTTGCTAAAAGAATGAAGTAACTAACAGACTGGTGCAAACTCATGACAATCCCTCACTCACACAGTGTCAGAAGATTTATAACGACATTCCCCAACATTCTCTCACTGGATCCTGCCAACAGCCCTATGAGGTTCTGGACGCTCGGATTTTGGGAAACCTGACACTTAGACGACCAATTTCTCCATGCCAGGCAGGAAGAAGAGCTAAAAACATAGGTTGCTACTCTTTAGACTCCCACCGCTATAAACCCAGCCTGCTGTCTTAACCGCTGTACTCCAGCTCTTCCCATGCCCAGACACCTAGATGACACTCAATAAATTATTTGTTTAATAAATGTAAGAATGAATGAGAGTGAAGAGAATCAGTATCACATTATGAATGGGGAAGAGATTTAAAAGCTGACACAGTCTACAAGTAGGAGATTTTTAGAACAATTATCTGGCCACTCTGTCCCCTCCCGCAGGGGAAGTGGGATTCCTCCTTCCAACTTGGCTAATTCCACCCCGGGAGGGAGGGGCCCTCCCAGGTGCCCTAGACCCTTGCACCTGCTCCTCTCCCTATGCACGCAGCAGGCTCCTCGGAAGGAGCCGGGATCAGAGGTAAGAGGGGTCCTTGGAGGAGCCCCGGGAGAATAGGGACGGGGCAGGAGGGGGATGAGTGCAGCGAGAACCCTGGCGGGGCAGGGCTGGCCAGCACGTCCAGGTCGGGCTGCGGTGGACTGAGCCGGGCCAGCTCTGCAGAAGGCGGAGGCTAGCTAGCCTGGACAGTCACATCCCACTGCAGGGCCCGGGGGACAGCCGCACTGCCTCTGTACCAGGACTCTTGCCAGCAGCCAGGCAGCGCCTGCACCGCCCCACACTCAGGGACAGACTACGCGGCCCCTCCTAGCTCTGGGCCCCCCCACCCCGCAGCCCCGCGGCCCACTCCCACTCGGCCTCCGCCTGCCCTCTGCCCGCAGCTCTGTCATGCGCTGCCTGCTGCACGGGGCCCGCGCCAGGATGGGGTAGGGGCAGCGCCAAGGAGCCGGGTGATGGGCCGCCCTCTGGGCACTGAGCAGCCTGCCGAGGCCTGACCTACCGCGAGGACTCGCGGACGTCGGTGTGGGCAGGGCAGAACATAGCACTGTGGACCCTGGGTGACGCTGGGGCGGGGAAGGCGTGGGGAGACCGGGGGTAGGGGGATCCGGGGCTGCTGTGGGCGGTGGGGAGCCCGGGAGAGCTGCTGCCACCCGTGCGTTCTGGGCAGTCCTGGAACCCGCCCCCAACAACTCCGGCCACCTTCAGGAGCCCCACCTGGATGTCAAGTGGATGCCCCAGTGCCTCCCAGCAGACTCAGTGGGTTCCATGGCTTCGCTGATGCCCCTCTCCCCATATTTAAGCCCTTAGGTCCTCCTGCTGGTCAGTTGGGACCTGGGCTTTGTGCAAGCAGGTGAGTAAAGGGGTAGTGGGATCAAGCAGAGCTAGTCCGTACATGGGACCTGTTAACCTATTCACTCTGGCACCCAACAGACGGGCCTCCTTCTCCTGTGAATGTGACAGTCACTCACCTCAGAACCAGCTCGGCCACTGTGTCCTGGGACATCCCAGAAGGCAACATTGTCATTGGCTACTCCATTTCCCAGCAAGTACGAATCACCCTTCTGCTCCCTCAGCCTGTGTCCTTGGAACTCTGAGCCTTCCTTCCGTTACCCCCACTGGGGACCAAAGCTCCCCTCCCCGTGGTGGGGGAATCTGGGAGCTGGTGTCCCCTGGCTCAAGCTGCCCTTGTCATCCTACTCCGTGGAGTGCTTGGATGTTTGAGTCCTGGGACTGGTGTGAGACCACCCTCCTGTCCCATCATCTCCCCGCAGCGACAGACTGGCCCTGGGCAGCTTGTGATCTGGGAGGTGAACACCACCACGTGGGCCTGTGCCCTCTGGGGACTGGCTGAAGACAGCGACTACACGATGCAGGTTCGGAGCATCGGCCTTTGGGGAGAGAGCCCCCCAAGGCCTCGGGTGCACTTCTGAACTCTCGAGGGTTCTGACCGGCTACCCTCCAACAGCTCAAGCCCAGGTGAGAGGCTCAGCTATCCTCCACTCCCAAAAGCTTTGGATTCTCTGGCTTTTTACCTGCCCTTTAGCCTCTTGTTTACTTCCCCCCAAACAAGCCAGTCTAGCTTAGATGAATAAAAGGATGACTTAATTCATCATACTGCCAAGAAACGAAGGAATAAGGTTGGCAGGGGACTGGGTATAAACAGGCTGATAATGAATTGTTTGGGAGAAGGGCTTTTAAGCTTCCTTTTCCCCACCGTCTGTTCCTAGCCGCCGCAGTCTGTGTGAATACTTGCCCGCAACGGTCCTGCTTTTTTGGTCTCTAACTCCCTGTCCACCTTCCTAGAGAGGGGCTCGCAGGGGCAACCCTGCCCCCAGACTCTCCATCCTTACGGGTCTGCATAGAAGAGCTCTGTGGCCGCTCCCCATAACCTGGAGTCTATCTCTTTCTTCTCAGGTGACATCACAGTGGAGGGTCTGGATGGACAGCGACCACTGCAGACAGGGGAAGTGGTTATTGTGGTGGTGTTGCTCATGTGGGCCAGTGAGTGAGCAGCTGCACGGGGCACCAAGGATTGGGGGAGTGGGGGCTCAGTGAGGGTGGGAGGTGGTGAAGGCTGTCAGGGGAAAAGGCAGGGAGGGAAATGCAGGGGAGATGCTTAGTTGAGGGTGCGCAGAAGTTTGAGGAGAGGAAGGCTAAGAGGGTGGTGCTCGCATATGAGCACCCGAAATTCAAGGGTTTTCTTCTCAGATTTTCTAGAAACCGTGTGGGTATCTCACTGCCCTTCAAGGCTGTGAGTGGGGAGGTCAAGATCAAGGTGCAGATTGTATTGTTGTGTCTCAGCTGTAATTGGGCTCTTCTGCTGTCAGTATGATATCATCAAGGACAACGACTCCAACAACAACCCCAAGGAGAAGGGGAAGGGGCCAGAACAGAGTCCTCAGGGAAGACCAGTGGGGACGAGACAGGTAATATGATGTGGGGCCAGTGAGGGAGGGAAGGGTGATTTCGCTTCTAGAAGCAGTCAGGGAAAGGGAGAAGGCCAAAGAGGGGCAGGAAGAGAAAGGAAATGGATATTTGGGATGAAGGAGGCTCTTACCTTCCTGACATGAGACTCAAGCCATTTTTTTTCAAAACAGAAAAAGTCACCATCCATCAAGACCACTGATGTATGAGTGAAGAAACCGAACTCGAAAACAGATGCACTAACAACCTGGGGATGGGGATAGGGTCAGGGAGAGCCTCAGTTGGTGATCTGCCCAAGACTGAAGGATCCCATAATCTCTTAGAGGGTAATGACACTCCCACAATCTCAGGCCTGGTACCCATCCTCTTTCCACTGTGAGCAGGGCCAGAAGGTAGGTCTCTTAGGGGCTGTGCCCCTGGACCTGGGGAATGGCTATCAGATGGGATATGTCCTTCCATCCCCCAGGTCAAGGGGAGAGACACCTGTTCAACTGTATCCCACTAAGTCCCAGATGGGGCCCCCATCGCACCTGCATCAGGTCTCTCGGCATCCCCAGCTGCCCCCACATCTTGCCTCTGGGTCTCAGAGAGGGGTGTTTCTTGGGGTTCTCCACCTCCCCCAGCAACTCAAAGGAATTGTCTGGGTCTGGGGCAGATGCTGCACTGCACTACTCCAATGTCTTCCACGGAGCCTCAGGTGCTCCCCCTCTCACCTGGTAGCCCCCCTCCCCCAGCTGCTGCTGGTGACCTCACCCCTTGGACATTTTTCCAATAAACGTTCTTGGACAAACTGGAGATGACTGTATGGGACACTGTATAGTATGCTGAAGACACTTCCCCACTGTCTCTCCCCTGACCACAAGGGCCTCTCACACCACCACCAACTCCACAGGAACACTCTCATTGTTTTAAGGCATTTGTTTTGATTCTATAACCTGGAATGGGTGGGGAGAGGACAGAAATGGGTATAGAAAACTAGAGCCCTAATTCCTTTTGTTTTGTTCAGTGAGAAGGGCGGAGAAGGAAAAGAAGGGGCGGGGGGATATAAATTCTCCTGCATCCGTGGAAACGAAGGTTATACCACACGAGAGGGGCCAGTAACCTTTTCAAGTTCACTGCCCACATTGACACCCAAGCTTTTCACCATTTATTCCTCTGACTCCTCCATCAACCTCAGTTAATTTCCAGAAAAGGACTGAGTGGTGTTTGGGACAAATCAAAGAGCAGCTCCACTAATGGAACCTTCAGTCCACGTGCTCCTACCCTGTGCCTCCTGTACTTAGAGTCTTCCCCGCCCTCACTCTTCCTTTTGTTTCTGTCTGCCTCTGTCTCTGCTGATTCGGTCAAAGTCAATAATAACTGTAAAGTGTAAGTGAGTTTATATTCACTCTCTGCCACTATATCCAGAGGAGGATTATGGAAATAAAACTGAGGGGTTGGAACTCCCCTGTCAAAAGACTTATACTTTGGGCTCTGGGGCTACTTCTTTCCTGTGAAAGTAGAGGCTTTCCTCTACTCTTTCCTAAATTCCAAGGGTGGGGAATGGTGCCAATGAGAGAAATACCTGTTGATGTTTGCAAGCACTATGGGGGAAAGGCTGCAGAACCCAGAATCTGGACATCATATGCTATACTCTCTGGAGAATCAGAGGTCTTCTCAACTTCGGATCTTTCCAGAGGAGGTGTATGAACTCTCCTTTCTGCATCTCAGTCTCTCTGGCATGTTACAAGAATTTAGGCCAGTAATTCTGAAAGGGACCACAATCCAAATAGATCAAGAAGTCATTATCCTTTCTACTTAACCTAGCTCCAACCCCAGGTATCACAGACTTAACTTCATCCTATCAGATAAGCCAAGTTCTCATTTGCCCTCTGCCTTGAACCACAAAAGCATCCAGATCTGGGCAGCAGTCTTTGATCCACTGCTTCCCAGTTCTGAAGTAGTACCTCTCACTGGCCACTGGCACGGAAACACTCACATCTCTGGACTCTGGACACCTCATCTCTTGGGATGGAGGTGGCACGGGGTATAGAAGCATGGCATAGATATAGGGAGCTAGAAGTTCAGAATATAAAGGCTGTTTAAATGCATCAGCTCTGGGTTGAATCCCAGTTGCATCATTTACTGTTAGTTTGTTAAGTGACCCCTCTAATCCTGAGTCTCCTGGGATGTGAAATGGAACTAATAATGCCATCCCCTTCAAAAGGTGTCTTTGAGATTAAATGAGATAATGCATCTACAACCTTTTGCCCAGTACCTGGCAGAGGCATACTGAGTATTCAGTTAGCTATCATGATTAGCCTTGTGATACCCCGTGCAAATCATATAGCCTATTTCGGTTAAAACCGGCCCTCTGCAAAACGTGTGAAAGCAACCGCCCTGCCTTCCTCCAGGGTTGTAAGGATTAAAAGAAGTATTCGGCCACACTTTACTCACAATCACGGTGTGAGAAAGACAGCCATTACCTAGGTAGGACCTGGAGTATGTGGAGGGCTTGTGGGCGTGGCTTGAGCTTGAGTTTGCAAGCAAGGACAGGATTGGTTGAAGAGAGGACTCGAGTCCTCTCGGGGTCCCGCCCTAGACCTCACTGCGCCTGCGCACCTTCTGTTTGCTTCAAGGCGAAGCTAGGTGGGGACCTGGTGAAGAGTGTTCGGCTCTCTTAGCATCTGCGTCAGCGGCAGTCTCTGCGGCTGCGTGGCGGGTTGTCCAGGTAACGACGGGAGTTGTCGCTGACTGGTGGCATCAGAGAGACAGGTGTTCTTCAGGCAGTTGAAGCATCTGAGGACCCTGCTGAGCCCTCAGGTGAGGAGTTGCATGCCTCCTCCTTCCCTCGCCAGCCTTAACGTTCCCAGAGAAGTGGGGGAACTGAAATCTCACCATGCTGAGTGCCTACTGTATGCGGAATCTCTGCTCGGTAGGCAGTGTGCGGTAGTCAAGACGGACCACTAACTTCGGTAGCTTTCATTCCTTTTCATTTGACCTCAGTTGTGTACGAGGCCCCGTGCTGGGCGCACGTGTAAACAACGAACCTAAGTCTGCGCCCGGATAAACAAGCGCTTTAGGTAAAAGCCCCAAAGACGGAGTGCGGAAGACCTCACGTGCGCTCTGTTGATGAAGATCTCAGATTCAGAAAAGGATGGGCACCGGGAGAGGAACCATGCTAAAGGAAGGCTGGGTTTTGGAGCTAGGAGACCAGCATTCAAGTCCTAGTGCCAGCTCCACTTTAAATAAATGGTCCAATCGCGCTGACTTCAAGCCCTCGGCACACAGTCTCTGAGGCCCACCCAACTACTCCATTTGGAAAATGGGAGTAACAATAATAGCAGCCTGAGGGGGTTTGGAGGAAGAGTTAAGGAAAGTCATGTGCCCATAGCCTTATCAAACTAAAAAACCCTGTAGAAACTGATAGACGAGAGAAAACATTCAAAATTCAAAGGATAGACTCATACAAAGCTAATGATAGTATCTGCCATCAGTGAATGTTTCCTATGTAGCAAGACAGCATAATTTCAGGAGTTAGGATTGTGGTTTGTGGAGTCAGACATACGTGGATTTAAATCTTGGTTCCATCCCCTTATAAACTGTGTATGTCAATTTGAGCAAATTACTTAACTTTTCTGAACCTCAGTTTCCCCATCTGTAAAATAGGCATAATCATATCTGTCTCAGCATTATGAAGTAAAAGGACAATGCATATTGAGCATGGATCAAAATGTCTAGTCTATGGTAAGATCTTGTTAAAGGTTGGTTTTTATTATTCTACTCCCTGCCCCCATTTAATCCTCACCACAGTGCTGTGAGGCATGAGGAAGGCTTCACAGCGAATGTGGTATTAGGAGAATAGAGGGAAATTAGAACAAAAGAGAGAAGTGCTCATTGCTCAGGACACTGCCCCCGAAATTGTAATTTAAAAATTCCTTTACCCTAATGGAATAATTGGAAGTGAAAATCCCCTTCAATCTTTCAAAATAAGATGTCATGTTGCAGGGTAGGGCAAATGCCCAGGATTGGCAAAGTGATGAGGGAAGATGATGAGCAAGGAAAATGAGGAACCTCAGCCTTTCGAACCTAATTCAATCAAGCGGTGGGGGAGGGTAAAGGTGGTGGTGTGGCTATTTTCTGACTCTGAGGATTTTGATGGAGGGAAGAAAAAAAATACGCCTTTTAAACCTGGGACTTTGGAGGTAGGTGGGTTAGGAGTGAAAAGTAACAAAGTTTCAAACCAGAGCTCTGGAGCCCAAGTAATTAATCACACTATTGGAGCAGAAGCTGAATGTTTTATTTCAAGGAGGGAAGTCCTTAGTTCAGAACCGTTGAGGACCAGGTGGTGGACAGATGTGGAAGAGAATAATTGACTGGGAGATGATCACTTCAAAACTGGACTTCTGAGCAGTGCATAGTTTGGGGGGGGGGGATTAAAAAAAAAAAACTAAGCTGGTGGCTTTTCATCCTAAATCTCAACTCTGATTGTTTAACTCCCCATTCCAGAACTTTCCCTGTCTTTTTCCTACCAAATAAGCCCAAACTCCTTGGCCAAATTCCAAAGTGTTTTTTTTGTGCTGGCCTCACTGTTTTTCCTGTCTTCCTTCGTCTGTTCTATTTGTAAGATAGTTTAAGCTAAATTAAATTACTGTCTCTTAATGAGATTTGCCTTTGCTCCTATCATTCCTTCTACTTCAGATAACTTCCCCCATTTAACTACATCCAATTCTTCAAACCTTAAAGTTGGGTCATTTAAACATAAAACGATTTCAGACTTCTCCAAACTATCATGGCTTTGTACATGCCTTTCTAATGGGATTTTTTCTGTTTTGCACCATGTTATTAGCCTGGGGGCAGGGACTGTATTTTGCTCTTTGTCTTCCTCTGAGCCCCTGGCTACATGCCTTTCTCAGTAAGGTACTCAAAAAATATTGAATGAGGAGTGCCTGGGTGGCTAAATCATTAAGTGTCTTCAGCAAGGTCATAATCCAGGGTCGTGGGATTGAGCCCCACATTGGGCTCCCTGCTCACTGGGAAGCCTGCTTCTCCCTCTCCCACTCCCCCTGCTTGTGTTCCCTCTCTCGCTGTGTCTCTGTCAAATAAATAAAACCTTTAAAAAATAATATTGAATGAAAAAAAAATGTGTATATTGAATGAATGGCCAAAGACCAGAACCTATTAAAAAAGAAAAACTTATCAGACCAAATGAATTTATTTCAGTTGAGCTATGAAGGAGCAAGACCATTGCAGGGGCACATTGGTACAGTTGATACTGTGTGTCACCTCAAAGTGTATTTGCATTATGGGTTTCTAAAGCACCTTGTTCTCCTGGGCCAGGGGTTTTATAGCCTTGGAGACCAAGATGCATCTTTTGTTTTAAGAACTATGATTTGGAGAATTGACCAAAGTCACACTAGAGCTAAAGGAACTAGAAATGCTTTTGTCACTCTGGATGAACACCTGGGCTTATTTTTGCCCCCTCTGCCTCTGCAAGATGGAGCTGCAAAGGTGACCTGCATGGCTTGGTCCCAGAACAATGCCAAGTTTGCCGTCTGCACAGTGGACCGAGTGGTGTTGCTATACGATGAACATGGGGAGTGGAGAGAGAAATTCTCCACCAAACCAGCTGAAATGAAGGTGAAGAGAGTACTCTGTGTGTCCTTAACCTGTTCATGGGGTCTTATGAATCTGGAAAACTTCCTAACTAACTTCCCCGGCCATCTGCATAGGAAATGGCCTGCCCCATCTTTTCTCAGGATAAATCCCTCACGCTCCATACAGTCACACAAACACCTTTTCTTCTCTTTTCTCTACCATGGGTACTCATGACTTTTTTTTCCTTTTCCTTTTTTAACTCTTAATATGGCAGGAAGAGCTATATGGTGAAGGGCATGGCTTTTTCTCCTGATTCCACTAAAATTGCCATAGGACAGACTGACAACATCATCTATGTGTACAAGATTGGAGAAGATTGGTGAGGATAGAGACTGGGAGGTGGGGGTGACCTGGAAAAGAAGGGGAAGGCAGGAAGAAATGTCTCATTGGGGAAAGGGGAGTAGAGAAGATGATGGTCCAGGCTGGGACGTGGAGAGCAAAGGCCTTCCCGAGTCTGTTGCTGCTTCCCTATCTGTGCCTGCCTCATGTGTTGTGAGATCCCATCCCTGGTGGGATCAGCCTAAGGACAGCATGAGGACCTGTGATGGGAGCCCTTGGTGACACAGCATCTTTGTTATTATTCTAACACTGCTCGGGTTTCATTGTATGCCTCCTTTCAAGGCTCCTATGGAACGGTAGGAAACATTAGGGGGAGCAGGGAACGTACCTGGTCTTTCCTCCCTTCCCCCAGCATCACGTGTGGCACTTTATTTATGAAAGTGTTTTTAATGTGTTTTCCCTCCTTTTATGTGGCAGGGGTGACAAGAAAGTCATCTGTAAGAAATTCATCCAGACGGTAAAGTTCAGACCTGTCTCTGGGAGATTTGGATGAACAAACATATATCAATATATCTACTTGTAAATGTAACCAGAAGTTGCATTTTTAAAACTTGTCAGTCTTGACTTTTCCAACTGAGAGGATGGAGGATGGCGCTGCGTGGCTGCCCATCCTCCTTGCTTTCCTCCTTGAGCCCTGCTGTGTCCTCTTCTCTGCTGTAGGCGACTGGGGTGGTGGCACGTGTGGGGGGTTCAGTTTGTTATAAATGCACTGGGCTACATGGATAGAGTTATCCTTTTCATGATTTCCTCCTTACAGAGTGCTGGCACTTGTCTGCAGTGGCCGGCAGAGCACATCATTGTTTTTGGACTGGCTGAAGGGAAGGTAAAGAAGGAAGAGAAACACAAGAGAGGTTGTGGGTGGGGATAATGGTTCTGGAGAGAGAAATACGGTTAAATGTTTCCTTAGGGTCAAGTTATATATTGGGGGGAAAACAGAAGGACCAGTTTTTTGTTATTTCTTTTTCTTTCCTTAGGATCTGGGTGGGATTGAAAGGAACCTAACCAGACTTATATCCATTTTCCCATTTTCAGGTTCGTTTAGCAAACACTAAAACTAATAAATCATCTACCATCTATGGGACAGATTCTTACGTGGTATCACTGACAACAGAATGAGTACGGAAGAGCAGTATCCCAAGCTTGGAGACATAGGAAGAAGCGATGGGGATGTCGGGACTGGGAGACTATAATATGGAAGATGGGGAGGAGTGGTAGCAGGGAGCCCAGGTAGGGTAATGTTTGACGCAGAAGCGGGATTTCTTGGTGAGACAGAGTAATCTCTTTCTTCCTCTTCCTCTTCCTTTTAATTCACTCACTTTTTTAGTTCCTCTGGGAAAGGAATTCCCTGGTCATGCAGATGGCACCATTGTTAGGTATTTCTTCGATGATGAAGGCCTGGAGAGTCACAGGTATGACTAAAGGATGCTGTGAGATGGGGGTAAAGAAACCCAAGATCCCTCCTAGGGGAGGTTGAACATTAAGATTGAGGTGGTTGGTGGGGGGCACATTTAGATGCAGCCACAGAGAGAATTTTTATTCAGGAGGCCACAGCTTAATATTTGTGGGCAAAGAGGAATCGAGTGGAAAGGATTCTGAGAGTAAGGGAAAGTGAAAATTATTCTTATCTATGTAAAAAGTGTATTTATATGTATAAACTCATAGGAAAAGTCATTCTCAAGAGAGAAAAGGGAAAGGGTGGGGGATAAAATGAATGTTTATGTTTTACTTTATGTAATTCTCTATTGTCCAACTAACTTACCTTATGACTTACTTGTAGAGGGGTGCCTGGCTGGCTCAGTTGGTGGATCATGTGACTCTTGATCTCAGGGTTGTTTGTTTGAGTGCCACATTAGGTGTAGAGATTACTTAAATAACTAA